>NC_080569.1:12401000-12718000 GCF_030253575.1 Rhododendron vialii
ATTAGAATGATGCCCTGTTATTCGGCTTTTTCCAGTAGTATTCTGTGTTCTTACTTTGTACTTTACCTAAAAATTGCTTCATGCGACTGGACTCCCTCTTTTATGCAGTATTACACAATAAGTATGGGAGGCCAAAAATTCTACATTGTCTTCATGGGGAAGAAGCCAGGCATCTACGATGACTGGCCAGCTTATAGTGAGCAAGTTAACAGGCTCCCAGGCACTGTGCATAAAAAATATGCCTCATGGGATGAGGCTTGCAATGCTTGTGTGACTTTCACCAGACAAGTCGAGGAAACAGCGCTACCTTCTCTTCTCCCATTGGCAGATGATCTGACTGGATCCTCAACGGCTTACACACGTCTGGCTAGAGATTGGTTTGGAATGGTTTTTTGCTTGGGTGTGGTGGTAGCCATTATAATAATGGTAGTTTGATATCATTGTGTGGTTGTATAAGTTATTTTAGATGAATCTGTACGTATGTCTTTCAACGGAGTATTGTGTACTATTTAATTTATCGTTTGAAACTTTAATTAATTAGTATTGTATTGCATGGATGCATGTTTAATTTTTTGAGTTTCTCTTCAATTAACATCGTATCGTTTATTTATATATGAATTGTACCTTATATTTGGCAAATGGAAATAAAAAAATTCAACTATGAAAGGGCCTAATCAAGGCTAACCATGAAAAAACCCCCTTCATTCTAGCAATTGAATTGTAAAATCCCAATTTTACTAAACCACAATTCACTAATGAATTGAAGCATTTAGGGTGAAAAATGGTCCATTATTATTATTTTTAAAAAATATTTGCATTTGTGTAGGACCATTGCGGTTTACCCAAAAAATATCTGGGGAGAGAGAGAGAGAGAGAGAGAGAGAGAGAGAGAGAGAGAGAGAAGTAACTGCAATGTAGGGAATCAAAACCCTTTTGGAAAATTGTGGGTCAAAAATGACAAAATGCCACCTCAAAAATAGATTTTTAAAAGGGAACAAAACTGAGTTTTCAAAAAGATTCCAAGTAAAAGGGTAACCGAACAAGGTGCATATAGTTTGTTTGACGTGCCAAATTGGTAAAACTATTCACACCGTGAATGAAACAAACAGAAAATTGGTAATAATTTTTGTTTGGATGAAATTTTATGGGCAAATATGACATTTCGGCCAAATCTCCCTCCAAAATTGAATCTGCCCAATTGGAGCCCTAATCTGCCTTATATATAATGTCATATAGGCACACTTCCTTTACCCAATCAGCCCTAAGCCCTCCAAACTTCAAGAAGTTTTAATGGAGTCCAAGCAATGCCATTGCGAAAAGAGAGCTCCAATCGCGACCTCATGGACTGATACCAACCATGGCAGAAGATTCATTAGGTGTTCCCAACATGGGGTAAGTTCCAAGCCCTATTTTAGAATTTCTTTGCCTTAGTGGTCCAATAATCTTGAAAAAATCACATTAAGTTTTTTCTAAAATACTTTCTTTCATATTAAATTGCAATTCAGAAATGCTGGAACCTTTTTCACGTGGGTGGATCCACCCATATGTGCTTGTTCCCGATAGGTCATACCTGGCTCTCTCAGAAAAATCACACAGCTTGAAGCAAAAGTTGGACTTCTCAGGCGAAGAGAGAGAATGTTGGTGGCTATTCTATTGCTCTCTTGGGTGTTTGTTTTATGGTTCAATGGTGAATTGCAAAAGGCAGTCGAACAATAAGAGAAGAAGAATATTTCTTTCGAAACCTTGATTTTGCCTCCAGGGAATTCGATTCTCTCTTCTTCAATAGCAAACCCTAGGTTTTGTTCATTTTCTCCTTTTTTGACATCAACTAAATAGTAAGAAAAGTGGAATATACTAATTTATAGAGGGAATGGGTATAAAATGTCGACTCTACCCCTCAAAACCAAATTTTCGTTTGTTTCTGTTCACAAATGTGAATGATTTTATCAATTTGGCACGTCGAACAAACTACATGATTTATTTGGTTGCAATTAAAATTGGAGGGACAAAAATGAGACAACGGTAAAACTAGAGGGACCACTGCAAAAAATTTTCCTTTTATATTTGGTTCCTTGTAAATTACTACCTAGGATTTGACTCCCAAAATGGAATTATTATAATGTTAAAGAGGCTATTTCTGATAATATTTTCATACAATTTGGCTTGATAATTTATTTACCACAAATCAATGAATCCAAATCTTAAAAAAAAAAATTCAAAACTGTTATATGGAGTAGCCAATACTTTTTTTTCATAAATTATAAGCTATGAAATAAGTCATCATATTGTCGTACGTATTTGATACTTTTGGTTGACTAAATTAGTTAATTTCGTTATGTTAATACTTGCTTGTAGTAGCAATCTTTAACATTGAATTTAATATATTAACGAATTTTGTCATTGTTTCCATGGAAATCACGATTGCATAATAAAAATTTATAAAGTTTATAAATATTTTAACTCGGTAAGTAGATAAGCAGGAAATAATCCAGAGGGTGAGGCGATTTTTTTTACTTTTTCTATATAAAGGACAGAAGATGTAAGTACATGTGCTTAGTATATGTTATACTCCTATATTAGCTAGATTTGGAAGAAATGAGTACAGATTATAACACACATTTGTCTTATTGTAGATGTTCTGTTGTACGAGCTATTCTGACTAGTCATCCCACGTTAGTCCACCAACAAGCTTTTGAAGACTTAAAGGACCCAAATCCAACACCAATACTAGAAGAATTGCTCCTCGCATTGATGCTTGATCTGCTCAAGTTGTTCTTACATCGTCCAAGACCGGGTTGGCAACACGAGATTCTTAGTAGTCGAGTTTTGCACTTATCATAGACTCTGTTGCTCCATTTGTATAGAAGGATAATGTATGAAAATATCATCAATATCCTCTTATCATCCATCCAAAACAATAATTATATCCTATCCTTTTTTCGTTTTTTTTTAGTTTTCACTTACTTCATAAACAAAGGGTACTTAAATAACATCAAATCATGTGACCCTAGGTTTTCTAACCTTTTTCCTCAAGACTTTGCCATTGAACTCAAACAGATTCGAAACAAATTCAAACATCAACACAAAATTAATGACTAGTTCAAGCATTTAGATACAAACTTTATATCCATCTTTCATAGTCGAGGGGTATATTGAAAAAGTCTCTTAAAGTACAGGTTTGTAAATATAATTTTCTCCCTAATTATTTATGTATTTTATTCATTAAAGGGGGCGCTGCTATTCGTAACCTTCTATTTACTTCCATAACCCGTTAAAAGTTTTCAATTATACTCGACAGTTAGTTACCGAAATTGAGATATATTTTCAGCGTCTAATTACCGAAATATAATATTTTTTTCAACAGATGTTTACCGAAAATGCATGTTCGCCAGTTGTTTACCGACAATTGAACATATTTTCGACATGTAGTTACCGAAATATAATCTTGTTTTCAACAGCAATTTACCGAAATGTTATTTATGATTTTCAACAATCATTTACCGAAATGTTATTTATGATTTTCAACAATCATTTACCGAAATGTAATGGGCTACAGAAGTAAATAGAGGGCTGCGAATAGCGGCGTCCTTAAAGGGTGCTATGGTAAATCCATCTTTTTTGTTTTTCCACTCAAAAAAGCCCTAGGCCCGCGCCGGAAGCTGGCGGCAACGTCGCTATAAAATCTCCACTTCAAACCCTCTCCCCTCCCTCCGCCTCTTTCCAAGCCCTTCTCTCTCTCTCTCTCTCTCTCTCGGAAACTCTACATTCTCTCTCCTCCGCATCGATGGAGTTCTGGGGTAAGCTCCTAACGCCGCCTTCACTCTCTTATTTTTGTTTCTAATTTTCGAGCGATTCTCCGTTTTTTTTTTTTTTTTTTTTTCATGTATCGACAAACAGAATGACATGCGTTCGTATAATGTATGATGACGTGGTACGTATGGGTGTTTGACGGTGATCGATTCGGTTTTCGCTTTCGAGCTTCGTTTGTATGCCATTAGTTTTTCGTCTTCTGATGTTGTTTGGTTTTCTGTCTTCGCGATTCGCTTGTTTGCTGAGAAAGGATTCTCTCATTTCGTTTAAAAGACACTAAGAAAAAGTTATGCTAATTCGTATCTACGCTTCTATGTTCTTTTTTCATGTGTAACTGCTTTGCGTTTTTGCTGGGGCTTAAGGACCCTCAGCTTATGGGGTTTTTTCAGTGGAAGCGAAGCTCTGTTAATTTGGTTGGCGCAGCTTCTGCGGCTTGTGGCAAAAATGTAACTTTAAAGGCTGGCGCTTGGGAAATATCTGGGTTGATACTTTTTCACTTTTGCCCTTCAATGGTAAATGGTTAGTATAAGTTCAGCTGCAGCAAGAGACCACATGCTTTTCTAGTGTTTATCAACATACTTTGGCAATTGTAGCTTTACGTCGCTCGCACCTTGATCTATACAAGTGCAGAGCTGCTCATGGTTGTCATGGACTCATAGTACTTTGCATTCAAAGAAGTTGATTAGAAAATCTGCGAGATGGGTTTTTTTATACCAAGTCTAACGTGATCATTCTAATAGCATTTACTGTATGTTATATTAATTGGTCTCTCAACTAAAGGAGTATAAATGTCTCCTCTGTCTTTCTCACTTAGGCATCTTGATCAAAATGTTGTGTTGGTGGCTTTAGTTATTCACATGTGACCATGCCTTTGTCTAGCTGAGTAATAGCTTCCTGTGTAGTTTGATAGATCTCTACGTGCCCTGTTTCCTATTCCTGTCCATGGGGATATCTTCAAATTCCATACAGCTATTATCTTCTCATTTCTGTTGTCATTTTTGAAAGCTCTTTGTGCATACTAGTCTTTGGGATCTATACCTCGACTTATGTAGCTGTGGAGTATGTAACTATGTCATATTTCACACTTGCTGCCAATTTAATGTTTTCAGCAGTAATAAAGGAATTCAATCACTTCCTTATTAAAACATAATGGACTATAGATGTTTGATTTCCTTACTCATTGAGGTTGTATGTTTGAACATAGTGTGCGCTTGCTATTTGCAGGCGTTGAAGTCAAAGCTGGAGAGCCAGTTAAGGTTATGCCTGAGGCTGGCCAAATCATACATGTCTCCCAGGTCATATTAACACTCTGGCCCTATTGCTGAATTGGGTTAACTTGCTGTTTATTTGTTCTTTAAATAGAAGCAATATTAAAATGACTCCCATTTGTTTGTGTCCTGAATGTCTTCATGTTGCCATTTTCCAGGCAGCAATGGGTGAGGGTAAGAAGGGAAAAGGAAATGACCATATCCCTCTCCATGTGAAGATTGATGGCAAGAAGCTAGTTGTGGGATCACTTTCTGTGGAGAACTTCCCTCAAATTACATTTGATTTGGTGTTTGAGAAAGAATTTGAACTGTCGCATGACTGGAAAAATGGAAGCGTATACTTTTGTGGATATTTGAACAATTTCTCATATCCTTTGCATTTATTCCTTCTTATTTTCAATTTCATATGCTTCCAATCAATCGTTTGTCCTGTAATCAATTTCTTTGTTATCTGTCTACGTGGAGTTTGATATGCTCTTCTTGGTTCAAACATGAGGTTGAAGGTGAATGCTTGGTTAGTTCCAGTTTGAGGATTTCACACTGCTGTTTCTGTTCAGGCTGGTCCTTGATTCAGTATTTTCTTGATGTGAATTCCCTGGACTTCATTTGCAGCCCTAACGATATACTGGGAAGGAGTTTTTACTGATAAAGTGATAAGATGTTCACATTTTTGTTCTTCCCTTATTTTCCTTCTCATTGGCACGTTGCGTAGTTATAATGGACTTGCAATTGTCTGCAAATGACAATTGTTTGTCCCTTTTTTATTTTTTTGGGTGCATGTATGAAGTTTTGTCGTGGTATTTGATATGCGTGCACAATATTCTATGCTGTGTGTGGTGTGTTCGACGTGAATTTGTTTTCTTTCATTTTGATTTTATCATTTGTTTCCTTGATTTTCTTGCTTTTGCTGTCCTATCTCCACGGCTGGTGAAGATTATGGTGAGTCTTTGTACATCTATTTCTTTAGATATGGTCCTCAAGTGTCTTTCATTTAGCTTATTGTCTTGCTATATCTTGTATTTTTCAGATTCTTTAGAGTCAGATGAGGAAGAAGATGCCCCCATAGGCATCATGGGGAATGGTAAGTTTTGCGTCATGAGTTGGTATGCCAGTTATAATTTAGGTTCCAAATATTTAAAATATGCTTATTAAATTTATCAGGGGAAATTAAACCTGAAGTCAAGGAAGCAAAGCCAGCTGCAAGTAAGGGTAAAGCTGGCAAACCTGAATCTTCAGCCAAGGCAAAGGTGGTTGTGGAGCCCAAGAAAGAGGATGAATCAGATGAAGATGATGATGATGAATCAGAGGATGAGGTAACTCATAGAAATACTTTATACTTAATGAATTTTAGGGTTATTCTCCCGCATAAATAAAAATTGTTGGTTATTTTCCTCAAGACGAGTTCAATTTCTTTTTGTAATAAATATTTACCATTCTTGCTTAATTTGTACTGTGCCTTCTTATATTTGTTTTCCTGGGGTTAAGAGCTGGTGTATGGGTCGTTTTAAGGGCTAAGGGTCTTAAGAGCTGGTTACAGTCTTACAGAGTATCTCTTCATCTTTTCTCCTCAACCATGTAAGAGAAAAATAACAAATTCTTGTTTCTCTTCTGTCTGTGGTCTCTTTTCTTTCATATTCCAACTCTCTTTTCTTCTTCCTCATGTGCCAAAAATGGGAGACCTATTCGTAAGACATATTTTGGGTGTGATAGAAGTATAGAGGGAACATTAGTGGATGACTCTATTTGAGCTCCGGAGTCAAATTGTGATCAATGTGCAACAAGAGTGCAAGTGTGGTTTAGCAGATTCTACCTTGACTTCTCTTTATTTTTGGTATGTCGACGGTGGAAGTGGACCTATGTCTTCAAAGAAAAAAGAACGGGATTTAAAATTCTGTTCTTTGCTGGAAATTGGTAGACGTCTTACAATTAAAACGTTTATAGCACCATATTGTAAGAATAGTTCCAAGTTACTATGGAGTTAGGCTTCATTTACGATGATCATCAAGGAGGGGTGATCTATTTTGAGGTCCCATGTTTAAATCTTGATTTTATGATCTCCCTTCCTTTATTGGATTCTTTTTTTTTTTTTGTTGGAAGAGCAAGAACTTCATTATATAGAAAATAAAGCTACAACAGAAACATGAAAAAGGAAAAAAAACAAGATCAAAAGATCTGAATATTTCAGACAAAAATACAAACAAAAATGAAAATCTGTCATGGGTTTGGAAAACTCTAGAAGGAGAAAAGTGCAGGGCACTTTCTCTCTCTAATCCTCTCGGCTGTTGCATTTCTATTGGATTCTTTGGAAACGTCGTTTGTTTAGCTATTATTATTAATTTTTTTTTTTGGTTGGATTGTTGCTTAGGACATGCTAAATGCTTCGCATGACATTGGTGACTCAGATTCAGAGGATGAAGATGAGGAGACTCCTCATAAGGTATTGGCAATTGGCCAGTTTGGAAATTTAAGATTGTGGACATCCAATGCTATGCATCTTTCTGTAACTTACTTTCGTTGTATTGATGTTTCATTGTGAAGGCTGTTTCTGGCCAGAAGAGACCCATCAAATCTGCGACAAAAACCCCTGTTGCTGCTAAAAAAGCAAAATCAGATACACCTCAGAAGACAGGTGACCTGCTTCTTAGTTTTGCTTGTTTATATTAGATACACGGAAGATATTCATACCTGATTTACATCTTTGTGCAAAACCTGGAATGTAGAATAACGGCTTTATGGCCTATACTTGCACCGTGTCTTGTGATACTGTTTTGGATTGCGTTCTCCAATTATCATGTAACTTCTTAGGAAATTGGTAAAGAAGGGGTATGTCTTATGTATCCTGAATTGTTTACACTTACTGCGATCAAAATGACCGGTGGCTTAGTTATTCTTGCATTTCTAGTTTGAACAATTTTAATTACCTAGTGCATTTGCTCCTAAATTTCCATCACTTGGTTTTGGAGCAATGTAGAGAAGAAAAAGGAAAGAAGACCTTATATAGTGTATATTCATGGTAATATTTTGTTACGCTCTGGAGCAGTTCTATGTTATGTGTCTTTTTTTTTTTTCTTTTCTCTCTAACTTAGTGGTGATGTTGAGGGCATTCTTGTTAAGGTGAAGTATCATGTATGCCTCTGAGTTAACTTGGGAGCAGTAGGTTATGTCTCGCCTTCCAATAGCTATAGTTAGATTTTAGTGCAGTCACTGGATTTGAATGAAATCTTGATAAATCATATTTCTCTTGTATTCCACTGAATAAAGCATCAAGAAACTGTTGCTTTCGTTTGATGAACTACCTGTCTAAATTGATGCTTTTCAAATTCTGGTTCGTCTAGAACTGAAACAGATTTATAGGGTTATCACATTTTTAGAGTTATGTTGGGAGTTTATCCTCTTTTTTTGTGGTTGTGAGCACAGATGGTAAGAAGGGTGGTGGTCACACAGCAACTCCCCACCCATCAAAGAATCAGGGGAAAACTGCAGCAAATAGCAACAAGTCCAAGGAGAAGACCCCAAAGTCTGATGGCAAAATTTCTTGCAAATCCTGTACCAAGTATGTTCATATGCTGTAAACTCTTCTTCGGCATATATCTCGACTAGGAATGGATAATAATTATGTCTCGTTTTAAACAGGACATTCACTTCGGGGACTGGTCTGGAGTCTCATACAAAGGCCAAACATAGTGGGAAATAGTGGTGGAATCCAAAAACAGCGGTGAAGTGTGCATTCTTTTTCATTTGAATGATATGAGTTGAAGATAGGTGGAATGTGTTTTGTTATAGTAGGGTTTTCCCCACTTGATAAAAGATGAGACCTGTATTAGCCCAACTATTTCTTGTCTTCAAGTTTTGGTAGTTTCAGAGGTTATGTTGAATGTTTCCATGGATTAGTTTCCCCGGGTTCTGCTTGATAATTTAAAGCTTCACTTAAGTTCTGTTTAATACCTTGGTGGTGTTAGTTTCGTTCTCCAGTTTTGCTGTTTATTTGCCAAAGTAACAAAGAGAAATTTCAAACAAAATGACAGGGTAGTGGTGCTTTTGAAATTCCGAATTCTGGGGATACGCTTTTGCTTTCAATTTAATGGTAAAAATCAGCTGTCATTTGGAGGAAAATTATGTTGTATTCGGATTGCTTTAGTTCTGATGATCATGTGGAAGCAAGGTTTTGAATCTTGTAACGTATCAGCCGGTATGCATCGGTATTGATAAAATCCGATACTCTATAGTTCTTATGTCCGGCCGATAGCAATCAATACTGGACACTTACGGAGTGGGGTTTTTTGAATTTGCCAAAAATGCCAAAAACGTCAGCGTAGGAGCTTTCCGCACACCTTGCCGCCCCTATGTGCCAGCAGGGTCTACAAATTTTGATGATAATGTGGAAGCAAGGTTTTGAATCTTGTACCGTATCGGCTGATATGTACCAGTATTGACAAAATCTGATACCCTGCACTTCTAATTTGTTTTGGCTCAAATACTGGCCGGTACTGGATCAATATTGGACAGTGGGACTACTTTTGAATTTATTTAATACCGACTTGTACCCGTCAATAAAGAACTACTTTTTTTTTTATTTATAAAAAAAGTACATTTTATATTAAATTCTTTAATGTAGGTAAATCAGAAACTTGTGATTTATAAATCAGAAACCATACTGCATTAGTTTGGGTTAAAATTTTATCTATGAATTTTGCTTAATATTTGTCTATACCCATTTGATTTTATTCCCAACCTCCATCTGATTTTTACATATGTTGCTTGCAATTCTTAAAGATGAGATAAGTCATCTGTTTCGTTGCATCTGTCAAGCTCTGTTGTTAGTCATTCTCTTCTTTTTTAGTAACTGGTGGTACCCAAAGAAAAAGAAATAATTATGCCTGTGATGTATAAACTATCAAATCTTATTGAAATATATTCAATATAGTATAGATAAAGTATTAAAAAAAGTTAGTGAATTTGTCTGTTTACAAAACTATTTCAAATTATCTGAAGCAAAAGCATGTTTAGACACCAAGTTAAGCATCTTTTTACACTTCGTATTTTTTGTCATCTTTGATCTACTTTACGAGCAACTGGTAGTCAAAAAGAGAAGTTTCTTCTTATCTCTTTTTAAAAAAAAAATGAATACACCGGTAGTACCACATTTTGGAGATCTTAGAAATTGTGAACCCATTGCAAAAAGAGGAAATTTTATTTACGGATGAACGGAAAAAAAAGTTTACGGCGTTCAATCTTGGCCGTCCAAAAGTGTTTTGGACGATATTTATTACAGTTAAGAGATTTTTTTCAATCCGAATCGTCCAAAACACTTTTGGATGGCCGAGATTGAGCAGAGCCGTGAATAAGTCTCTCTTGCAAAAATGTTGTAATCACGCGATGATTTGGACAGGTGGAGACTGCACTGCTTTTTTTTAACTTTCTTTTTACATACAAGAAACTTGTTCTAAACAAACTAAAATGAATCTCTACGTTGAGAATCAAACTTAAGACCTTATCGTGTTCTAACCTAACCTAACCTAACCTAACTATAAATATAGTATCTTACCACTTCGGCTACCGTACCCTTTGCTCTTGAGATTGCACTGTTAGGAAAGCTTTTATATATATATATATATATATACACGGAGTATATATTTTTTTTAGGAAAGCTTTTCAATTAGGCAACATGAAAACAACTTGTTTGCATGGGGGAAAGTTTCAAGAGTAATTAATTATTCAATAGTTTGGGAGTACCATCACGTGGTACTCCGGATCACTTTACAATCATACGTTTCTGTGGAGTTCATACACTTAATGGTAGATCTTAGACCCTACAAAAATGTGTGATTGTAAAGTGGTTTGAAGTACTATGTGGCGGTACTCCCGAACTATTGTATAATTTCACCAGTTTCAAATATAGGAATAGTCGAATCACCATTAGTTTTTTCGAATCACCATTAGTTTCATAATCTCTTTGAAATTTTTTCTTTTTGTTTGGCCATTCATTAATCCGAATCTACTCTTCGAAGTTTGAATAGTGGAAAAAGCGAGGGAAATCTTATTCTACTCTTCGAAGTTTGAATAGTGGAAAAAATATTGACAGTGAACCGAAGGGGCATTGCCGTTGTACTTAATAAAACTATGCATTAATGAACAAGGGAAATGATATTGGCACTCTAAAAATTAATGCAGGCACTCCAAAATCAATGTAATTCCAAAGCCATTTTCTTTTGTTTTTGGAGTGCCTACATCAATTTTTGGAGTGCCAATATCATTTCCCGTGAACAAATTATTAAAATTCCAATTTTTGTAAAATGGAGGTGGTTTGCCCGAGAGGTTAAGGGGGAAGACTTAAGATCTTCTGCACATAAGTGCGCGTGGGTTCGAACCCCACAGCCACCATTTCACTATTAATTTGCTTTCCATTTTTTGTTCTCCCAAAAGGAAGAAGACAAAGCTTAACAAGGATCGATTAAGCAGCAAGGCAACGGCCAACGGGTACGTAACTCGCATTGGTTTGGCTCTCATGTGGTCAAGGGTTCGAGGCGTGCCGTTGTTCTCTGCTCCTAGTTGAATTTAATGACTTGTCTATTGTTGACCTCTTCGGTCTCGGGTGGGGGAGGTGCACCCTATGAGTTTTGAATCTCCTTCAGGGTTCCCGCCGCGAGTCTGGAGTTCTTATAGTCATGCGAGAATTGCTATGCTTGGTTGCCTCCTCCTCCACCATTTTACTTCAAAAAAAAAAAAAAAACATTAAGCATGCAGCAAGGCCATCTCTGATTGAGGGATAAATATTCATGCACTTTTAGCTTGATGAATAAGATCTTAATAGATTCTTCAAAATCTAATAATGTGTAGTGTATACTCTGCTATCTCATCACAACATAACAATCACATTAATAAAACTTGTCAACGCTGCTTTTAGAATCAATGGAAAGAGAGATAAGTAGCTGAGATAGAAACTCAAAAGTTAAGGGTGCGTTTGGTAACCTAAAAAAAGGAACGACAAAGAGGAATGACAAGCTGAGCATTAGTTTCTTTGAGCTTGGTTCGAAAAGCTTAACAAATTTAAATAGATGGCTCAAGCTTCCTTCGTCTATATGTAACAAACCAATTTCAAATGAGCTTTTAAAAAGCAAACATGAGCTCGAACTCGAGCGAATTCATTGTTTATCAGCCCTAAATGCTACAAGACTAACAAAAGTTGGACTCTTTTCTTGGTGGAGCTAAAATAAAGTGATCTTACCTAATACACGGACTACCAAAATTTAGGGCCCTTTCATGGGCCTAGGACTGGGGCCGAAGCGATCGCTTCCTCAGCTTCCATGGGGCCTACTTTGTAGGCCCCTTCAACCAGTCTCTCATAAAAATTGTCAAACTCCTCCCAACACCAATTTCGAAAAACTAACTTGGTTCACTCAGATTTTAGATGAGTAAACATCGCAGTACTCCAATAAGATTGGATAAACAAACTGGACGGATGAATATCGATCACTTTAAACCAGTGGGGCTACACTGTTATAACTTCGGTGGGTGAACAAAGTCAGACTGAACCGTAATTCGGGGATTGGGAGTTGCTGTGATGCGGCACGCCGGCAGCCGCACTACACGGTGTAGTGCCGGTGGATCCGACTGTCCATCTTGATGTGAAGGGCTCGAATTTAATCCGAGCTCCTACAAATCCGAGCTGTCCATTGCCGAGATGGATGGCATCCCTGGACCTACACGTATGGAACATGCATGACTTTGGGATCTCAGAAATTAGGTAAGGGGAACAAAAAGCTAGGTTTGCTGAGGTTCAATCAGTGGAGAACATTATTGCAAATTTGCTTAACCCCACCTCGAAGACCCAGTGGGGCTGGCCTCAAGCGTTCTTTCGAAACAGTGGGGAGTGGAAAACAAGAAGAACAGAGATGATGGGGGCCAAATACTAGCTAGAATTGGAGGCCTGGAGAAGTACTGAATGAACATGCCACCACAAGTTTCCAATGCCAATTAAAACAGAGCACAAAGACAGCAGGCTTGAAGGCGAAAAGACACGTCCCAACTGACACATTTTGTGATGCATGTTCTGCATGCATGGCCAGGCAATTTGTCTTTGCAAATTCATTTGGGCCACCATGCACCAAAACTCACAAGCTCACATGTTGGTTTTTGGAAGTGAGGGCATGTGGTTGTTGTGCTTTGATTTTAAATTTATCTGTCTTTTGGAATTTTACGTTCGTGAGTTTTGGAGAGGTATAGTAATAGTCGAAATATATAAGTCGAGCTTACGCCGATAAAAATGCTAGCTAAGGGCCAAAAGAGGAAGCTAGCTAGATTAGGATTATGGTGACTGGTAAACAAGATGCGAATGTGTCAAATTATAGCATCGGGAAATATAAGGATGTGTTAAATTTAAGTGAAAGCATAACTTTTGGCACGTTGATATCGTGAAAAAGAGGATTTATGTAATCGACCCTACCCTAATTCTTCAGGACACATTCAATTTCTTTTGGTTTATAACTTACAAGCTTTCAGTGTCCAAATCTCATGAATGTTCTTTTGTCTGGACCTTGGGGTGTCAGGTGTGGGCCTTGGGATTTGTAGTGAACAAGAATGGCAGTTACATACATGTGCTTTCACGGGGAGAGAGAGAGAGAGAGAGAGAGAGAGAGAGAGAGAGGCGACGTGAAAGTTGTTGGTGGAACTATGGAAAAGAATCTTCCCCAGATTTACTCCAAGAAAATAGTGGAGTATATATTGCTTGTGGCATAGGTGAAAAGTACTGCCTAAAGGCCCAAACGCCACGGCACATGGAATATGTTTAGGAATTTTCTCACTTATTTACCTTATTATATTATCTTCGGATCTTGAAAATCTGTGAGTAAAGCAAAAGTAAATGAAAACAAACCGATCGAAAAAATGCAGCCAAAGATCAAACTTTCTGTCCCCTGTTTTATTTGGTTTGGTTTGGTTTGGTTTGTAAGAAAACAGAGTTAATTGAAACTTACAAAAAATAGGAGTATACTGTAGTGTATCTTTGTGGATTTTCTCCTTTGTGTTTTTTTCCTTTCATTTTGACAATCCAAACGTAGGCTTTGTCTGATTCTATTCTTTTTTCATTTTGATACTGCATGTTACTTAATTTGTTGGACTCTTGCAAGCTAAATCTATGTCTTAAACAAATTAACAAGTCACAAGAATTTAATAAAGGAAAAAGTCTACAATATACACCTCTTAAAAGGATGTACCATATGCACCTATTATATGGTTCATTTATAATATTTTAATGTGTTTCGTAACTTTTGTTCTCGAATTCATAACCTTTTAGCAGTACGATTCGTAACATTTTCATTATGATTTATAACATTTTGGTGTATCTCGTAACCTTTATACGATTCGTTACTTTTTAGCAATACGATTCGTAACATTTTCTCTACAATTCATAATATTTTGGGGGTGCATATAGTACACATCCAAATAAGGGATGTGTATTGTAGTCTTTTCCTTTAATAAATCACCATATAAAGACTTGATATTGATTTGTATAGGGACAACATATCTTATTGATAAAGATAGTTAACAAACCTATGTGTGAAGAGTTTGATTTACATGACTCGAATCGCTGCCCTAATACTCGGTTAATTAGATAGCATTTGTGGTCACGTCAGGTCACAATTCTACAACAGCTCAATATACAGGTGTGTTTAAATTAATTATTCAAAAATATTTATAAAATTGCATTTTTCTATCAAATATATATATATCACATTGATTATCTAACCTTTTAAACGTTGCCATCTCATGAATTTTTTTTTGGACAAGTCAAATCCTATTCTTCTACTAATGTAGGGGTAATTAAGGGGATGGGCCGGAGGGTTTTGAATTCTCACCTAATGCAAGGAGTATAGAGCGCCTACCATTGACTGTCACTCTATTTGCTAAGTTTAAAAGGCAAAGTGTAACAATAGAAAAGAAAAAGAAAAAAAAAACAAAAAATCATGGTGGAGGTCCATAGCATACAAAGTCATGAAAATGAAGGCCCCTCAGCCATTGCTGTAGCTAGTCTATCGCCAAATATCATTATATTTCATTTAAGTGTGTGTTGCACAAAAAGGTACATTGATTTTTGGAACCTAACCAAGTACCTTGTCGTAAAAGTGCCACGAAATTGATCACATTCATAGTTGAAGATCATAACCACGTGGGTGATAATTTTTTTTGTGAAGAAAAAAAAAAAAAAAACTCTAGTGATAATTACACGTTTTTTTTTATGCCGAAGAACTCTATAGTTATACGCGCGTACATCCTCTATACACACGCTCTCACAAAAATGAAAAGTTCCCGCACAACCCCCCATTATATGAGTGCGTATGCCATTAGGTTATTTACGTTTTTCAAGTTGGAACTATTTTGATGTCCCTTGTTTTCTGGCTTTTGTTTACAGATTAGCGCAAAAATGACCTAAGCAAAAAAAGTATTCTAAATGTCATTGCTCCAGGCACGACCTCTATTAAACAAAGTTATACTCCCTCCCTTCCTAATTAATTGTCCACTATGGTTTTGCGTGCATTTTCAACGGCTTATATCTTTCGACGTATATTATGTTTTACTATATTTTTTTAAATCATTGTCTTATAGAAAAAATTGAAATCTATCAAACAAGATTCATATTGCATATTTTTAATAGTATATATCGAGAGATATAAGTCGTGGAAAATGCACGCAAAACAGTAATAGACAATTAAATAGGAACGGAGGGAGTATTAATTTTTGAACTTATCTTGTTTACCCTTAAAATGACAACTTCTAATAGAAGTAACACCGATTGACCAATTTTATATCTAATCTTTTCCGGACAAGATGACCTTCAAAAGAAAAAAAAGGGTAATGGTAGATCTCCCCATGATTTGTGAAAACAAATTGGTGGATTGGTAAAACATAGTAGTAAGTAATTCATGTCACATGCATCCAACAATAAGACAAGGCATGAAAATGGACGACCAATTGATAAAGATGTCCGCTAATCATGCATGTCTTCTCCCCTAAAATATTTGTGAAGTATGGATTACCTATAATAATGACTTTTGATTACAACATGCCTAGGTAAGCTTTACTTTTCCTTGTTGTCAGTTTAACAGCGATGCTACATCCATCGCACAGTTTTACCGCTCTTTCAATGTCATTGTCCATCTCGGCAATCAATGGTCTGGATTTTAAAAGAACTCTTTCTTGGAAAAGTTTTTTAAATCCAGACCAACCAAAATACTTTTGGACGGTGAGATTAAGAATGATAGAGGAGTGATAAAAAGTGAGCGGTGGACGTAGACTTTTCGTAGGTTTCTGTCCACCAAAGGATTTATTTATTGTTAGTAACTTTTATCAGGTGAACGATGAGAGATCTAGGCATTATATAGCTCGTTGGAATGTTAGATTATGCAGCGGAATGATTTGATTATCCACATGTTTGATTATATCCTAACTACAAACATCTCAGGATTAATTTTACAATTTTTTTTGGTTACATATAAAGTTTCAAATTAAAGGTTGTTTTCTGCACAGGGTAAGCAGGAGAGGGTTTTGAACATAAAAGAATACTAGTTTCTTTTTAGTTCTTTCATTACTAAGCAAAAGCCATTTAGAATACATTTTTTTGTCTCAAAAGAGCTAAGATTGGATACAGAATGGCCGCCGCATAACGAGAATATCGGATAATCGGGTGTCAGATTGATCAAGTTTTTGTATTCGTATTCTTCGTATGTACAAAACAAATCTTCAATTTTTCTTGGCATTGACGTGGTCGTGTAAGTGCAGCTGAAGATATTTAGGGAAAATTTTAGAATTCCTAACTGGTTTTGAACCATCCATGACCAAGGCCTGCAAAAGGAAGATTAATTGGCAATTTGTTGATCTCAGAGGAAAGGGCCAAAAGGTAAATAATTGAAACTATCAAAATACCCTCCTTCATGTAATATTATTCTATATCTAACAGTTGTAATACAATCATTTCTGACCAAGTAAACAGAAAATACTGCAAACTGATACAAACTTTGCTTAAGAATGTTGGCCCCTTTGCCATCAACTTATTCCCTCTGCAAGCTAAGGAAAAAACACGATAGTCCCACAATCGACGAACTGCCTAATTTGAATGGAAACAACACACTTGACCTTTTCTATAAGCTCATAATATGCTACTCTTGTACTACCTTCTTTATTTTTTTGACTTTTCTTTGCTTGTGTCACAAGCGGATTTCCCTTCGGCTTTCATGCTCGACGTGATCGATGATTTCGACCATGTTTTTTCTCGGGCTGAAGCGGGAACGGGTGCAATCAAAGTGTCGATAACAATACGCACTCATACTACCAGCTGTTTGTAGAGGAGAAAAAACAAGCTCAGGCGATTGATAATAAGAACTTTGCGGATGTACAGCGATGGGAGGACTAAGAGCCAGGGACAAAGGTGCCGATGTAGCCAAATCCGACGATAGTGAAGGTTAGTGTTTGGAGGAAGAGGTAAATGAAGTAATTGTGCTTCCCATAGAGAAAATCGTAGCATCCACAGAAGAAGAGGAACGCTCCGAAACCCAACTCCACCAGATGGATTCTGTAAATTATTGCAAAAACAAGTAGTGTGAGACCATGAGGTATAGTTTTTGAAAGCTGGTTGCCAGACCAGTTTGCTGTGTTTCTTGCAAAATAAAAACAAAAAACGAAAACGATATGCAACGGACCCTTTAAGTATTTCTTACCTGTCTCCAATCCTGAATAGTGGTCTCTTTGGTGCTTTGGGGTTTGATTTGTTTTTGAGAGTATCACCAAGTTTTTCAGTGACAACCCATTCATTAGCCCTTCCTGCTTCTAGCAATCCAATGAAAGTCGCCTTCGTGCGATGCAGAGACATCACATTCTCAAATAGGATCCAGTAAAACAATAGATGAACTGACCTGCATTTGAAAATCAAAGAACCACGTCACTTCCTTTTGCTACAAATCAAATCATTTTAATTACAGAAACCAAGGCTGTGTTTGGGTCATGAATACACGGAGCACATAACAAGGTGATATAGCTGAGCTTATAATTGCAACGAATCGTAAAGAAATGATAATGAGTTGAGGGAAGCAAAGTAGAGACCTTGGAGTTCCCACAGAATTCATAGCAGTGATGATACAAGGGATGTAAATGGCTCCCCATTTCGGAACCTCAACTTCAGGCACCAAAATAGTGAGTGGAAGCACAACACAGAAGAAGAAGAAGGTCACCATGTGAGCTATGATCTTTCTAACAAAGAAGAAGCTGTAGATCACGTACACCTTCTTGAACAGAGTTACTTTCTGCAGCAGAAATTTCGTAAAACAGAAGTCAACAACTTGATTCAATTGATTGTTTTTGAATGGATTGTGGTTTTTTTGAATTGATTCAACTTGATTGTTTTCGAAAGATAGACTGACCTTGTTTCTGATGATTTCCATCACCATTTTTCTGAACAAATTTGCAGGACCACAGGACCATCTGTGCTGCTGAAATCGGAATGCCTTGAATGTACTTGGGAGTTCACTTTTCACCTATTGTGTCACAACAAAAGCTAAGTTACCCAGTTTTTTGAAAACAAAATCATTTGCCAAATGTACACAAAAGCAGAAGTACCCGTTTTTGGAAAACCAGAACACTTGTAAAATGTGGTGTATATACAGTTTTTCGGATTTCATCGTATTGAAAACATTACCAATCAAACTGAATGGACAATCATACGAAATTATGCATGTATGACAACGAATAGCAGATTAGTCAATATACTTGCAGATCACTATGGTATAGTAAAGAAGAGTTACCATTTTCTAGTAGTTGTGCAACATGTTTGTGTATTTCAATTTTCAGGATGAAAATGAAAAGAAACTAAGAATGAAAACGATACCCATCAATCTGAATGGACAATTGTGCCGAAGAATGAATATTTACACGTAAGTACGTAAATTAAACCGAAAGTCTGATACCTGGAGGTCACCAAGGTATACGAACTTCCAGCCCTTGAGACTGGCTCGGACAGCAAGATCCATATCTTCGACAGTGGTTCGGTCCTTCCACCCACCGGCTTCGTTGATTGCAGCGATTCTCCATACACCGGCGGTTCCTGAAGTTATATTTCATTGAGAATTTATGTGATTGACAGTTTTCCTTTAATGTCCTAGTGGAAGTTAACAACTTCACTACTGGAAAAAGGTGGAAACCAATCTAATACATGGGAATTTCTACAATGTTTTTGCAGAAAAGTACTAGTTTTTTGTGCATTGGTTGATTCTTGAAGAACAATTATACTAGTTTCACACAAACTCGCATGCATGAACACTTTGCACACACAATCACATCTATGTGAGGGTCCCCCACACAGTGTAATGGGAATTGACGTGAGCGCGAATGTGTGTAAGAAAAGTGTTTGTATAAGTGTGCGTAGTTTTAGAAGGGTTAAATAAAGGGAAAATAAAGAAAATGAAAAAGAATAAGAGTTACTATAAAACTAATACAGTGGAGTAGGATAGAAGAGGAAGAGTAGTAGGCTGGTTTTACCATTGAAACCGAAGAAGGCATGAGTAGATGATCCAACTTCTTGCTCCACTGTGAAATGATAATCCAATGACATCTCTTGCATTCTTGTCAACAAACACTCATCGGAATTAACTGGAAAAAAAAAAAAAAAAAACAATTGAAGAAGATAAGACAAAGGTAATTTTCAAGTACCCAAAAAATAAAACACGTTAATTTCCTTGATACGCGTGGTAAATAATTCCAAATAGTGAAATCCAATTCATTTCCAAGAAATTGAAATTTCAACGTTATTATGTGGTTTAAAATCCAATTCTGTTAGCAGCTTTTGTCAAGGAGGTCCGTCAAATATATTGTACCCGAAAAACTTCTTATTTCCGTGCATTTTTAACCGTACAATTGCACAGAAGTATCTTTCCGCAAGATTGCATAAAAGTACAATTATGCCGCTGAAAATGAACCGGAGAAAGAGGTGCATATGGTAGGTGTGTCCATGACTTATGAAAGCAAAAAACAAAACCACAGTGGAAAGCGAAAGAATTGTGAGAGAACAGTCGGTGGAAAAGCGTACTCCTCATTTTGCTCCTGTTTCTGTTTTGTAAGAAAGCAAAGAAACGATTGGAGTAGCAATCTAGTGGGGCCCCTACCACGATGCTTCTCTGCAACCGCTGAGTTGCCAAAGCCATTACTTGTCAGTCTCCGAGAACACCACATCCACCCATGTGACCCCCCAGAGAGGAGAGAGCCCGCCTACTCTTTGTCCTCACCTCACCCAAGGATTTTGCCACGTCATCTATGGTCAACTTATTAGAGAAAATCTTTTTAACAGCTGCGAATAGTTGTTTACGGATCAATTGCAACCGTCCAAAACACTTTGAATGTTAATGTTTTGGACGGTCGTGATTGGTTACTGCTCTGTAAACGTCTTTTTAACGGCGGAGCCGTGAACAATTATTTATGGAGCCAATCGCGACCGTCCAAAACACTCCGGCTGTTAATGTTTCAGACGGTCGCGATTAATTACTCTGTAAACAACCTGCTCACGGCTGGGCCGTGAATAAATTTCTCTCCGCTTATTACTCCATTCTTTACTTTTTACAGTACCATAAATAAACTACTCCTAGTAAAATCCCTTGTGTGTCGGTGTGAGCAGAATGGGGTCCAGTTTACCCATAGGAAGCGTAAAAAAGCATGTGGAAGGGTACAGTTCGGAATGACAAATTTACCCTTTCCGTCGGCCACATGCAATTTACACGTCTTTGTTTTCTTCTGACATTAAATGACAAACATACCCCGGATATCCAGCACGCGCACAGCATTCCATATCCGCGCACGGTATTTCATTGATGATTGCTAATCAAGACAAAAATATCCGTTCATCTCATAAATCACTATTATAATTATTGGCACTGCCAAGCTAAACCCCAATTAGTGGCACAAGTTTTGGTATTCCAATTACGTTAAATGAAACCCAACAATTGCTCATTGTTTTGTATTTGCTGGGAGTGGATTGGAGATACGAGTAATTAAATTACTCGGCGCTCGTTCATAAGGCATTGTCGAGTGGTGGGTCAATATTTTCTACAACGTAGAGCCATAAGTAAAAAAAGTGTTGGAAAATCACGTAGCGATGAGTAACGAGCATCTAGGAATTTCGTTCGATAAATTCCATATCTTGTATGGCTACTAGCAGTAAATTTCATTTTGTGTTTTTCATGTGCAGTGCAGTTGGAGTTGCTAGCGTAGGCGTACTATGGGGTAACATTATTTAATTAGGGTCCTAACACGTGGTCGACGGCTATGAGACAAACCCATTGTCGTGATCGGACGGACAGGAAGCTGGTCCCACGCCCCGTGATTAATGGGATTTACTCCCACTGTAGTAGCTACGCTCGTGCACTCCGCAACAAATCCGGCGACGCCAACCAACTTATTAGAGAAGCGTTTTTTGGGGTGAATACTGTAAGTTTTAAGTAGTAATTGGTTGCAATTAAGTCGTTCGTTGTTTTCGGTAGTAAATAAGTTGTTGAAAAATGTCAAATTATTTCGATAGTAAATGAGTTGTAAATAAGTATATGAGTGAAAAAGTTACTCTTGCTGAGAAAGAATTTGTTTTTGACAAGTTATTAGTTAGTATGAATAACAAGCTAAAATGCTAAAATTTGTAAATTAATATGAACAAAATGGTAAAATGACCCACGTTTTTTCACCAAAACTTAGCGGAAATGCCCTGCATGCAAACAAAATATGAACTCCAAATCTATGAGCGGTACACGTAAATTTTCTTAAAAACTAAGTGTTCATATCTCGACTAATTCGGTGCCTGAATTTAATGACTCGATAAATTCTCTATAACATACGTCTTCATAGACAACAAACAATTATTTGATCTCTGAACGTCCACCCGACCCCTATATAAGTGAATGAACATAATAATATATTGCGTACATATGGCAGTTGCATAACTGCGACAATGATAGTGACAGTAGACTTATAAGACCACCGACAGTTTTAATTGCAAGATTTCGCACAAACGAACTCTGATTAAATTAAGCAGCAGGGGAGTTAAAAAGCTTACCAAACCTCCAACGACCCTGTACAAGTGCGATCTCAGAGTTAAGAGCGAGAAAAGGGATGGCGCGGCGGAGATAATCCGGCTCCGGCCGGAAATCGGCGTCAAAAATCACCACGTATTCGCAGTGCTTCACGTAATCTCTCTTCAACCCTTCCTTCAACGCACCGGCTTTGTACCCTCCCCTGGTCTCTCTGATTTGGTACCTTATGTTAATCCCTTTGCTAGCCCACCTCTGGCACTCCTTCTCCACCATGTCCTTGAAAAATCAAGTCGAAAATCCTTTACAATCCCAACTTTAAAGTTTGATTCCAGACACAATTGTATTCGAAGCTGTTCGATGAATGTGGGCCTGAGTGCGGGCAATGTCCCAATTTCGATATCAGTTTTAATTATGGCTGTTTTTGTCAGTGAATGAATTGGTTTTCAAATATGAAATTATGGGTATGATACAGCTGAGGATGATGAGCCTCGTGAGAATTTATGCAACAGTTAACATTATTAGCATTAATGTTGGATTAAATGGCATGTAATGATAATGGATTCGGCTCTCTCCATTTCTGGAATGAAATTCAGATGACTCTTCATTTCAGGCCTTTTTATGATACGCTAGAAAATACTACTACTATATGCAAAATTGCAAATTGTGAAGAGATGGATCTATTAGTTTAAATGGAACTAGTTGTGTGTTGACTGTGATGACTTTTCGATTGATGCGATAGAGAAGAAGAAAATCCTGCAATTGGATTGGATTATGTTCCGTAAAGGACTGTTTGGATGGGGGTGTGGATTTGAGTTTTTTCTGAAGTACCTTGACGGCAGGGTCTGTAGAGTCATCAAGTACTTGAATCACGAGACGATCTGACGGCCACGATAGGTTACAGGCAGCCCCAATGGATATCTTATAAACCTGTTCTCCAAACACGCCCCAGTCAAAAAAAAGCACCGAATTACAGCTTTTCCCACAAACCCCAGAACCCGATAACCAAGAAAAAATCGACAATGCCAAATCAACGAGAGAGAGAGAGAGAGAGAGAGAGAGAGAGAGAGAGAGAGAGAGAGAGAGCAGACCTCTCTTTCGTTGAACATGGGAATTTGGACGAGGACCACGGGAAAAGCCTCATTTCCGATTTCAAGGTCCTCGCTAATCGGCTCCCATTTGTACCGTTTATCAGGCTTTTTCCAGAAAAGCTTGACGAGGATGATTACGACGCCCATGTAGAGCCTCTCCATGAAAAGCATGAGAGTCATGGCCAAGCACACGTAAACGGAGAGCCTGAGGAGCGGAACAATCAATGGGGCCTTGATTAGTTCCCAAATCACCCCAATTTGCCCCGCCATGTCATCTCTCGCCCCCTGAAATGTCTCTGGTATCATCGCCGTCGCTGTAACCTCCTCCGCCATTTCTCTCTCTAACAATCTACAAAGCTTAAAACAGAGAAAGAAAAAAAAAGGCGAAATCGTAGAATTGGGTCTAGTTGTCCCAAATGGCAAATGCCAATGAGATCTGCTCTCTCTCACTCACTCCGTTTCTCTCTCTTCCTTTGAAAGAGAAAGCAGAGGAGCTCTGTTTCTTTCTATCAAAGTAGAAGAGAGGCAGAGAGAGATGTTGAAGGAAAGTGGAGTAAGTAAATGGAGAGAGAGAGAGAGAGAGAGAGAGAGAGAGATAAGTGGGTGATTTATAGTCAATTATAGGTCTCCTCTGTTTGGATTCTAAACAGACTCTCTCCTTTCTCTCTCTTTTATTTTTTTTCCCAATTTACTATAATTTCTGTTTTTAATATTCCTTTTGTTCGTGTATTTAATTAACTTATATTATCCAAATTCCAAAAGGAAGAAGAAATAAGACTGTTTTTACACTAAAAAATCACGTGGACCGTCAACTGTTCCAACTGCAAAAAAGAAAGAAAAAATAACTGCTCCAACTGTAGAGTGGTCCTTCTCCTTGCAAATATATATATACACATATACGGCGGTTTCGGGAATTCTTAAAAAAATCTCTAAAAACTCTTTCAAGTTTTTCGATCGAATTTTGATGATCCAAACTACTCAATATAATCAGAACGTGATTTTAAGAGTAAATGCAAGAAATCAGATAAAAAAAGAAGAAGACCGGATGACATCAGATCACGGGGAAGGAGATGCCCGGGGGATATTCCGAGCCAGTCAGAGAGGGGTGCGATCCTCTGCAGTCCAGACCAATCTCTCTCCCCCAAAAACTTTTTTGTCTCTCTAGTCTTCTAAATATATAATCGTAATTTTGTCTCAAGATTAGTGTAATGAGAGATTATTAAAAGTAGATTGTGACCAGAAAAGTTGGGGACAAAAATTCTTGCCCTGTCGTGACCACATTTCTAATCGAAATTAAGCCATGTCATCACACATGAGTTGCCCTTGTAAGTTTATTAATTATGTTATTCTAGTGGTATAGAATTATGTTTGTTCGCGCGGGAAAAGAGCGAGAGAAGAAAAAAGAATCGGAGCACAATAGCTTGGCGGACTCTCTAAGGAGCTTTATTGCGGGTTTTAAAAAACTTGTAGACCTCGTATAGTGTGCTTATTAGTTTTCTTGTAAAAAAATCAAGTTGAACGTATAAATTGTTATTTATGTTTGGATTGCGCTTATGCCCATTTTTGGTGCACATCGGCTACGTACCCAGGTTTCTTTTCCCAAAAAAGAAAAAAACTACTTTAGGAAAAAGTACCCAAATTTGTTTCTTTTCCAAACAGAAAGTTATTGAATGTAACCTATTTATTGAATTTTCTAGTATAGTGGTCGTCCTGATCAAGAAAATAAAATAAAGTAAGAGCATAGTCTCATTGCATTGATTAATTTCAGCAGAAGATGAAAGTAGAGTTATGGATCTGCAGGACGTCAAGAATAAGAAGGCATATGGGTAGTGCAGGGGATTATTTTATTTTATTTTTCCTGATAATTGCATATGATACCTGGGCCTTGCATCACTTCCCTTTGTGTTATTTTCGTTGGCCTTCGGTATGAACTAAGTATCAATTTGCCATTTGCTGTGTGTCCGAAATCTTCCTATCGGGGCAGGAGGAAATTCGTGTTCGTAGATTAAATTGGGATTTTAAGGAAAAAGGGACTTAGGCTAATGAAATGTTGCCATGTGTCTGAGGTCGAAGAAACTCCTCCTACCGGAGCAGGAGGAAATCCGCGTTCGTGTGTATGCACATCATGATACACTTTTGGCTCTCTCTCTCTCTCCTTTCTTCTTTTGGTGGTCTAGCTATTTGGGTAAATTTTTTCGGTTTCTTTTTATTTATTGGTAGTTGTTACTTGTAATTATTGCATAACATTTTTGGACTAAGACTTGATGGTAGTATTAATCTTACCGCACTTTTCTCAAAAATCTAAAAATGGGCAAATATAGAGTCAGCGTTATTTTCCGATTACATTGGAAGAAGTCTAAAGTAATCCAACGATTATTAAGTGGTCTTAAGAGCACCCTCAAGACTTTACATATTTTGTGATGGAAATTACATGTTTTGTGATGGAGCCCACATTATTGTATGTTGGATAAAGGGCCTTGAGGCTCTCCGAGAGCCTTGTAATAATTTTTCTAGGTAATCAAGTTGATAATAAGGATAAAAATTCGTCCTCGAAAGAAAGGACTAGCATGGGAGTGGGCATGAAAAACTAGGGATGCCATGTAAGACTACGGCTCCGTTTGTTTCAACTAAAAATGTTTTTCGGTAATACAATTTCTTAATTCTCCGTGTTTTGTTGCTTGTAAGATAGGTAAAATGTTTTTTTTCATGTACAACATTTTCCTCAAATCACCAAAAACAACTTATGGGGGAAATCTCGGTAAATTAATTGTTTTCCAATTTCATCCTGATCTCAAGTTTATTCCTCTATCCCGCTAACAATCTCTAAAAGAAACTCCCAGATGCTCTCTCTCTCTCTCTCTCTCTCTCTCTCTCTCTCTCTCTCTCTCTCTCTCTCTCTCTCTCTCTCTCTCTCTCTCTCTCTCTCTCTCTCTCATGTTTCCCACTGAGTCAATTCTAAATTGGATCATCTCTTTCTGACTCCTTACCTAAACCTTTATATATCCCAATCACAAACGCATGCACATGCTTAATATTCACTTAATTTATATGTTCACATATACATGCACATATGCAAAAGTAATATTTTTTTCACGTAAAATGTCTTACATCAAAACAAATGGAGCCCAAGTGAAATTTAACTAAACCAAAATTAATTTGAATAACTAATCTTCCAACAATGCCTGCGCTTTGAGTAGTGCATGCTAAGATAGGCTCCATTTTGTGTGTACAATTTTGAGATTTTTCTGCATTGGTAATTAAGATTACTAAAATTTAACCAAATGAATTAACTAAGTTGGTTGTAGAGCAGTCTTAAGAGGGTCATGGGATCAACCCTTAAAATATTTGATGTAATCCTAGTGGAATATAAGTAATCCGATGTGAAAAAAAAAAAAAAAACCTTTTCGTCTTTATTAAATTTTTCTTGCTCCCAAAAAAAAAAAAAAAACTCATGTGAGAAACACAGCAGTGTTTTAATGCCCATTGCCCACTAGGCAATTGGACATCTGATTGCAAACAATGTTAATAAATTTGTTACTTTTTCGTCTCTATTATTTTATTCTTGGTTTAGGTAATTTTTTTTACATTTTAAAATTTCATTTATCAAGACGAATAATTTGTCAAAAGGATTTGATACCAATTTAACATACGTTCAAAAAGAATTTTAGTTAAAATGCGCTGGTCATTATTTTAGTTAAAAGATGGACCTCCCAATTTCTCCGATTTCTGGATCGAATTTTGATGATTTGGTTCAATA
Source organism: Rhododendron vialii (assembly GCF_030253575.1). Lineage (NCBI taxonomy): Eukaryota > Viridiplantae > Streptophyta > Magnoliopsida > Ericales > Ericaceae > Rhododendron > Rhododendron vialii. The sequence goes on from NC_080569.1 coordinate 12,427,978, forward strand.
AAAAACTGCTTAAATAAAGGCCTTCTCGGTCATTTTTTTTGCCGATTTCTGGCACGTACCATTAAAATTACGTTTTGAACATATTGAGCGGCTCGGATCATCGAAATTAAAATATTTTATGGCAAACACGGTGAGTCCGCATTTTAATCTTAAAATACCTCGTCTGAGAAACATGGTGAGTTTTCATGCCCGCTAGGCAATTGAAATATTTTATGGCAAACAATGAATAATATTTTGCATTTTATGCGTACCAAAAATATCCAACTCGTTCATAGTTAATTTTAGAAGCAACACAGAAGACAGAAAAAGAATTAAAGATATAATAGATCCAACATATAAAGCAATTATTAATTGAAGTATTTAATTATCCATCCTCAAAACTCATTCCACGTAAGTATCCATCCTACACTTTTTGAACAGTTATGATTTCATCATCATTTTTTCATAATACCAATAGTGTCCTCGGATATTATATATATATATATATATATATATATATATATATATATATAGAGTCCCCTTCTCCTAAGGACCATCTTATTTTAATAAAATAAGGACCTCCCTTTCCCGATCAAATTTTGATGATCCGAGCCGCTCAATGTATTCAGAACGTGATTTTAAGGGTACCCGCAAGAAATCAGCACAAAAAAAAATCGGAAAGTGCTTCATCCGAGCAGTTTTTGTTATGTTTTTATCAAACGGTTCAAATAAGAACTGCTCAAATCAAGCCCTTCCTGGTCATTTTTTTTGCCGATTTCTCGCGGGTACCCTTAAAATCACGTTCTGAACACATTGAGCGGCTCGGATCATCGAAATTCAATTGAAAAATGGGAGAAATGGGAAGGTCCTTATTTTAACTAAAATAAGGACCTCCTTATTTGAAAATAACTGATATATATATATATATATATATATATATATATATATGTCACAGAAAAATGGGATGAAAAGATAACTCCGGCAGTCCCGGCCCATAATTCAATCCAATCCCATAAATCTTTCTCGAAAATCTGGACCACCACCTCCCCAAAACCACCGTACAAACCATTTCATCCTCAACCATTTCGATCAAAACGGGATGGTCACACCCCCACCAATCGAGACCATTGCCGCTACAAAACTCATCTGGCCAACCGTCGTCACCGATCAAGCAAATTGTCGCCGACCAGGTCACAACGGGATGACCGCAACCGCTGAGGCGGCAGAATCGACGGCGCTCGCCGTTCGACAGATGCTTGCCGCTCTTCCTCCACCGCCTCCGCCCGGAGTGACACGGAGGAGGAGGAGGAGGAAGAAGACCTTCACTCCGGTAGGTACTACAAAGACGTCTATTACATTGACACCAATGTACAGTTCCACAGGTGGATGGAAGAAAGGGTTGTAAATGCTTAGACCTAGAACAGATCCTTACCCCGTCACCGTTGATGGTAAGATGTACATCTTCAGAAACATTGTTAGGGGTCACAAGCACAACAAAGAGGAGGATGGGTTTCTCACGGGCGACTACTTGGCGTCCCTTGTGTATGGCACCATCATCCAGAGACCTTCGTGGGCGCGCAGTTTTGGACGACGACGACAACGGCAAGTTCATTCTGTTGCATGGCTTCTTCCTCTTCTTCTTCTATTTTTTTTTTCCGGCTAAACATGATTAGAGTCCTATTTTTCAGATTGAAAAAATATTTTATATTCATGTTTTTTCATGCTATTTTTCCGAAATGTTATGGGTTTTCAAGTTCCGCCGAGAATTCATGATTTTGGTTTATTGTTTTCATGACAAATTAACCATGAAAAATATGGTCAGTACGAATACTGTATATGTTCTAAAATATTTTTAATGATAATTTTGCAAAAAATAAAAATATGGTCAATCCACCATGTTTCAAAAGGTTTCATGATAATACGTGGTATAAATGAAAAAATAATTATGGTTTTCGAATGCAAATCGGTGAAATTTGGTTATTACAAATCTTTTAAATTTTGAAATCATCTTTCATATTTATCTTCTGTAATTACTGAGATTGAATCCCACTAAATTAGGAAATGGTTGAATCCTACTAAATTAAAAAATGGTTGAATCCCACTGATTTAGGATGTCAATTTAATAAAATATATATGAATATATTATTAGAAGGGTAAGATAGATAATTCACCATTTAAAAGGATAAAAATATAAATGTTCAAAATGATCGAGATGAATTCTTACGTGGGCTAAGATCTGAGGATGAATATTTAAGTCTCCCTTATTAATTCTTCATTGCAACAACTTTTTCTTTCTCATTAACTAGCATCAGATTCCGTAAAAGATTCCAAAGCCGTCAACTGTTCGTTAATTATTAACTTCCAACTTGTGGTTTTTCCCATTCAATTTGGTTGTTGGACTTTAAAAATCCTACTAGATAAATTTTTTTTTTTTAACGGCAAAATAGCATTTTATTAGGGGAAGAAAAATGTATCCAACCAAAAATTAGAACCAAGGCAAAGGGATGAACCCAATGCAATACCCGAGGGCCCAAAAGCTCAGATATTCAATAAACAGCACAGAAAATCCAAAGGGCCTACAAGCCTAAATACAACAAAGAAAATCCTACTAGATAATTGCCCGGCCTTGTTCGTTTTGGGGTACTATCAAAACTCCTGAGTACGGTCTTTAATAAATTTTCTTTATCTCTCTCTACTCCTTACTCTCAAAACCTTTCCTCGAAACCCAAACTGAACAAGGTACAATATCTACCATGGGATTATTGGAAAGATAAATGCTCTCTGCCCCATTTCCTAATCTGCTTTTTCTTTTCTCTTCCTCTCAACTTCTCGGAATCTTGTTGAAAGTTTCTCCTCTCTCTTCTCCCTCGATGTACCCATTTTGAACTTCTCAATAATAATAATTTTTCCGTTTCAAAAAAAAAAAAAAACCTCTGCCCATGATAAATTATAGATTGTGTATATTTTAAAACTATGACACTGACAAATAAAAAAAAAGTGAAGAGCTATCGTAATCGTCTTTTCGTGGAGTATCCTGGAACACCTAATTTTCCTTAACGCCTAAATATAAAAAAAATTAATAATAATCTTTTGTGGTCAAGAATTGTTATAGTCAATTGCTTGTTAAATCGAATTCAGAATCCGGAGATGGTGCAACAAAAACATGGCCATTGTCGGCACCATACTAGTATTATATAAACCAGTCACACTGAACTTGATGGCCATGTTTTGAGCTGCATTCGTAGAGACATGGGTCAACCTCATTTGTGGAGTGAGCAATCAGCAGATGCTTTTGTCCCCGTCCCCCTCATGTCAGCATATTTCGCCATGAAAATTTCAACTTTTTCTAATACTTGGGAAAGAAAAACATTTTTAGGGTTAAATTTTCCCTCCGATCACATTTTCGGGCTCGGAACTAGCTAGAGCGGCTTCTGCTCCGCTTAGGCAATTGAAATCATCGTCTTTCATCAGGAGTTGTTGATTAAATTGTCCGAACCAATTTGGGCAGCGTTGGCTACTTGATCAAATAACGTTGGTCGTAAAGAAAGTAGACAGTTTATTCTCAAAATAATTCCGGGGCATTCAGTAATGTAATATAAGTAAAAAGTCTGATATGTTGTCATGTAGTTATAGACGTCGAATGACTTATTTGGTTACTGTGTAAATTAACCTATTCGATGGATCCTACAATTTTGAATGACTCAAATCTTTGATTTACCCACAACGTCCAACTAAACGGTCGAATCCCAAAATGAAACTAGAGGTGGTCTATTTCGAGTTTTTATCTGTTAAATCGATTACAGAATAAAAGAATTTATCTTTATTTTGTCACTTCTTTTTCTCGTCGTATCATTATTGTTTTCTTTCTGAGTCGCCCCAAACAAATTTAACACTCAAACATATTGTAGGTTCAACATTTTTTTTACCGGCAAAAGAATTTTATTAATCTTTGAAAAATGAAATAAAGATTAAACGGACCAAAAGGCGCGGAAATCGCTGTCGAAAACCCAAAACTAGAAGGCAAGAAGCCAACCAAAACCGTAAAATACCATCGGAAAATATATGACACCCAAACCTAACTTACAATTTATGTGTACTATATATGCCAAAATAAGTTGAGTAGTAGTAATATTTAAATAGATAAAAAAACGGAAGAAGAAATCGTATTCGAGTTTTTATACAAGTTGAAGATATGCTATTTTAAGTCTTTGCCGGGAAATAATTTGAAAAAAAAGAAAGAAATCCGAGTCAAAAAAGTTGAATTGGAGTGCAAGTGGCGCTCAAAATTGCGAGATTTGCTGCTGGATTTCGACTTTGGAAAAGTCATTTTCTTTTCTCGCAAAAGTCCTTTTCTTGGGGGTGATATTTGTCCCCCGCCCTAATTTGCGTATTCGATGGAAATTTAAAATATTTTTCTTACTAGAATATCTCAAGTCTGTTTGTGCCCTTAATTACCGGTGTAATTTGGGTCAATGTGATAATGTCCAAAAACATCATATTCGAACAATATCAATGAAACCTGAGTATTAAAAGTTAGTACTATTGATTACTAGTAATGAGGTTGAATTCGCCCCAAAAAAGTTCGTGTAAAGCTTAGGGACTTTAGACTTACAAATTGCTCTTGTTAAGTGGACTTTTAGTTGATTTATGTGTGGAGAATGATCTATCTCGAAATCTGTGTTTTCTTTTGTTTTTTGATGTTGGCCTGTTTAAACAGTTTAGACAATACAGGAAACTCATCCTTTCTTTTGAGAAGTCGAAACAGTTAAGAAAGGAGTATAGCAACGGCTGTACAACAACCGCGTATAGATCTCTTTTGTGTTCGTCTCAGATCCCACAAAAATGATCGAAGCCGCTCATTTTGTTCAAAACATTTTGTTTAGGGTCCCTGTAAAAAATCATCTCAATCCGATATCAGTAAAGGCGATTGCAAATCATCCAACTTTGCTTCAGAATTTAGACAAAATATTTTGAACAATATAAGCAGCTCCGATTATCTTTGCGGGATCCGAAACGGGCCCAAAAGCCATCTGTACGTGGCTGCTGTATAGGGGTGTAATGAGCTGAGTTGAACCAAGCTTTGGCGAGTTCAAGCTCGGCTCGTTTACTAAACGAGCCAAAAACTCGAGCTCGAGTCTTAATGAGCCGAGCTTAGTCATTTACTAAACGAGCCTCTTTAATCGAGTCAAGGCTTCTTTAACGAGCCGAGCTTTTGTCGAATGAGCCGAGCTCCACTCGACTCTTTTAGCAAATGAGCCAAACCGAATCGAACCGAGCTCGCGAGCTGCTCGATTCGTTTACAGCTCTACTGCTGTATAGCCTTTGTTGTACCTGTAGCAACTCTGAAGTCGAAATTGTTGAAACAAATTAAAGATGCTGGCATTATTGGTGTCGGATTTCTTGGCCATTAATTTTTATGCATGATGATATAGACCCCAGTGCCCCCACTCAGAATTAAAAAATTCTGTTCATACTTTTATGTCGTGATCATAATTATATAAGTGTCCAACTATATATAGGAAATTGACTTCTACACTCCTCTTTTTACCACACACATTCCTTTTTTTGTCTTTATTTGATGTGAATTTACTCTATTGCCCCTTAATGTGTAAAAAAGTGAACTTATGAAAGGGTAAAAAGGTAAATTCACATGAATAAGGACAAAAAAAGGAGTGTAGGTGTAGAAATGAGGAGTGTAGAAGTCAATCTCCCTATATATATTTAGCATGCACATTTGGATATACATCTCGTTGATAAAGATACATATAATTAATTCTATGCTTCAAGTTTCGTTGCATGGGTGATTTATAATTATTGGTTTGCATAGTGTTTGCCTTTTTGGAACATTTATTTCTTGATTCTCTTTGTTATCATTGTGGAGAAATAATTTGAAGAAAGCCATCAGTAAAACCATATCTGTACGTCATTCTAAAAACTTATCGATGTCAACGTAAAAAAAGAATTTTAGATACTTTTATAAAAAGTATACAGTATAACTTTTGTAGTTAGTATTGCATGTCCTAGTTTAGTATAATCTTGTGTGCTTGACTAGAAAAATAAATTTTTGCGTGCGTGATTAATAAAACTCAATAGGCTAGATTTCTGGATCTTGCATGTGCATGATGGCTAGATGTTTTTGAATCATGAATACTATAGTTAAAGTTTCTACGAGCTGAAACTTTTATTAATGCGATCGCTATCTTGTTACATCATCATGCTTTTTTCCTTTGTTTCTTATTTATATCTGGCAATAAAAGTAAGGACGAAATCGGTTCGGTCAGTTTTTGGCCGTTTTTATCACCAAACCGAACCATGCAATCAGTTCATGAATCTTTAAAATCCTCGCCGACTAGTCAGTGCGAAATTAAAAACGTTAGGTTTGGTGGCTCTCGAATCGGTTCAGTTTGGTTCGGTCGTTGCTTGCGTTTTCGGAGTTTTTGAACCTCATTCTCAACCACGTCTATGTTTCTACTCTTCGAAGCTTGAATCAACAAAGATTTGAAGGAAAAATAGAGTGAATGACTTCCTAACTAACCTTTTATGCGCTTCGGGATGATTTGTTCATGGGTCTTGCGTTGAATCTTTTCAAGGTTATAGTTGAATCCGATGCGGAAACTATTGTAAAGAGCTGTGTGGCGAAAAGACTCCGGCCAAGGATATTGCCGTTCTAATTCATGATTGTCAAGCCCTCATGGGCTTGTTTTTAATTAGCTTGTGATTTTAATTCTATTAAACGTGATTGTAATTGGGCTATATATGTTAGTGCCAAAAAAGCCTTTTTCTAGTGGTTTCCCAGAGTTATGGAAGACTACTCTGCCCCCATGGGGTTCTATTCTTTCTGATGTTTAGGCATTCCTTCGCTTTTCAGATTAATAAAATTTCCTCCATTCTGCTAAAAAAAAAAAAAAACCATGGAATTCGTAGGTTTACAAATAAATTGGGCCTATATTACCCACAGACGTCTCATATATGGTCTTCGCAGCCTCCTATGTGATTTGTATGATTTTTTTTTTTCTCGGCAAAAGAAAATTTTTTATTGAGCTCGACAAGGGTACATCGAGAGAGGAGGCCACATAGGTCCCACCCCAAAAAAAGAGCAGGAGACCAAATGGCAAAGAGGAAACGAAAAAAAACAAAGGGGACACTTCCAACAGGTCAGTTGGAGGTGCAAAACATAGAAATCACAACACTCCCAAAATTCTACCGTCAAATCTTCTTACGCCTTATCACCTCTATGCCCCTTTTGAAGTCTTCCACTGAGTATTCCGTAACATTAAACTTTGCCTTGATCCAAAATGCCACTCTAGTTTTGATCAAGTCCACAACTTCCGCAACATCCGGATGCTTGTTATTGAAGATAACCTCATTTCTGGTAGTCCAGATTGACCATAAACCTGCGAACAAAATTGATTCCTAACATTTCTTTTCCAGGTTTTTGAAAGAGTTGTTGAACCATATTGCTATGAAGTCCATAATTGTTGAGCTTGAACTGTAACAAAGATTTGGGGTGGGCCTTGGTTCTAAGATTCTCCTTTTCATTCTCTCTCTAGTTCTCTTCCTATTCTACATTTTTTTGTCTACTCCAGAACTATGGAAGTCGGGATGGCGCAGCGCCTCAAAAGCACTGCAATGTACAATGCTCAATTTCACTGTCCAAAATTGTTTTGGATGGTCCGAAGTTTGGACTACTAATTGCCGAGACAGACGATCCGGATGAAGCGCTGCACCTGGTAATCTCAGAAGGGCCCCAGATCTCAGAAGGGCCAGAACCATAATATATAAGATATGCTTAAACAAATCTTTGCTAAGATAAATTTATTCTTGCACTTGGTAATCTCTAGTGTACGGTATGCAAAGCTTGTTGTGTCTTAGGTAATGTTCTAGGGTTAGTGCATGTGTTTAGTTTAGGTGATCTCCCACTCCATTTGTACCAGTCACCAGCCAAGCTTTTATGATTAAGCTGGGTTTTTATTTTTAAGATGGTTTGAATTATGAAGAAAAAAACTACGTACCAACTTTTACTCGATTGCGCTCTAGTTCGAGTTGACAGTCCATCATAAAAAATTGTGTCCCTTTTTGGATAAAAAGATGAAGCGCTTTAATTTTTGAACTAACTTAAATAATTAATTTAAATCCAAATTTGGCTCATAAAATTCTTAAAACTATACATGAAAATAATTTATCTTTTGATTCGAATATTGACAATTTTTATTTTTGTTTGTGACGGACTATTATCAATTAGGATCACATGAGGCCAATGGGCCCTAGTATAGAGGTATATAACGCACATGATAGTGAGATAGCTGTGGCTATGTGTACTTATTACGACTTGTTTCCATTATACATCCATTACTTTTAGCTTAGCGAAAATGCCATCTTATTCTAGGTGCTCTAAATTGAGATTCCTTAAACGTAATAGCACCATAGCCGAAATAATTGAATTCGACACGGAATTGATCGAGTGCATGGCAAGTTTCAATAGCAAACCCTTTGGACAAGCAAATTTTTGATGCCTTTTTGGCATCTTCTTTTTTTTATTGTTTTCTCTGAATTTCTACAAATTTAGTTATAATATTTACATTAAATCGTTCATTTCAACGAGGGAGCTAGATCAGAAAAAGTATAAATCAATCATGGATAAAAGTCCAATTTTTTGGTACATTGGATAAAAGTCTAGTGTTAATATCGTACTTTGTTCTGAACGTCAGGTAGCCTGAGATTGTTGTGAATTGTGAGAACGAGCTAGTAGATCAAACTTTAAAAACAATGCAATAATACCCTTGCTTTTAAGATTTACCTCCTCATCTCTCTCCCTTGATGAAAAAGTATGAGAGTTGTGTGCAATTTTATATGACAAAAAAAAAAAAAAAGACAAAAGAAAAACATATTGAGCAAAAAAAAAAGAAAAAAAGAAGAAGTTAGTTACATGATCATGACAATTATTGTACACGCAACTCTAGTACTATAAAGGTTTATAAATCAAAAACTAGGTTTAGACACATTGGTGAAGCTTCTATCCCACTCCTCTGATCTGACTTTTCCAGTTGTCAATATTAAATATTTTTCAGAGATTGTTGGGTTTTCTTGATCTCCATCTTTGGATTCCCTTAGTTCTTGTAGTCCCTTTGTTCTTCAATGCCCTATGCGCAAGGTAAGGACACACAATGTTCATTTAATGGTTGCAACATAAAGTAACAACACACCGAATATGTTCATTTATCATTGGATCATTATGTGTGAGAGAGAGAGAGAGAGAGAGAGAGAGAGAGAGAGAGAGAGAGAGAGAGAGAGAGAGAGAGAGAGAGAGAGAGAGAGAGAGAGAGAGACCCTGTCAACAAACTTCCACTTTATTTTCTCTCTTTTGCTTGTTTTTTCCCTGTGAATTGAAACATAGGGATGTAAGGAATTAATAGTGATTTTCTTATAAAAAAGAAGAAAAAAAAAGAGATCGATTAAACCGCTCAAATCGCCTTAACCGAATTAAACCGGAGGGTTTTGATCTGTTTTTTAACCTTCGATTAATTGGTCTCAGCAGTTTTGATTTTGGAAAAACCAAACCAAATCGGTTCGGCACCGGCTTCATACACTTTAAAATCGTTTGATAGTGGAACCGACCGAATATAACCCTCTCTCATATTGTTTATAATAAGTGTTTTAATTGTGTTTTTTGATCCGGAGAGTTTGCTGTTTAATAATACATTATATGGAGTAGAAGTTTTTTTTTTTCCAGTTAGTAATTCATTCTGTGGCTGCCATGTAATTTGTTGAGTTTAATTTTTTTCCCAGCTATGATTTGTACACAGAATTGGTTTTGAATTCGTTGATTTTTGGGAAAATGAAGACCCGGGACGTGTTTTGATAATTAATACCTACCAAGGACAAACTAAGAACATTTGTTAATGCTCAAAATGTCCTTGGCGAGTTTTAATTATCAAAACATGCCATTGGCCGTCATTTTCCCTTGATTTTTATAATAAGGAATTGGCCCACTTAGGTAAAGTCCAAACCGATAAGACCGTACCAAACCAAACCGTCTGAATATAATACGATTTAGTGCAATTTGTTGGTGTATAGGTAGGTTTCGATATACAATAATTAAAAACCGATTATGTCTGTTCGGTTTATTTTTTTCATAAAAACCAACCGAACCGAACTGTCTACATCCCTACTTAAACATGACCCTGCTAGCAATTTGAAAATTGGCACCCCTATAGTAGAAATAACGCTAGCTCCTAAATTTTTTTTCCCCTTAATAAATACTAGTTGCTCATCAAATTATTATGAATTAGTATGGAGTTGCTACATAGAATCGTGATTAGATCTCTTATGTCGTGATCATCTCTCATATGGTCATATGGTCCGTCATTTGATAAATTTGATAAAAAGTGAGACAGACAAAGGATTCATTAGACGATCCGATCTATTAATATTATCGATTGTGATGTTTATGTCTTTTTTTACTAAAAAAATTAGGTCGATTGGATATTGGACAAACGTTTGGATGCACTAACCATATTTGGTGTTTAGCGAACCTAAAATTCATCGGCATTTTTGTTATTTAGTATCGAAAACTAACCGCGTCAGTGTCCACTTGGCAGAATGAAGAATCTAGACAAGCGGCAGTGCAATTATCAGAACCTCAGGGGGTGTTTCTGCATTTGTTAGAAAATTCAGGGGAGCTGACTAAAAATTTCCGAAATTGTTTCTACCGATGTTAAGTTTTCTTTTTGACAACTCACTCAGGCTTTTGCCACAACATTCGGGGTGAATAGTAGTCATTGTGCCATGCCACAATCTCCGTCAAAGTATCTCTAGCTTTGTGAATTTTTGATTTCAACTTTTTGGATTTTACTTATATTTACTATACATTGTTACAGCGTTTAGGCCCACCAGAGAGTGAGAGAGAGAGAGAGAGAGAGCGCTTTTTTAGCTTCTCTTGTTCTCCCCTGTATATGTCCTGTTTTGTCTTATAGCATGTACACCAAGCAATTGATATTTTACCTATCTAAAAGTTCATTTTTTTTATTTTACCTACTCAAATCTCTCATAATCCCACATCAATCCTCTCTATTATCATCTCTATTTTCACAAAATACTATAAAATATTGAGAGAGAGAGAGAGAGAGAGAGAGAGAGAGAGAGATTGAAGCCAGAAGAGAGAGTTGACTGGAAAAATAATAAAAAAACATATTGCTCATGAACAGTGTGCATAGCTATCTATTTATACCGAGCTATTGAAATAAATGTATTTTAGCTTGGTGTTTTGCTACTCTGGTGCATGCCAAATTTTGGGAGTAACCTCTTTGCTTTATCTAATTCTGTGCATATAATGACTCTTGTATACATGCTCTTAGCCAAATACAAATTAAGAGAGATATGCCCTTAACCAGCAAGGGTTAATTTGATCAAGGTTTTTTGAGCAACAAAGAAATGAAATTTGCATTGATTAAAAAATCAGATGTCACCTATACGGCCCATAGCCCTAAAATAGTACAAACAATGATAAGCAACGAACACGAAAACAAAACAAGAACTTTCTAGGTTCACAACGCTACTAACAAAATCCACAAACAATTAGATACAATATTAATTGGAAAACCACCGACTCCAGTCAAGAATGAGTTTTTTTTTTTTTGGAGAAAATCATGATCTGCATAAAGCTAGAAGAAATACTATGCCAACCGCCTTCGCCTTTGTCAGTACTGCTGCCGTCGCTGTTACTGCTGCTGCCGATCCTCTTCGAAATCTTCCATAGTTGGAGCCCAAGATCCACCTGAAAATGATGGCGATCAATTAAAAAAACCCGAAGGAAAAATGGGAGATCCTAATTACTTAATAAAGATTTGTGGAGGACCTGGAGGTTGAAATTGTGATATTGCTCGTAGCTAGCTAGCTCTACGGAGCCAATGAGCACAGTTCTTTCACCAAAAAAAAATGAGCACGTGCAGTGTGGGCTCTGGCATCACTTGACGACAGCTTCTAGTTTGGGAGAGTATCAACCATCGAGAATATTGAACAATTTTCCGGTATCCAGTGGCATATAAAACAAAGCTTAATTATAAGCTTTGGTCTCAACATTTGGACGTAGAGACGAATGCCATAAGAAGGAACAACATAATTAAATACTACACTACTCAGTAGTTAATTAATTACTCTAATTGTTTATATTTTTCGCAATATTGTATCGCCCGTGTTCATACTCCGAGACTGTGACTCAATTTTCTAGTATTAAGCTGTGTTTGGCACTTCGAGGACAAAAAAGCAAGATCAACTAACATACTATTAGCGGAATGTTAGTTCTAATTACATTATTATCCTTCTTACTTACCTTATCTGTTTAGGAATCTTATTTTAATTAATTAGTAGCTAAATAAACTGAGCGTGCGCGAAGTCTCTTAACTCTGTTCCTGTTTAGTTTCTTGATCCCTTGTTTAGGGATGAGTTTCTTAGATCTATAATATCATATGTTATCGTTTTGGCAGGAAAAAAAAAAAAACTCTGTTCCTTAATTCTCTTTTCCGTCTTTCCCCTTATTTAATTTGATGAGTTAATTCCAAACACAATGTCATATGCCAAGACTCTTTAACAATATTCAAAGAAGACAAGCATATATATAGTAGTTCACTAATTTAATCATTTTTTTAAGAGGAAGACCCAAATTAAGGAAATTATAATAAGCATTGAGAAAAGGGTCGTTAACAATATATATAAGCACATAAATTAAGTGAATAAACACATTAATTGATACATCTTTTCTTGATGCAATACCCATTCTATTGTCTTGGTAGCATTTTGACTTTCTTTATGCTTAATCGAATTTTATCTTGTAAGGATGTATAGTCGAAATTTTTAAGTAGCTTCTAATTACAACTAGTAAAATAAATCTCAGGAGTCACGTGATTTTGTGGCTCCTAGAGCTATAAGGTCTTTTCAAAATAACAAGATCATACCCGGATTTTCCTTCAAAGGTTAATTAATGATAACTTATTAATTAACAAGATCAAAGGGCCGGGCTTGCTATGAATTCTTCTCAAAATATCCTTCCAATGCCTTTTCCCCTTACAACTCAAGTGTCCAGTCTATATTCACAAAAGAGTCTTGATCACTTGTTGCCATTCTTGGAGATCAATTCCTTCGTCCACCGGCAGGGAACCTAATTAAAGCCAGATCAAAATTATGTTTGAACTGGTTCCCAAAAAGTTGATAATACCTGAAATATTTCAAACTTGAGACTAATTAGAAGAAAGCAATGTTTCAAGCCTTCACTACCGGGCCAACTCCTGGGGTTAAATTTCTTTCCAATATATTCTACCTTTTCTTTAGGTCGTCCTTTAGTTTCTTTACCCTTTCCTTTTGTTTTTCGCAAGGGCTTAGTTTCTTTACCTCTAGGGATTGTGTGTTACTTTTTCTTTGTAAAGCCCCTTTTTTTTTTGTCTTCTGCCAGAAATTTGTCATAGCACCAGAATCATGCTTATTCTGATTGAGTTGTCTTTAGTAGTAGTAATTTCTTTAAAAACAAACAGTGGTGCTACAGTCCCAACCAAAAGGGATCCCGATTGGATCTCGACGCCCCGCCGGGCACACTCCGGCCACCAGAAAACCGATCCGAGTCGTCCAAAAATTCTTAAAAAAAAAATCAAGTGGGCTTGTGCGAGAGTCAACAGCATCCTATGTGTGTAGGAGCTCGACCCAAATACTCCATGTTTTTGTATATCTATGTTACAAAAACATGGAGTGTTTGGATCAAGCACGTACACATATTACATATTGGATGCCGTTGATTCTCTCGAGAGCCCACTCGGTTTTTCTTTTTTAGAATTTTTGGACGGCTTGGATCGGCTGTCAGGTGGCCGGAGTGTGCCCGATGGGGCGTCGGGATCCGATCAGAATTTTGGGGTCGGGAACCGTAGACTTTTCGAAAAACAAAAGTATTTTCATTAAGTAACAATTACCTACGCTAGCTTATGCTTTTTCTAATTACTTGCAAAATGAGTTTTGAATCACTTGGGGATTTGTCAAAGATTTTCCTCCAAATGAAATGAAATCTGCATCAGAGGAAAATAAAAAAGTTGGAATTTTTTTTTTTCCAAATCGGTAGGAGAGATACATCCATCGGGTGAAAGTTCACGAGATAACTAAACCCAATAACTGAATCAACAATCACTATAAACCCAACTCAACTACAAGCCCCATTAAGGGGACGAATAACTCCAACAAATACAAAGGAATGATACGCAGGTGAGAAGATTCGAACTCTTGACCTCCTAGTGATGCAAGAGTCCTGGCCAACTAAGCTAGCTCTAGTTGGTTTAAAAAAAAAGGTGGATTTCAAAGGTGATGAACAATTTATAAAACAAAAGAGAGTGATCCAAAATCTTCAACATCAAATATCTTCACCTGGCTCAAAAGCCAGCCTACAAAATATTTCTTGCACTCTTTAGCCTTTATTTGACTGATTCGCCAGGCACTTTTCCTTTTAGGTGCCATTTGTGACTACGGAGTTCATTTTCTTTATTCTTTCTTTCTTAGATATTTATTCACAAGAAGAAATTTTAGGTTAAAAGTAACTTCAAAATCATGTCCATCTAAGGGATACAAAGAACGTATGATAATGAAACGATGTAACTTTTGATAATAAGCAGACCGGAAATAATTTTTCAAAAATCCATTGCATTAATGCAAGTTCCAATGTTAAAATTTAGGACGAAACCCGTATGAATGGACTCTACAAGAATTGATAACACAAAAAGAGGTTTTGAACTTAGAACTTCGAAGGGATCGATCACACCCTGAGTTTCAGAGCTCGAAGTAAAGTGGAATTAAGCTCTCAATTATTGGACCCAAAGTGGCACACTAATATGCTTCCTAAAGTGGGCCTTGTGGCCTTTTGCTAACATGAGTTTTCCTGACACAAGAAAAGGATTGCTTCCCATTGTACAGTACAGACAATTCCACTGGACACACTAATAAAAAGACAAAAGTGGGAAGCTGCAATGTTATATGATGCCACCGACGGTCTATTTTAGTATGCGGTGAAACTATATAAACTGTGTTGTGGGCCATGTGAAGTGTGTATCGTGGGAGAATGTGCACTGTTTATTTTAGTATGTGGTGAGCTATGTAAATTGGGCTATGTTGGATAGAAATAATATGGGAGGGGACTATTTTAAAGGCCGATCTATAAAAAGGGCTCTAAAAACCCCAAAAGAAAATTCCTAGGGGACTAGACCCATCAATTAAAGCCCACAAAAGATTCCGTTGCATATTGTCGACGGGCCAATGGGCCAACAGCCTAAATGGGCCTTGTTGCTATTTTTGGAAACAAGTACCATGACTCACTAAAAGAAAAATAATGAGAAATTGTAACGAAATGCTGGTAAGGAAAATAGATTTTGTTTGCAATTTATGCCTACTTTGCAAGAACAAAAATTTTTGATCACCAATTAAGAGGGAAGACAAATTTAAGGTGAGAAAATTTTATTTTGTCGCCTTATATACTTAATTAGTGAGAAAATATAAATTTCGTCACCAAAATTGGTGGACAAACAAAATATAAGGCGAATTTTTTTCTCAATATGTCCCCTCCATATTTTGCATAGATGTGGAAAATACTTGAAACCATTACGTGACGAAATAGTTCCTCACAAAAAGAAAAGACTTTGGGTGATCTTTTTTGTCCGTTTATTTGTAAAGAGTTTTTTAGACGGGCTTTGGCTTTGTTTGGAACCTATAAAAAAAAAAGAAAAAGAGGGCAAAATAATTTTTCCTTGAGGAAACATAAAGGAAAATAAAATAAGAAAGAATTCCACCCCCCCCCCACACACACACACACACTTTCCTTTCCTTTCGTTTATTTTCTTTCAAATAGGCCCTTAATTTCTTTTATTTTCTTTCAAATAGGCCCTTAATTTCTCACTGCGCGAGCCTGAAAATATTTAGGGGTTCATTCCAAAGCTAAGCTTCTACGCTCTCGCCTCACTCGATCACACCGCTCCCCGTCCATCTCTGTGACTGCAACTGCAACTCCGACTCTCTCTCTAGGTATGGTATTTGACTTCTCTCTCTTCTCCTCTATGGATCCCCTTCATTACCTTCCTCCCCCAATTTCTAGACCTCTAATGCGCGCATTCCCCCTTTTTTTTTTTTTTTCTAGCAGAGGCTTTATCAATCATCACCTTTCCGATTTGGGTGAGTTCTCTCTCTCTCTCTCTCTCTCTCTCTCTCTCTCTCTCTCTCTCTCAACTTTTCTTGATAAGGTTCTGAATTTCTTACTTTGGAGAAATAGAGGTCAAGGTTTTAAATGTGTTGAAATCTAGGTCAAGTAGATGTGTTAATCTATTATTGTAAGTATTGGACTCCCCCTCTACCTGTAAGCCTCCTCGATTGCTTCACAAAGTCAATGTAACCCATTCGATGTTTTCTATATAGATTTCCCATAGTGGCGTGAAAATAATTTATTGATCAGTTTATTTAATTTGCTCATTCGGGTGCGGACACTTATAAGTGAACTTTCCAACATAGTGAGATTGTTTAGTATTTTCTTTATTCTGATACTTGTTCCCCTATGCCTTATGCCCTAGTTTTTTAATGGAGCTAATTTAATTTAATTTTTTTTATTGTTTTGTCTTCTCTAAGTCAAATATGATTCTAGTTAATAGAGGCCGAATAAGGGTGGGGCTATGGCAGCTTGGGGGTTGTTTTGGAGTGGTTTAGCAATTTTTTAGAGATGTTTTCAGAGCTTATTTTGGGCAGGTTTTAGTAATTTTTTTTTTGTAGGGCTGTTTTAGGGCAAATGGGGGTTGCTTAGGGTTAAATTTGGGGCTGGTTTTGGGCGCTGATTGTAGGCTGCTTTCGGGATCCCTTAGGACTGTTTTAGGGGCAGAATTGGGGGTTGTTCGAGGGTAATTTGGGACCGAGGTTGAGTGCTATTTTTGGGTTGATTTAGGGGCAGACCTGGGGGCTGTTTGTGGCAGCAACATGGCGGCAATGGGGTGTTTGGTTGAGGTGGAAGGAATGGAGTCTAATTTGGGTGCTGTTTGGAAGCTATTTGGGGTTTGATTTCTTACTGATTTGAGACTGTCTTCAGGGCTGTTTGGGGAGCTGATTTAGGGCTTTTCTCATTGATATCATTGGGGGTGGCCGGTGGCAACGATTGAGTGATGTTTGATTGTGGCTCAAGCATTAGGTTGCGTAGTTAGTTCTTTGCTTTCAGTGGAATGGATTTTAATATTCTCTTCATATTTCATGCAAGATTTCAAATACCACCATGGAATGGTTTTCTTCTTCTTATTTTTTTTCATTTGGATGATTGAGAGCAGATATGCTCGTAAGAATCATACTATTGGACTATTCATGCATCGATGTAAATTTTACTAATAAAATGGTTTGTTTTATATGATAGTCTGTGCCAATTGATCAACCGTGAATTTTCTTGACGATTATTGACAGAGATTGTGTAAGCCCTAGTAATAGAGTCATATTTGTTTGAATAGTGAACTGGATCTATACATATACATAGTTATGTAATGGATTTGAATTCAAAATCCTATATGTTTCTCTCAACTTCTCACAACTTTATTGTAGATATCATTGCTCCTTTAATTCAAAACTCGAAACCTTTTTCCTGAATTAATTTAGACGCTAGCTTCAATTATAGTAACGTAGCCATTCACTTTTAGAATGACTTGATCAATAGCTTAGACCCGGGAAGAGTTTTATATATCTAACCAAATTGTACATTGACCCAAAGTATGACTTTGAACCAAAATGCGCAGTGTTTGAAAAACCTACCAAGTCTAAGTAAAAGTCGATTGAAGAAATGTTGGGCATTCCTAAATCCAAGAAGAGGGGTGGAAGAAAGCATAAAAAATGAATAGTTTTTTGTTGCAATTGTTGCATTACCCATTTGTTCTGAAGGCATTAACGGGATTGACATTAATACGGTTGAGGCATTAACAGGCTTCTTTTGTGGGTATGCTCTCACCCTGTTATGATGCCTCATGCTTAGGGTTCCTTTAATCTTTGTATTTGTTTCCAAAGTTTATTATTATTATTATTATTTAATCGGCAAAGAAAATTTTATTAAGAAAAACTCAATAGGGTACATTGAGGAGGAGAAAACAAGCATCAATGAGAGGAAGAACCCAATCTAATCATGTGCTTGGAGAACTCCCGAAAAGAAGTTATCCAACAAAGAGTTGAATGACAAAAGAACAAAAGTTTAGAAAAAAGATAAACAGCCAAAACCGTAACATCTCAAGACATTACAAAATAAGTCTCCTAATCCCATCAAAATAAGTCTCCAATAGAATAGAGAGATAAGTTGCATTTTCCATTCACCCAAGTAGCCACACGAAAGTTGACAATATCCACCACATCATCCAATTATGGTGTAGAATTCCTAAAATGATATTTTTTTTGATAAGAAGGCATAAAGGGCATGCCACCCGTATATACAAAATAATGCCACAGAACAAAAAGGCATCATACATTGCCAAGAGAATAGAAAAGCTCGAACCAATCTAAAAATTGGTCAAGGGATGGGTAACACTCTCCCTTGTCCCAACTGTACAAGCTATGCAGAAAAAATGATTTTATCCTAGACACAGATTTTTCCACCCATTCAAAAACTCTCGAATTTCTCTCACACCATAAGACCCACATCAAACAAAGTGGGATCATGGCCCACAAACTCTTCATTCTCTTACCCATTCTAACTCCCCTCCAAGCAATTAGAAGTTCCATGACATTTTTAGACACAGTCCACACTGTATCCCGAACCAAGAAAGCACCAAAGCCCAAAGTTCCCACGCCACCAAACAATGGATAAGCAGATGGTCAACCGTCTCCGCATCCCGTTTACACATACAATACCAATTGACAATGATCTTCCCCCTTCTAATCAAATTATCGATCGTAAGAATTTTGCCTTGTGCCGCACATCACAAAAAAAAACTTACCTTCAATGTATAGGGCCTAAAAATGATATCATTCCTTGCTTTCCACAGAGACCACAAAACTGCATAGATGGTGGTTTCCCAGCAAATCTTTTCACAATTAGAATGTGTTTGGGAGCTAGAGTTGCATCAAACCAGTGAGTGAAGGAGGGTATACCCAATCCAAATGCCACCAATGAAAAATCGCAGACCAAATATTCCAAGAAAAAGAGCAATGCAAAAGGAGATGAGTTGGAGTTTTTTTTGTAGCTGAGGAGCAAAAAGGACACAAGTCCTGACCTGGAGGGTAATGTTGCGTCTAAGTAGGATAGATTTGGTTGCAATTCTTTCTTGTAAGGCTTGCCAAACAAGATTAATAGTATTCTTTTTTGCTGTTCGAAACAAATCTACATTAAGCACGAATTCCAATTGACGATTTTTGAGACTCCGGATTCGAGATCAATTTGTCTGTTACAGAACCCTAGTACAACAAGAAGAGGATTCTTATACAGCAACAAGAGAATAAGCCGTAACATTTCACCTAAGGATGTGTAACATTCACCAAACATACGGGTAACATTTCCCGAAAATAGGGGACCGATGTGTATTGAAACATTTCCCTTATTTACTTGAATGAGGTCATTAGCTTCTATATATCCAACTATTCAATTGAACAGAATCATCGTGATTCAAGCCCTTTGTTAGTGTATTTTAAGTTGATCGGTCAACAATAATAATTAATACTCCCTCCGTCCCTAAATAAGTGTCCGGCGCGTAAAACTAGGCCTTCAAAAAGATGCACTTGTTTCGTTAAAAAAATCAATTTATTTTCACAAATCAATAGATAGCGATGAGTTCTATTAGATTGTGAATAAAAATTAATTTTTTTTATAATGCATGTTTTGTAAGGCCTAGTTTTGCGTGCCATACGCTTGTTTAGGGATGGAGGGAGTATATATTATTGGATCATGTTAAATGTGAGCATAGTGGCAGAATGTTAAAATGGTAGGAGATGGTGTGGGTATCACTAGGTCAGGTAGGAGCATTATTAGAATATATTCAACTTGATGATGTACACTACTACTCTTAATCTTCTATTCGAATGTGTCATTTTAGATTGCATTTAACTTGCTTCTCAATTTTCATCTTGTGTTTGATTGTAACAGGACAACTCACTTAGTGGCTAAAAATTTCCTGCTTGTTGTTAGGAAGGTTAGTTGGAGGAGGGATTTTCCCAAAAATGTGGCTGTCTGCCCTTGCACTTGAGGATGTTCGGGTGGTTGGCCCTCAGTGAATTAGTAATAAACCTATTTTGTGTCTTTGTTAAAAAAAAAACCTTCAAGCCAAACCCAAAAGAGCAAATTCAAAAATTCTTTTATTCTATTGACTTCGAACCAAAAGAAAAAGAAAAAGAAAGATTAGGTATATATGGAGACGCTAGCTCAAACAAAATGCACACTGGATAATCATGCCCCAACGTGTTTGATGATTGGCCTAAAAAAAGGCCAGATCAAAACCGAATTGGGCTTGATATTGGTCTCAACTTGGTTAGGCCATTGGCTATACTTGCAGTAAATTATATAGGTTGAAGTAGCCAAGGCAAAAGTGTTAAAATACAAAATAAAAATGCCATTACCCTGACATAGAAAGCAAGACAGTAGTATTTTTTTCCCATCAAATCAAGTTTTGTGTAGTGTTCATACTTTGAGGCATCATAACAGAGTGAGAGCATATCCACAAAAGAAGCTTGTTAATGCCTCAGTCATATTAAGATGAATCCTGTAATGCCTTCAGAAGAAATGGGTAATATATGCAGCAGCTGCAACAACAGGTTTGAACATTGCACATTTTTTTATGCTTTCTTCCACCCTTCTTCTTGGATGTAGGAATGCCCACATTTTTTCAATCGACTTCTGCTTAGACGGGGGCGTTTGGGAGCCTATTTTATTTGTTTTTTGCATTTTGGATTGTGAATTATAGTTAGAATATATTTTGATTTTGATGTAGTGTTTGGAAAATATTTGCATAGTAGTGTTTGAGAGTATAATGTGGAAAATATATTATGGGTTGTTATTTTTTGGCCATGTTGTCCTAGATAGTATTCATCAATCAGATATTAGTATAAGTGTTTACTTCTCGTATGAATTACCCTTTTTAGTGAAGATATTTTATATAGTTATTACTTATTAGTTTCAATTACCTCACTGATCCTTTGACCTTACTAATACGTTGGCTTTTGTCCAAAGTGGTCATATATATGACATGAGCAAGATAAGAAATGGAATTGTAAATGTTGAAAACAAAATTATTACGTAATGAAAACATAAATTACTCCAAACCGAAATGAATTCCCCATTCACAATAAAGGTTGAGGACAAGGATGAAATTTGCTCAAATGGTTGGGGGCATTTTCATCTTTACAAGTGCAGGAAAAACGAGAATGCAAAATAAAGCTCCTAAAAGGGTGATTCTTAGATTGTAACTCTATTGTGTGCTTTGGAGAATAAACTGTGGCAAAATGCTTTGTGTAATGCAACTCCCAAACAACCATTATAGAAAGCTGCAAAATCCAGAAAAAGGATAAGGGTTATAAGTATTATACGGTTGGAGTTAAATGAAAGTTACATTTAGGGTTAATATAATCTTGTTTTTGCTCTTCAAAAAGAAGAAGTTACATTTAGGGTTTGGGGAAACTACAGTAATGATCAAAAGTCCAAGGTTACGTGGTACCTCTTCACAAATCCGCTCGTGCATGCCTGCAATATATAGCTTTATACTTGTAATACTTGCTCAAGGTTGAAATGATTTCTCAGTTCTTAGATTTAAATAGCAATGTCTCGGACCTTACAATTTTCGCAAGTAAAAGGTGTCCGATAGATTTTCCCAATATATTGAGGTCTAACTGGGTTCAGTATAATTAAGTAAGCTTAGGTAGAAGATAACTCATGTGGCGTATAACCATACATATATGCATAACAAACCAAATGAAAAGGTAAACAAACCAATCTGCATGCACTTGAATTATGGACCAAATATACCCATCCTGAGTATTATTTAAAGGGGATCCGGATGCAAGATCTTTACTCAGAAAGAATAGAAAAGTAACTGGTTGGGGAATCATGCAACTACGGTCTAACTGATTCTGGATTGTCATGCATTATATCGTTAAGATGAAATTGGCATATTCAAAAAACGCCGTAATTGATAGGCTCTTTAAATTTCAAAACATGAAGGCTGACATACATACGGAGTTACAATCGGTCTACAACTGATGCAGGCTTGTACGTACATGGATCAACATGAGAGGTAAAGGGTAAGTAATAAGATCTTTTTGGTGGATTTTCCTTCGAAATCTGAATATTCTTAAAATCCTCCAAACCTTCACATATTTTCCATGATAGGATTGATTTGATTTGCTATTATCTTTAAAATATGAAGTTTCAATTCAATGCCGCTTGTTTTGGAATGTTTCTAAAACTCTCTAGGAATCAATAGGTCTAAGTTATATTTCTTGTTTTTGGTGATGGTTTTGCTTGGTTAGGAGTATTAACTTTTGGTTATTTGTTTCTTAATATATTAGGGTCCTAGCAGCGTATAAATAAGCGTTGTAAGCCTTATGGCAAATGAGTTGACGAATAATATGGAGTGTCTTTTGTGAGAGTATCTCTTGTTTTCTTGTAGTTATGTAATCCTAGGATTCATTGAAGTTGTACAAGAGTTGTTATTGCTTGTTACATGAGATTCTTGCCTTATTCAGGTTTCTATGCTGCTTCAGTAACCATGAGAAAATAAAATCATAACATGACAAACATACATGGATGTCAAGGCTTCCACTCTACCTATATCCTTCGGAAATATTGGTTATTGTATACTCCTTTAGGTTCCAAACTAAGACCACATAGCAAAATTACTATCTTCTTTAATTTGGAGGAACACAAATTCCTGAAAACAAAGACACAAAACAAGTGAGAACCAAAACAAATCTTTTTTTGTTTTTGAACAACAAAAGAAAGTTTTATTAATCTTTGAAATTGTTACAAAGACTAAAGGGAATAAGTATTTGATGACATTATATCCCTAAACAAAGATAAAAACAATCATGTGCCAATACGAGACCCAATTCGAGATTGACAAAATGCCAAACAAGAAAACACCCATTGGGCCAAGCCCACATCTAAATGGCCAAACCCAAAACACCTATTGGGTCAAGCACAAACCTGAAAAACCTTAAACCTATCAACAACAATAGAACTGCCGCCCCCACCCAAGACCGGCCTTAGCCCAGCCGCCATGCCATAACCTCCTCCAACAGTAGCCACCACCACCAGACCATAACTCCGCACCAATAGCCACATGGAAGAACTGATCGGAGCCACGAGCTACATCCCCAACTTGATCACCACCACCCGACAAGAAGCCACAACGCCGTTAGGCCTGAAACCGGATACACCCAGCAGTGTCCCGGTGGGAACCAGGAGGCGCCCACGGGGGTGGAGGAGGAGAGAGTTTCCTAGAGAGAAGTAGGAGAGAGTTTTCTAGATAGAGAAAAAGGGGACTGTAAAAACAAATTAATTTTGAACCGAAGAAGTTATCTGCTTATAAATTTCAAGAGTCCCAAATAGGGCCAAAGGCGGAAATTCCAACAGCTTTGCATGCATTGACAATATCCCTACTTCCTTCAGGATTACTTGCAACGATCACAACCTCAGCCCCCCAATTTCTCGCAGCATCGACACATTTGCGAGATGTTGGGGCGTCCGACCACTGCGGTGTCATGAATAATCACCTTATCTTTCGGGTACCCACTCACCCACTCCTTGATCTCTTTTCCAAAGTTTTGCTCAATCCCTTTTGCCACCCAAAGCAAGCAAACGTTAGCCGCACAAGGCTGCAAAAGTAATGACAAAAATACGCCAATGCCCGAGCCAGTAGCCACCACCAAAACCCTAGCATACAAGTTCGTGAGATAAGGAATTCCAGCAAAATGAACGGCTCTGACCCAAAGGTTGTTGGAAAAATTAGTAGTATAATGCACAATTTCTAGCAAATTAAAATATCCAATAAAGTAAATCAAAGAACAATCTCACCGAGCTATAGAGCACGCCGATGGCGTTGTCCTTAAAGGTTGATTCGCACCCCCTCGGAGCCAATGACTCGGTGCGTAGGGCTCGTGGCACGCAACCTCCCAGGATTTAACTATATAGCCTTCTCCTCCTAACTCGCACTAGTTGGATGAGGATTGAACAACCTCTCTTTGATGGTTCCTCTTTTTAGAACACACAACACAAGAGCTTTGAAAAGAAAGGAAAGAATTTTGGTTGGGAGTGATTTGTTTTTTCTTGAGAGAGAGAATTTGACAGTAGTAGTCAAAGAAAATTATGGAGGAGGAAGACATATGTGTATATATAGATTTTTTAGTTTGACCAAGTCTTCAAGTGCTAGCTGTTAACAGCTAGAAACTGATGGTGTTAACGGCAAGACTGCCCAACGGAAAACCAACGGGCAAATGCCCAACGGCTAGTAACAGTAAAATTGTTTTGGGCTAAAACAATTTTTTGTGGGTTCGAATAAAAACTAAATCCAATTACACATGGGCCTAATTTTAAAAACACATATAATTACCCAAAGCCCAAATAAAAATATATGGCCCAAAAAGTGTTTTGAAATATTCTTGTATACTAAATATACAACAAAGGTGACTTGGTGGGTTCGAGACCAAGGACTCTGTGAAGTCACCCACTGCACCAGCCAACATCATGTGCTCTTTCTCCCCATCCGAAATGATTCCGAAAGCATGCCATTCTGAAAAGGGTGATGGGCTGATTCTACCAAATATACCAGGTCTGATGCCACCTTCAAATTTGATGATCGAGGCGTGGGTGGAGGGAACAGAGACATTAACTTTGACTCGCCTCACTGTAATCCATGGAATGATTATGAGTACTGTAATCACTGCAGTCAACCAAACTTCTTGACTTTTTAAAAGTCTTGAACAAAGGTTGCCATTGTACGATTTGGTTTTCGGGTTGTAAGAGATTGTTAGGAGGATAAAAGCCCAAACGAGGGCAAGAGCGGTCCACCCGGCAAAACGGTGGGTCCTTTCAAAGATGTTGTGGTGGAGGTGGCGGACTAAAGGGAATGCTGCCAGAGAAGAGAGAGAGAGAGGAGGGAGAGAATGGTAAATGCAACTGCAATGATCTCAGTGGAAGTGTTTTCTCTGTCTCTAAGAGTGAGGCCTAAAGCATACATGAGCCAGGCGATGGAGGAGACGCCGCACCCGCTGTGGATCCCCCCAAGGGACTGGAGGAGAGATGTGATGGCAGTCTTGACGCGGAGTGGGACCCACGACCGGCCGAAAGCTTTCACTGCAAAATAGAAAACAACCCTCAAACACGCCTTGCTCCGGCATAAGGTCAGAGCAAGAATGTTGCCAATGGAAAAAAGAGCAGCTTGGTTTGTTGAATATTGGAAGTTTCCGGTTGCTGAGATAAGCAAAAAAATGATGTTTAAGCCCAAACACGCCACAAAGAGTCGCTTGTAGACTGTGAAAAGGCCTTGATCGAGCATGATGATCGATAATCTCGATTCTTTTGGCTTATTTGGCTTCTGGTCTTGTTCGCCTTTGCTTTCAACAATTGGAAGCTTCGAAATTGAAACTTGATTCAGTTCGTGTTGTATATGACCATCTTCCATACACTTTATACTGCGACTTAATTCCTCATGATCGTCTTCATCCTCAAGCTCTAGATCACAGAAGGCCACTACTGCGTCTCAGAGACCTTAGAGTGGTGTTGAAGTAGGTGAAAGCCTTGGAAGAGCTCCTCCATGGAAACCAATAACTTTTGCTTCCCCTGATTGGGGAGGTGGCGGCTATGGGGGTGGTTGTGACACTACAACAAATATGCCTTTTAATAACATTAGTTAATAGCGTTTTTATACAAATGCTATAATAGGGAATTAATTACAGCATTCAGTGATTAGAACAGGAGAAAACACTCGCGCCTAATATACTATAGCGTTTCATTAACCATTCAATAGCGTTCCACGAAAAATTCTAGGCCCTTCCTTCGTTGAAATTCAAATCACAAAACAGAGGAGAAGAGCGAGGCTTCCGCGAGATTTCTCAATCTGTTCGTGCGAATTGGAGCAGGGGTTTCGATTTCACCAGTTCCTCTCCTCCTCCCCTACATCTTGTTCTGCAAAAAACCCCCAGAACCATGGCGTATTGATGACGTTCATCTCCTTCAGTAGCACCAACGGTCGACGGCTCCCAACCCTCACCTCTCTACTTCACAAGGTCTCTCTCTCTCTCTCTCTCTCTCTCTCTCTCTCAATAGACACGATATATATGTACGTATATATATATATATATATTCGTTTTGGGCTTTTTATTTCAGCAGTTTGGCTACCAAAACCCTAGATCTCGATTATGATGGAGGTTCGGATTTAGGTCCTCCTGTTCGCTGAATGCTAGTCCTTGATTTCCTCCTATTCGTCAAACTCTATATCCCTCTCGATCTCTATCCCTCCATTGCGCATGCACCCAAGCACCCAAGCACAACCGATCTATGGCTTTGGCGAGCAAAATTCCTCTACTAGCAGCCCTAAACAAGTTTTATTACTTAAGTGAACTCATTTTGTTTTTGTATATTCAGCCGATTACCTAGGCTTTGCTTTCTCTTCGGGGATTTACTTATTGATGCTTGATGTTGGTTGGTCTGTGATTCTATTTATGTGTGTGTGTGAGTGAGTAAAGCTTGATTCACTTTTTTTTTTATTTTTTTTTAACTTTCTAAGTATTAGGCAATGTGGGTTTTGAATGATTTGAAGATTGTTAACCAATACAAGTTTTCTGTACATAGGGGCTATACATATCTTCATGTTTTGCTCTTTCAATTGCCATTCAAAGTGGGCCAGGGTCTTCATACAGGAACTATTCTGTAAGTGTATCTATTTTCACGACTTCATGTTTGTTGATGTCTTTATGATTAATTTTTTGTGTTTAAGGATTAGTTTGGATATTGATTGAATAACACATTTGGATTAATTAGTAAGAAATTTAGGTCTACTAATTTTGCTGGTGCCTTACTAGGCTTAAGCTAATTATTTTTGTCATTCTCTTTTCTGATGGATCCGTGTATAGAAAGACAATTTTCTGAGTTAGTAAATGTTTTGAATTAAACTGTTCGTTTCCAATTAAGACTTGCACTTACAGCAGAGTATGTTTGTGAGAGTTAGTAGGTAGCCAGCCAGACCCTTTCATTACTTTTTCATTTGTTTTTCGTGAGGTTGATTCTCCTAACTCAAATCTGAGCCTTCTCACCAGGGACTAAGGGCCCTTGGGGCAATCCAACCAAGGTATGCCGTGTAGTGTTGTGGATTGTAGTTTCTGCACTTATAAACACTGAGTGCTTTTATTTTATTTTGCGGGTTGAGTTTAAGTACTTGGTCCAAAGAGCTTGGTCCCGAGTGGCATGTCCATTTAAGAGGATTTGGATTTGATTTTCTAGCTGCCAAAGATAATTATTACTCCATGTTATAATTTTCTTCTTTACAGAATCCCAGTTGCACCTTTATCCTTTTCTTTACATCTTTAAGGTGTTGTGGATCTTTAAGATGTTCCAGATGTGAACTGGGTAAGGCACAAACAGTAGATTTGGTTGTAGGCAATCAATAACAGACGGGCGTTAGTTTTTGGAAGATTTTGGCATAGAGTGCTTGCACTTATTGAGAAATGGGTAGGGTTAGATTTGAGGTTCAGTTTCATGGGCAGCAGTCCAGTTAATAGGCTAGTTTTAGCAAGACTAGTTTGAGATTGCCAGGATTGATTAGGAGTTGTCAGACACGGAAATCTGGAGAAGGCCTATGCGAAATTACCGAGGGACTAGGGTCAAGGGTGGACATCTTGTACCTATACTAGTGGAAGCATCTGGAAAAAGGGTTGTTAATTGTTTATCTTGTATCGGGAGACTGGGGTATGATAAATGAACACAAGGCTATTTTACTTTCAACAGACTTGCTAACTCTGATTCCTATAGATTGGGCTCATCAATATGTTGCTCCATGGCATGTTATAAACCCTTTTCAGCCTTACTTTGAAGTCAAATTCAGCATTATTTTAGTTTGGACTCTGGTTTTATGAACTTATTGCGTTATAGGATGATAAAGGGCACTTTCTATGTTTCCAAAAAAGTTAGAGTTTCACTTTCCAACACAATTTTATTTGGATGTGGAGCATACTGCACTTCATCTTCTTTAAAAATTATGGTAGCATTATTAAAATCCTTCGTTCAAAATCCTTGTCTTCCAGTAATATATGTGAAAACCTTCCTCTGTTTGTTATGTTTGAACATATTATATATAGTAATGGGGTTTGAGCTCCTTTATTACTAATTAAATACGGTGTTGTTTGGTTTACCCGTGCATGTGACCAAGATTCCATCGTCTGCTAATCACATGGCTAAGAACAGTCATTATAACTTCTTATTAATTTTGAATTGAATTCCTCTCCTTGGATTGGTAGAGCTTTTTTTTCCCAATTGAAGTATTATGTCTGCAAAGTATTGGGAAAAAAGATAGGTTGTTAGCCCTGATTCAACGGATGCTAGGCAAGTCTCATGCCGTGAAACTAAACTTCTTTCTCCATATTTTTAAATTGCATCACTCATGCTTTCCAATTTTACATTTTCTTATCGATCTTCCAATCAGATGATAGATCGTTATTGGATTGCTTTCTTTGTGGCGCTTTCACTTCTTGTTGGAGCATT
This sequence comes from Rhododendron vialii, assembly GCF_030253575.1. Lineage (NCBI taxonomy): Eukaryota > Viridiplantae > Streptophyta > Magnoliopsida > Ericales > Ericaceae > Rhododendron > Rhododendron vialii. The sequence goes on from NC_080569.1 coordinate 12,456,659, forward strand.
TGATGCTAGTGCTGGCTATTTTAATCCTATTTACAGGTAATCCTTCTTCCTTCTTAATGTTGTCACTTGGTACAGTGGCGGTGCAGGCATCTTTCTTGTTGTGGTTGGGATGATATTGTGCTAGCAGTTATATTTCTCTCTCCTGTGCCCCATGCTTACCAGGGTTCTTATTGTGCATATAATCGTGCCCATAAGATACCTCAAAACTCTGGAATTTAAGTGGTGCAACAGTCATGTTTTTGCATTTGTGCTCTCTAATGGTTTAAGCACCAATGTTGGTTAAGTTTTGGTCGCTTTAGATTAGGCCTATTTATTCAAATAGCTGAATGACTTGATTCTGTAAAGACCCATTTTATTCACGGGATAGAGCTTGGAATCAGATTCCAAATCCCAAAGGGAATACATTTGGAGTGTTTGGCTGCAACAATTGGTGGAGAGATTCCTTATCAGTTGGACAACCCATCCATGTAACGTGGTTGTTGAATATTGACGATCTGTGGTAATGGTAATTCCAGTTTGTATTACTCGTCCTATACTAATTCCAAGATATTGTCTATGGGTTCACTATTAGTTTGGTTTGTGAAAAAGGGTCCAAAATACATAACTTGAAAGATTTGGTCAGTTGGACTGGTCAACAGTTACATTAATTTGTAAAATTGGAAGACCTAAAGACTAACATATTACTTTGGATTTCCCAGTTATTACCTGTGAGTTGATTTCGTAAATAATGAGAACTGGTTACAAAACAATTAGTACCAGACATTTCACTAGTATTTACACTTCATACTTGCAGCCTGGACCCTACATTTTGACTCATTTCAGGATTTATCTGCTGCAGATTGTTCTATAGCACTACTCCTTTATGCAGTATGGGCCGACAATAACACCTGAATTTTGGCTTCTTTAATTTTCAGTTTTTTGTCTCAGCTCTTTTCTTTGTTCTATAGCACTACTCCCTTATGCAGTATGGGCCGACAATTAACACCTGAATTTTGGCTTATTTAATTTAACAGAGACCTTTTCTTTTGTTTCTTGTTTGGAAAAGTTACAAGTACCAAGAAAAAGAAAGAAAGGTTACGATCACATCCACTGGACACTCCAGGTTACTGAAGTTCTTAGCTCTTGTTTTGCATGAAGATATTTAAGAAGGCTGCCACAAATGCATATCCTGGTAAGGTAATGAGATGCAATCAAAAAATGTGCTTGTATGCAAATCTCTTAATGCTTGTTGGCAACTCGTTATATGGGTTAGGTCATTATATTGCAAAAAAGGTGTGAAAAATGACATGAAATGGTTGTTATTAGCCTGAACATGTGTTTTGCCCTCGAACTAGTACCATCAATAGTTCTGCTCCTAGAATTCTTTTTGTTAATGTTTTTCCTTCTCAGATCACTTCAATATTCTCTTTTTTTTTACAGATGTTCTTAATAGGTTTTAAAGTTTAATACTTATTTTGTTAGCTATATGAGCAATGGGTGTTTATTATTGGGTGTTTAATACTACTTCATGTTTATCCTTGAAAGGTAACATGCATTCCAGTGGGTGCAACTGAACTTTGTAGACTTAGAGAAAACCATGGTAGAAAATTAATGATATGAAGAATGCTTGGGGCCAACTCCATTCCTGTGACACAGCTATTTTATAAGACATCTTTGGAAATCACTTCTACCACTCCCGAGGGGTGTACGACTGTTGAAAAATTGAAATGAAAACTTTCTTTGTGTTGTGTACATATGGTTGAGTTATGTGATGATAGATAACCTCATTACTCTTATGCTTCTATTTTGTACTTATTGGCTGCTTCTGTTTGTTGTTATTTGCGATCAGTGCTGCATTGATGCTACTCTGAATATGACTGTATTTGTGGACTCCCTTTTATGCATATCATATGTATGCCTGATTATTTGGTTGCTCCATAGTGTTGATTATGGCCATATCAGTCTTACTGTTAGTAAGTTATATGCACGGTACAATACCTACTTTATTCTTTTATGCTAATAGGTGCACCATGGCTCCTACTAAGGATGGATAGCGTGAGTTTGCGTAGCAAACAAATGTCAACACCAAATTAGGACATGCCTGGCCCCGAAATACTGTTAGAGCTGGTACTTTCTAATACCTATTTTATTCTTTTTGCTCAATGATGTTTTACTGTATGATTTGTAGATGGAATTGAAAAAGGTTGAATAGGATACACCATATTTTGATTATGATGAATACAAAAGTACGACTCTCTTGTCATTATAGGTGCAATGAAGGCTATTCTAGTCTCGAAAACTTTGCATATTTTAGTATGTTTTGTATGCTTTAGAGCTGCTATTAGTTGGATTTTGTGCTTTGCTGTGGTGATAAATGAGGGAAACCGTGCTATTAATGAGGGAAACCGTGCTATTCTCCAGTTCTGATAAATAAGTTTGTGTAACCAAGTCTTAGTACTTTTCTTGATTTTTGCACTCACTCTGATAGAGAGAGACAGAGAGAAAAGAGAAAAGAGAAAAGAAAAACATAGACAGAGAGAGACAGAGAGAAAAGAGAAAAGAAAAAGGGTTTTGTGTGCTCGTGTGTGCTGTGTTTGAAGGTGAAGGAAAAGGCTTTGTAAAGCGTGAATCAAGTGAATGAAATTAGCGTTTTAGTGCCTAGATAAGTCTTGTGATTGCTGAAATTTCCTGCTCTGTTTTGTTGTTGAAAAACTGCATTTTTGTGGTTTATTTGTGTGCTGAAAATCCGATCCGTTTCTGCTCCATTTCTGCTGCGATTTTACTCGGTTTGTGACTGTTTTACTGGTGATATTTGTGTGAGATTTGGGCCCCTTATTCCCCCCAACACAAACCACATGGATCAAATAACGTACTATAATGTTTTGATTGCCCTCTTAGTTACACAACTTCGTGAGGGTTATTTATTGAACTTCCCTTTGACAGCTTATAGATAGTTCTTATCTTATTGAGGATTTCAAGTTAAGAATTATCTATCTTCATTTACCCTTCTAGATTGGAGGAACCTTACTTGGTGGATGGTGGATAATGGAAGTCCTTCAAAATTCATGCAGGTATGGTCCAAGTGTGTTCTGCTTCATATCTCTTTCAAGTTGGAAAGTGAGTCACAGAAGCTATATAGGTAGATGAAGATTTGTGCTTTGTTGTTCTGTTGAGGCTTTTTTCGATCGTCAGTTGACAACTTATGTGCTTTTTTAATTGCTTTCCTCTTCCCCCCTTTGGATCTTTTGAAGGTTGAAGAAAAAAATGGAGAGGCAGCTTCACCACACTTCTGATGGTTCGGCAATCATAACAAACACACCACCACAACCCCAAGATGGCAAAACAATGGTCATGGCACAAATCCACCCCTGCTGGTATGTGATGGGAATGTAATTGTAAGTTATATTCTGCTGCGTTTCTGCTGTGGTTTTTGCTCGGTTTAAGACTATTTTGGGTGATATTTGTGTTTGTTTTTTGGGTGCCTTATTCCCCCCAACAAGGATGGCCTAAATGTAGGTTGGCCTAAATGTCTAACACTTAGAATCTTCCTTGGAGTCCAAACTACTTCTTAACAGATAACTCATTTTGTTCATTTTAGGTTCACACAAATCATGTTTTGGAGTAGTATCTAATAAATGCATGCTTATCATCTTTTGTAACTAATCCTTTTGTTTTCCATCCAGCCTAATGCTGACAAGTGACAAGTGAGAAATTTCTATTTCCGTTGTACTACGTTGTTGGTTGATTTTAGTAGTCGTACTGTAGTATTATGCATGAGCCATGCTTGACTTTGTTATACCCACCACCACCTCTCTTGTTAGTCCAAGATAAGAAGCACGGATACGGATACGAATACGGGATACAGACACGATATGTACGGAGAGTATCCGAGAGTATCAGTATCAGTATCGGATACCGATACGTGGTACGAAGGCCAAAATAGAGTATCCATGCTTGAGAGGCTGCTTGAGCATTAAATTCAAACTCATTCGTTATTTGTGTGTTCTACTTGTTATATATGTTCACAGTCTCATTGGTCATTTACAATGATTTTTTATTATGCAATTTTTAGGATGATATGGAAAAAATTGAACATGATACACCAAGCTCACCTTTGAATAATCTGAAAGAAGATGCTTTTTCTAATTGAAATGTTAAGTAGAAATTGTTATAACTCCATCAAATTGAAATGTTTGCTTCTTCCATATGTAGGTTTATGGGTTGATAAAGAAGTGCTGTTGTGACTTTTTGCTGAAGATATAGGCATGATCTTGCTAGTGTGATGGCTATCATTATTGCTTGGTTGGTTGAAGCCTTTTTGTTGATACTAATGGGATGGATAGATTTTGGAAGGATTGTTTTGGTTGAAGCCTTTTTGTTAATATTTTGGTGTAAGATTTGAACTCCACTTTTGGGATACATGGATGTTTTGGAAAGCTTTTTTGTTGATATTTGGTGACAAGGTTTGTACTAGATAGAAATGTTGGAAGGACATTTAGTATATTGAATTTCTTTTGTAATGGTAATCTCTTTGATGTTTGGAGACATTTTACTGGTTTTGTATACAATATTGTGAAATATATTGCCAAGGAAGTAATTGGAGCTGCCATCTTTTTTTTAAGCATTGTATGAACTTGTTATATGGATTGCTATTCAAGTTGGATTGTAGGTTGTATAAAGTAAAGAAACCTGCTAAAAATCAGTTGGAATAGCAGGTCAAAAATGCAGTAAAAAATTTACAATGGACAGCGGGGCGAAAATTTATGGTGAATAATAGAAAACCTTGAATTTACAGCGTTCCTTGAACGTTGTGGAAAATTTTCAATTTATAGCATTCCTTAAATGCTGTGGAAAATTTTCAATTTATAGCGTTCTTAAATTGTTACAGAAAATTCAAATTCTATAGCGTTCCTTAAATGCTGTGGGAAATTTTCAATTTATAGCGTTCTTAAATTGTTACAGAAAATTCACATTCTATAGCGTTTTTAAAATGCTATAGAAATTTTAACATTTATAGCGTTCTTAAATTGCTATAGAAATTTTACAATCTATAGCGTTTTTAAAATGCTGTAGAAAGTCTTACCATTCTATAGCGTTTTAAAAATACTGTCTAAAGTCTACCATACTATAGCGTTTTAAAAACGCTATCTAAAGTCTACCATACTATAGCGTTTTAAAAACGCTGTCTAAGGTCTAAGACTTTTAACAACATCGGCTAATACAGCGTTCGGAAAAACGCTGTCTATATCATTTAACAGCGTTTTTCAAACGCTATAAAATCTAAATTTTCTTGTAGTGTGATGCCAAATGGGTTGAAATGAGGCTTGATCTCAAATGCCACACCTCTGCAGCTTGAGAACTTTTTTAGGTTTTCCATGTCTTTTCTTCTCTCTGATCAATGGAAAAGCAAAGACAGAAAATAGTATATGAGAGGGGAGGGTACCGAAAGAGGCTTGTGGTCTTGGTGACAATAGAAGTCCACTATTTATAAGCCCCAACTCTCGGTATGCGTGTAATATATTGTTGACCTCATTTTGAAAGATTTAGTAGAATTTTTTTTGCCGAACAATAAAAAAAAAAAACCATTTATTGATTACCACATTTTGACAGATTGGTAGAACTTTTTTTCCTATTTATTTAACTTTATTTATTTGTTTCTTCGGCAAGGAAAACTTCAATGTCAAAAAACGAAATTGAGAACAGTAGAAAAAGAAAACAATTATGGCTTTTAGTTACAATTTTTTTAAAAGCTTTTTTGTCATAATTTTTACACCACATTGTTCATCTCGATGAGGAGAACCAAGAAAGTATAAAAATATAAACCAAAGTTAAAAAAAGTTCATATACGATCATGACGCTAAATACAATAATAGGTAGTCTTTTAAGAATTTTTTTCAACTTTGGTTTATATTTTCAAATTTTTCCAATTCTTCTCATCGAGATGAATGGCTTAACAAATAAATTTGACTCAAATCTAAGTAAAGACTTGACTTGAATCTGAAAAGAATTGGTCAAAAAGACAAAAAACTTTATGCCATAGGTATGGCTTTAATATGCATCAGGGTGCTCAAATAAGTACTTATTTTTTAAAAGAGAAATCCTATACGTACCGACCACTTTTGTAGGGAAACCATACCGACGGCCGCGCGCGGCCGTTTCCGGCCACCGGACGGCCGATCCGATCCGTCCAAAATTTTTTTTTAAAAAAACCGAGGGGCTCAACGCGGGAATCAACGGCATTCGATGTGTGTAGGGTGCTTGATCTAAACACCCTATTTTTCGTGTATATATGTAATAGCCCAACGCGGGAATCAACGGCATCCGATGTGTGTAGAGTGCTTGATCTAAACACCCTATTTTTTGTGTATATACACGAAAAATAGGGTGTTTAGATCAAGCACCATACACACATCGGATGCCGTTGATTCCCGCGCTGGGCCCCTCGGTTTTTTTTTAAAATTTTTTGGACGGATCAGATCGGCCGTCCGGTGGCCGGAGACGGCCGCGCGCGGCCGTCGGTACACCGTCGGTACGGTTTGGTGGGTGTAAATAGCAGTACTCTTTTTAAAATAAAGGTGATGTATTGTGAGAAAATAACATGTCTCGTAAAATGAAAAATAAATACTTAAAAACTAAAAACCTTAGCGGAACGGAGCCCAAGTGGGTTATCTTGTTTCAATCCCGCTTTACATGAGAACAAACACAAGATAAAAATTGAGACGCAAGCTGAATGCAATCTAAAATGATCGAGTCATAGTCAGCATAAGTCCTGTCACGATTGAGTATTGCTTGAACGACCTGGTTTGCATCACCTTCCACAGTGGTTTGGCTTGAAGTTGTTACTTTATAATAATGAAGAAAATAACACATTCGAATAGAAGATTAAGAGTACATTATCAAGTTGCATATATTCTAATAATGCTCCTACCAGACTTAGGTGATATCCACACCATCTCCCACCATTTTAACATTCTGCCGGTATGATCACATTTACCTTTTTTTTAATTTTTTTTATAGGCAACAAAACTCATTTAACTTGATCCGGTAATGTATATTATTACTGTTGACCGATCAACTTAAAATATACTGACAAAGGGCTTGAATCACGATGGTTCTGTTCAATTGGATAGTTGGATATATAGAAGCTAATGACCTCATTCAAATAAATAAGGGAAATGCTTCAATGCACACTGGCCCCCTATGTTTGGTGAATGTTACACCTACTTGGGTGAAATGTTACGGCTTATTTTGGTGATTGTTATGCCTTTTTATTGTTAGGGGTGCATATGGTATGCACCTTTATAGTTGTTACGTCTATTGGTGTACAACGTAAAGCCTCTTTAAGATTAAATATTGCGACTCTTTATAGGGAATGTTATGCTTCTTTTTAGTTCAAAATGTTGCACATCTTCTTGGTGAAATGTTACACATGTTTGTGGTGAATGTTCGACTCTTATTGATAAATGATACGGGGTGCGTATCATATACCTCAAAATGGGGTTTGCATTGTAACTTGACCGAATAGTGAAAGTAGTTTGCTAACTTCAAAAAATGTTTCAATTCGTAAAAAAAATTCTTCAACAATCATGAATTGTAATCTACAAACTCTCATGTCCTGCATTTGGTTGCGGCAATGATCTGCTCCGGTTAGGTTAGGCTTGGGTTTTGGCTGGGCTTGGCCCGTTTTTGTTTTCTTTGGGTTTGGAGTGTTTTTGATCTGGGCTTATTGAGGCCCATAGGTGTTCGGGCTTGGCCCATTGCTTTTGGCCCTCTTAGGGTGTTATGGGCTTGGTTCTCGGGTGTTTTGGGCTTTGGCCTTCTATGTGTTTTCTTTTATCCTACCTTTGATTGGATCCCCAATCCCCTTTCCCCCAACTTGATGTACCCATTGTCAAGTTTCCATAATAAGATTTTTTCCATTTAAAAAAAAAAAAAAAAAAAAGACAGTAAATTACCTTCCCTTATTTGAACTTCTTTTTTGTAGTCTAAAAGTAGAAAACTACAAAAACTATAGTGGTAAATTAAATCAAGGTCCTAAATTGAACCATCATCTAAAGTAGAAAACTACGAACTTTCAACACCAAATTTAAACACCGTTTGCTTGAAATGTTTGGAGTTGCTGTTACTCGGTTTTGGTAGAATTATGTCACTTAATTGCCAAAATTGTGAAATTAAGCTCTTTGGTGTTTCGCATGAACTATTCAATAACTTGACCACAAAGGAATTACGTAATGGACCTATCAAAGGGCAGGTGCTGATAAAAAAAATTCTCCTTTGCTGCTAACATGGCATGTTTCTATTGGAAACATATTTTCTTGAGCTGTTGAAAATCAGTCTCTGTGTGTGTGTGTGTGTGTGTGTTGGTTTGTTACTAGTTCTCTAGTAGGCAGTAATCATTAATGTTTGTTTGAATTCTCTGATTTCAGTGTGTTTCTAAAATTTGGGACTCCCATCTGTTCTATCGTGTTTATTTTGAAGTTTAAACATTCTGTGTTTTTCCTAAAATTGGAGGCTCCCTTCTTTTCGATGCTTTCGACAAACTATAGAATAACTGAGACATACCAAGCCGAAAAATTACCAATGAGATATCTTGACTCTTGAGTTCACATGGATGACATCTGGGCGGGTGTTGTAATGTTGAATTTTGGAGGATTTGCATGATTTGTACTCTTAGCTCATGTCAACTGATTAGATTGATCACCTCTAACAAGGAACTTATAAGCATATTGCCTAAGTTACGAGTGAAAAGAATTTTATGAACCCATAGACTGCAATATTCCATTTCTTCCTGCAGTACGTTGGCTAACTAGAAACCAAAAATATTTTCCCTCAGAGTTGGCACGAGGGACAATGGAAAAGTAGTGCTAACCTGTATTGTTATTTGGTCCCTATGCAGATTGTGTTGGGGGACAAAAGCGAGCAGAAGTCGTTCAATTACACAGGAATTACATGCTTCAATCCTGGTTCTTTCTCAAATGACGACTCTTTGTATTGCTTATCATCCTTGTACTCATGAAGTTGAATTATGTGAAATTGAGTTACTGGGATTGTGAGTTTACCATCTTTCTAATTTATTTGGACCGGCAACGCAGTCTGGTGCAGAGTGCAATATGTTACCATTCATTATTGCTCTCTGGCCAAATTATCAGGAAAAGAAATCTTCTAATCTTTGCTAAATTATAATGGAACTGCTTATTGTAAGTAAGTTGATTAACTGTTGCTCTTTGGCAAAACAAAGAAGAAGTTATTTTACTAACGTACGTTGATTGTATACTAGTGTCATCTCGAGGATGGAGTGCTTATCTGCTGAGCAGAATCTAATTCAATTTGTGTTATCATTAGTAACCGAGATTGGTGTTTGTAAATATGCCAATTTTAGATAAACTCTCTTGTTCTTTTTGGTCAAAGGCGGCGTTGTTTTAGAGTGTGAGAGAGAATTGTTTGTGTGTTTGTTTGTGGTCCTAGAAGACTTGCTTTAATGAATGCAGCTAAGTGGTACAAACATCTCAAGAACATCCTTCATCACCATGGATTATTGCCACGAACAAGTGTGGTGCACCCACCACACTCGTGAGTGTGTTATTTAAAGAATTATTCTGGAGGTGTTTTTTTTTTTTTTTTTTTTTTTTGTCCTGTCTTTTTTCGATACGCTTTGAAGGGAAACATAAATACTAATCCCACAACCGGTGCAAGGGAAAATTCCAAAATGAATTACTCCATAAAATAGTATGCATCTGTTTTTCTTGTTTGAATATGGTTGTTACTTTTTAAGAGTTTAGGGCTTGTGTGATGAATATGTTAAAAATTGTTTCTGAACCGTGTTGATTCGGAATTACGTACACTAAGACAACAGGTTTCAAATATTTGTTTGAGAAATGGTTTATGTTAGGCTTCTATTGGCTCTATGTTTTTTCTCTTCTAAGAGTTGAACCTAATTAGCTTGAAATCCTGGGAAAAACTCAAATTCCTGTGATCTGTTTATATCTCGAATTTCTGGATGACGAGAAAGAAAAAGATAAGGCAAACTACAGGGGTGTTTATATTTTGAAATTTTGTTAAGATGAATGAAAAATATGACGGTATGGATTATGTCTGTGTATGTCTGTACATTTCACAAACTACAGAGTGTTATGTGTATACTTTTGAACCATAGAGAATGTATCCGCACATGGCTCAAATCACATGGGGTCAAAGTAAACTTTGCCCGAAGAAACCTATATTAATAACTCTCATCTCCATAAGAGCCTAGGAGGCTCTGACTCTGTGCATACAATTAGGTAACCTAACAAAAAACAATAAATTATCTCTATGGCTCCCCATTTGTTCTACTCCAAAAGAAATATCCCAACTTTGTAATCTGAACTGTGGCATAGTGTAAAAGCAATTAAAGCCCATGAATCCAAACATACAATCTTGGTAGAGAAAAAAGAGAAATTTTTTTTCCCCTTCTCATGAGTCGGAATCAGTTTATCTCATTAATTGTACATGCAGTCGCGGATAAAAAAAAAAAAAAAACTGTACATGCAGTCCAAAAGAAAATGTGTATGAAAGATTAAATCTTTAATTCTTTTATGGAATTATTACAAACCTATGGCCATAATATATATAAATATCATATATAATACTCTCTTAGTCCCAAAATATTTGACCTTTTCAGGACTACGTGTCATTTCAGATTACTTACATCTTTCGATTTATGAAGTTGTATGTGATTTTAAAAACTTTGTTTAATAGAACTAATTAAATCTGTCAACAAGATCTATATTGTATATTTTTTGACATTCACATTGAAAGATATATGCAATTGAAAATGACATTGTATTCCAAAAATGTCTTAACATTTTGGGACGGAAGAAGTATGAGAGAGAGAGAGAGGGAGAAACTCTCTGTTGAATTGAGGATCCTCAAAAGCACATATCCAGGCAGCAGCAGCAACAAAGGGTCGCACAACTGCATTAGAAAATATAGCGGTTATATTAACTTCTAAACTCACAGTCATACTATGTATAATTAGTAGAAAAAGAGAGACTTACCCAGAGAGAGAGAGAGAGAGAGAGAGAGAGAGAGAGAGAGAGAGATGCATACCAAAGCTTGCAGCATGCACAAGGTCCGCAAAAGCCATGCTTTCTCTTTCTGGGTGGGGGATGAGCTGGGCCAGGAATTCCAGGAGGAGTAGGACCATTTTTCATGGGGTAATTTACTGGCGGCGGAGCTATGTGATAAGGACTTGCAGTTACAGGGTATCCTTGTGCTGGTTGTGGATACGAAGAAAAAGCCGCCTGTGGTGGTGGTGGAGGAGGAGGATAGGCTGGTGTGGGATATGCTGCCGGCACGTACACATGATCGGGTGGAGGATATGGAGCAGATGGTGGAGGGGATGGTGGTGGGTACAATCCTACAATCAAAATCAAACACAATTTACACAAACAATCCTGTTGCCACCACTGTCAAATCCTAAAAACAGTTATTCCGTGATTTGTTTTGGTGGGTTCAATTGTTCTAGATCCGTGGCTTTTCGGTTAATTAGACAGTGTAACACGCATCTGTACTGCTAATAAGAAAAGACCCTTTTTTTTTGATGAAACTCATTGGGGCGAAATTAACCAGCCCAGCCCAGCGTTGAATTGATATCTGAGAATTTGCATTTCCCATATCAAACAAACACGCCAAATAAGAGAGCAAAAAGTTGATAGTTGAGAATTTACCTTGCTTTTCAAAAAAAAAAAAAAAGAAGAGAATTTACCTTGGGATTGGGGCTTGTTACTATAATCTCCCATGGCTGGCAAGCTAAGATGTCGAAAATGAAATAGGAGGTGAATGAATCTAAAGAAGATGAAATCAACTTTGGGCTGCTTTCTAATTCTGTCTGAGGCAAGAAAATATTGAAACTGATCATGCTTGAGTGGAGTATATGAGTCATGGTCTTGGGAGACGTGGCAGACCTCTATTGGTTGGCGTCTTTGGTTAACCCACCGGTCAGAGAAATTTTTCAAGCGCCGGGTGGATATTACGTGGTGCTCATTCGGAGGCTGTCCAAAAGTGTGTTGAACGATCCGAATTAAAAATAATTTATTAATGGTAATAGGTTATTTTTAATCCAGATCGTTCAAAATACTTTTATACAGCCCGGATGCGCCGAGCGAGTATCACGTGATATGCAGTCAGCACTGAAAAATTCCTCCCACCCGTCATGGTTGGTGTGCAGAAGTGGTCGCCGCTACTATGTTTGAAAAGTCATGTTTCAGGTTCCTTTCAAGGGGTGGGAGGCTCCTTCTAGATGATGTGCGTGAAATGGTAGGTTGGAAATGTCATACAGATTGATAAATCAACTCAAGTGAAGAAGAAAAGACAAGACCAGTCTCTTAATTTGTGTTTTTTCCAAATTGCGAATTCACACCCCTGGAACAAGGGTCGGATCCAGTCTATTTGCTCCAAACTAGTTCAGTCTATTTGGGTGTATTCGAGCCGTCCAAAAGTGTTTTGGACGGCTCAGATTTAAAAAAAGTAATTTTGATTTTTAAAAAAAAAAACATATCTTTAAATCTGAGCTATTCAAAACACTTTTTTTGGTTTTCCTAGTTTAAAGTTTGGTTCGGTTTTAATTTTTACAGATCCCTTCTGAGTCCACAGTCATGATTAGAATCATTCATTTTACAAAGATGTTGAGTAAATCATCCACATAAGACACCTAACTTATTCGAACATCGATGGCTACGTGAATAAAATAGATTTGTGCCAAAAAGATGGCAAGTTTAAGATTCAAAGCATATTTTGTTCGTCCAATTTTTTTTTTTTTTTGTACAATTCTATTTCTGAACCGAAATGTACACTAAAAATCTAGACAGGAGCTTGGTCGATGTAGGTGTTGAACCTCTTATTTTGTTTGATTCGCGTTTAGTTCATTAAAAGTCAAAATTTTGTATTCTAAACATTTTCTTTTGACAATTTGGCCAAGAAAAAAAAAAAATTCTTTTGTATTATACTAAACAACAATGGTAAGCAGACTTCTATAGAAAGGAAAATGAATGCAAAAATGTATTTTGGTACGGTAGTAAGAAAAAGGAAAAAAAAAGGAAGAATGTGCCTTTTGATGTATTCTCTGATATCAATGAAATTTCTAACCTCTTGGAAAAAAAAAAAAAAGGAAAAGGAAAGGGCTTGTCTTCCGTAAGGTGTGGATTGCAGGGGTGCAGTCCGGCCAACCCCAACCCGGTGTTGCGTTTATTTTGATGATCTGATTTGTTCACGTTGTAGAGCTCGTTGAGTTACTAAAGTCACACAAAAAATCAAGTTAATATGACACTAAAATAAATCTCATTGGAACACTAGTACATGAAAAAAAAAAAAATAGTTGGCCGGGCATTGCTAACTTGAAGAGCACATTTTTCTATACAAATGTGCTCTGTGGAGATATATTATTCGGTATATATTTAGTTGTCTTGATTTTTTTACGTGATTGTAGTAGTCGACGAATTCTTTCATGTGACCGAATCAGATCATCAAAATAAACGTGAACGGAGTCAGTGTTGACCAGATTGCACGGTGCAGTCTACAACCCCAAGTCATTCACCCTCATATCCCTCCCATCCACTGATACCCACCTTGATCGAAACCTGACCAATTCCGGAATCCAAGGGTCATCTGCAACTTTCACTCTACGACCATTCCCAACTCTCCATCGGAATCGGATCCCTTACCATAAATTTTCCTCCCTTCTAGAACACTCCCCCTTCTAGAACACTCCTCCATGTCTACGAAGGATTCGACCCAATCTTCACCTCGAGAAAAGACGAATTTGGCAAAATACTTCAATTTAAGAGCCTTTGAAACAAGCGAGGACTCATCCGTAAGTAATCTTCAACCCTGTTTTGCCAACAATGCAAGATTAAAGCATGAAGGATCATGAAAGACTACAAGAAAAAGTATATTTGCTGGCAAAAAAAATAGTGAAGAAATTTAATTTTTACTCTGGATGACTAAACAACAATATTTTCGTTACCGATAAAAATAACTATAGATGATAAAAAATAAGATTTTCGTCACCAAAAGTGACTTTCGGTGACAACCTATAGTCTTTCATCACCCATAGGTTGTCGCCGAAAGCCACTTTTTCATCACCTATAACATGCTTTCGTCACTCTATAGTAACTTTTGGTAACGAAAATTTTGTTTTTCGTCATAAAATATACTTTTTCTTGTAGTATAGTGCCGATGCCACCACCTGACTTTCTTTTCGCAAAGCTTATCCCATGCCATCCTATGCATTTTCCTCTTCCCCTAGCCACAGCCCCACCAAAAATCAGCCATAATCGAAAGTTTGTCCCGCACACGTACAGACCATCTTGGAGTTTGATACACAACACATCACATATAAAGGAACTGTGCTACACACACAGCAATCTGTGCACGATTGTGCACAGATTTTATTGTGGGGCCCACCACGGGTCCCATACAAATCATCCGAGCCGTTCATTAAATGTAAAACATTTTTTTAAGGGTTCCCGTAAAAAATAAGCTCAATCCAATAAAAAATAAGCTCAATCCAATAAAAAATAAGCTCAATCCAATACCTATAGATGCTTCATCCAACCATCTAACTTTTCATTCAAATTTTTGGATAATAAAAAGTTATATGATTGGATCAAGCATCTATAGGTATCGGATTGAGATTGTTTTTTGTGGAGACCCTTGAAAAAATGTTTTACATTTAATGAACGACTTGGATGATTTGTGTGGGACCTGTGGTGGGCCGCACAACAAAATCTGTGCACAATCTGTGCACAGATTGTATGTGTGTGTAGACTTTCTGCATATAAAGGAAGTGCCAAAGCAACCGATTTTAACATCACCTCGCGACCCGCTTGATTCAGCTTAGACCCACTCCAACTCTCAGTCCTAGCCACCAGTTTATCCTTTGCATATGCAAAAACTGCCCTTTTGGATCTGCCAATATCAGCTGGCAACCCCAGGTAGCTAACCAACCGAGCATCTCTCCGGATAGCCAACAAGCCACAAAGCCTATACCGGACTTGAGCTGGAGTGTTTGCACAGCCCTTCATGTTTCGACCACGGGATTTTGTACAACGTTTTGGCTGTTTTCTTTCTTCACTGTCCTATAAGGGTCATCATTTAGCCCGAAGACCCGTAACCCGCTCAAAGCCCGCCCGGCCCTAGCCCATCCAACGGGCAGGCTAGCCCAGCCCAAAGTTTTTATGGGCCGGGCTTGGGCCTATGAATTTTTACTCAGCCCGTCCGTCGGCCTGGCCCCCGAGACCCACCGCAAGCCCTAAAATCTCCCTGTTTTTTGGAAAAAATAATTTAATGTTTTCAAATTGTCTAATCCATTTGGAGACCAAAAAATCAACTTTGGGGAGTTTTTAAAACTGTCCATATACAAACAGTGTGTGCATGTAAAAAACCCCCACTTTTAAGGCAAAGATTCCATCATTGTGTGTTTTGTTTTATTTTTTTAATATTAGTCTATTGCTTAAACGAAGCAAATTTATTCTAATCAAATTTGGGTGCACTACTTTTCAAATTTTAGGTAGTGGGTGCATAGCTTTTCATATTTTAATTTTCTAGATTCCAGATAAATCAATTTTTGAATTCTGACCGTTGTGAGCTGATTCGTCCAAATGCTGGCCCGTTGGCCCGTCGATTGGGCTAAGCCCGTGGGTGGGCCTGGACTTTAAGTTTTCAAAGATAGCCCAGCCCGGGAAAAAATAAAAGCCTGCTAAGCCCGAGCATGGGTAATGACTTGCGGGCAGGACTGAGCCGGCCTGCCCTGCCCAATGATGACCCTTACTGTCCTATATTCAGGGCTGACCCAAAGTACCATAGGCCCTAGGCCTATAATAGGGGCCCTATTTATTGTTAACAAATGAATTGAACGAAAAATTTAAAAAGAATAGTTTTTGCTAGTAATTAGGAAGCATTAAAATTATAAAATACTTTTTTTTTTCCAAAATCATGTCTATAAAAATATATTGGAAACCTCACACAACTATAATTGTGAGTAGCAAATTAAAAAAAGAGGCTGCAAGGTTTTGAACCAACGTTGCACACACAACTAACGCTACACCACATAACTGATAGGGCCCTAACCGATATCAACATATGTAGGCCTAAATGCCGATAAAAAAAAAAAAACATATGTAGGCCTAAAAAATATATAACACGTCCGCCAAAAATGGGGTGTTTTTTTTTAGCCTATGAGTTTTTGTTTGCTACTTGAGCTTCTATTTTGGGTCAGATGTGGTCATGATGCAGCAGCCGGGTTTGGAGCTTTTGGGAGCAATTTGGAGATGTTTGAGAAGTTTTGAATCTTGGGTGTTTTGTCGCTCATAGGCATATCCGGATTTTTGTTTCGTTATCCAATTATCATTGGATTTTCTCTTTTTTAGGATTCCTCTTGCTCTTGTATTATTTCACAGAGCTTGGGTTTTCCTCTCTCTTTCTTTTTGATTGATGTACCCATTGCCGAGTTTGCTTCTATAAAAAATTTTGCCATTTCAAAAAAAAATGGGGCACTAGGCCATGGTCTCTTGGGCCTTGCCTAGGGCCGGCCCTGCCAATATTTTCCATTTAATGTGTGTGTTTGCGAAAATTTATTATGACAGATTTTTAGATTCCAGCTTCTAAAATCAGTTTAGAATATTTGTTAAAAATTCTACACAACTGAATTTTAGAATCTATAGAATTTAAGAACTTGAAAAAGGAAAGAAATTAAAATTCCAAAGCTGAGTTTGAGTAGCTTTTGAGATTCTGCAACACAAATTTTCAAAAAATGATAAAATTCTCATAATCTCAGAGCTGTAATAAACAAGTTTTTCTACTTTTACTAAAATTCGAAATTTAAAATCTGAAATCTGTATCCATGGCTATCGTAAACAGTCCCATGTTATAGTTTCTCTAGTTTTCTGGCTAATTGCTTTGCTTCATGCATGGACATGTCATGAGCTAAGTAGTTAATGCGCAAGGTTTTTTTTTTTCTACTCTCGATCGACATACCTTTGTGGAGTTAATAATCTTATCTTCTTGCCGATCGATCATAGTAAAAAATAGTGTAAAACCATGGTAGAATGGAGGATTTGGTTTGGAGGATAGGGAAAGGTGTTGCTACGTTGGGGTGAGGTACTGGTGTAAGAAAGTAAGTCAAAATTAATGATGGATATATATATACGGTTGAAACTGAAGTGGTTTAGGTCACACGTTAGGTTAAGGGGATGATTTAGGCCATGAAAAGTCATAAAATCTGATTTTAGTTCAGTTAATAAAGTAGAAATTTTTTTTTTTTTAACATCAGTAAATACAGTAGATTGTGCTAAAGGATTTGAATTGGTTAAGTGTCGGTCCAATTCGGGTTGTGTGGACGGTGACCAGTCAATACAACGCGACAAAAATCAAATTAATTTAATTAACATATGCAATCTATATTATCCTAAATGAATTGGATTACAAATACTATTTACGAAAATGAAATGCACAATTAACTAATACTTGGAAAATCATGGTCCTTACACAAGTCTACTCGTATGATGTAATGCACAATTAACTAATACTTGGAAAATCATGGTCCTTACACAAGTCTACTCGTATGATGTATACACATCCTATTATTTGAAGGAAATCCGGATGAAAAAGGTAAACAAATGCGGCCAATCTGCACTTGAGATTTTTTGACGAAATATACCCATCGATGCTACTCCCTCCTTTTCATATTGAGAGTCCTTTATGAAAAGTGACGCAGCGTAATTCACGAGAGACTAGTTAGCGTACTAATCCAAATAAGATAAACAACCCGTCGCAACGAGCAATTCTTGCGCACAAGAAAGAAAGAGAAAATCTCTGCAATATTATTGATTGCTTTAAAAGTTGAATAATTGAATAGGTTACAACCTTTTTTATAAGACCCTAACTCTAGAAATCCTAATGTAAAAGAAATAATAAATCATGCCAAAACAAGCAGCATTAAATAAAAGATATTTTCTAATTAATTAAAATAAAATCCTAATTCTTGTAGACCAAGAATTCTAATAAAGGTAGAAATCAAAATCAAACCGAATACGGAAAGTTAATAATTCTAACCTAAACGAAAATATTTCTAGCCAAAATCTTATTCTAAAACAATAAAAATAAAATACAAAAACTCTCCATTTTTATCCTACATCAGTCTCATTTTCTTCAAAAGAACTCGACCTCGAGTTCTCGTTGTTCGAAACAACTTCACACGTTGGCACTTGTCTGCATCAAATTTGAACTTCAAATTAATTTTTTCGAACACGAACTTCAACAATGTGCTCCACTTTGCTTGACCTTCAAAATATTCATGTCCCATTTGCCAATTGGTTGCAAGTTGATAACAATAGCATTGACGAAATGAGGAATATTTCAACTTCTTACTTCTCCAAAAATTTGTCAAAGAAAAGTTTTCATGCAATAATCTTTTCTCTTTATGCTTCACCTTGTTGACAATATTCATTAGATGAACATTAGAAATCGATTCAAACTGTTTCACTCCAAGAAAATCAACAAAAGCAACTTTAGCCCTATTAAAGATGCAATTATGTTGTGAATCCATTGTTTGGATATACGTTTCAAATTGATTGTGGAACAATCCTTTTGAAGGTATTTCATTTGACACCCCTGTATTGATGGCGAGACCCTCCTCCTCAACACAAATATTAGTATCAACCATCTCCAATAGACAACTGTTTCGGTCCTCAACAACTTAATCACCACTATCAATATTATTATTTTTAATATCAACTTCGAATGTGACCTCATCCACGGCTTCTATATTATATGTCTTATCACCAACCTCCGTTTCAATTTTTGGTTCATCAACTTGATTCACAACCTCTTTGACAACTTCTTCAACGACATCTTTGACAATAATGGTTGAATTTTGTTGCTTTGGCCCACATTTTTCCTTCAGTAATTCTTCATAGTTCCATGGCAAAAATCTCTTCACCAAAAGCCTTTTAATTCTCGACCATGCATGAATTCGACGCTTGCCCAATCGATCTCTTGACGATTGTAAGTTTAACCACCATTGTGGCGCCGGGCCCATAAGCTTCAATAACAAAAACCTCCACCTTTGTTCGGAAGGAGTTTTTGTAGACTCAAAAAAATCATCAATATCCAATATCCAATATCCAATCCAAACTATCTTCAAAAACTTCAAGACCACTAAAATTTGGCAACTTATCGTAATACCTTAAATTTGCTTGTCGCTTTATCGACTGATAATCATCATGGTTCTCGAATAGTTCGCGTTCAAATTCATTCCTATTATTGTAGTGATAATAAGAATATCCTCTGGAGGCATTTTGGTGAATAGGTTGGTTGCGGGCAAATTTCTCAACGCGGTTCCTATTTTGGTTAGGAGGTTGGCGATGGGCAAATCCCAACGCGCGATCCTTCTCAACCCTTTCTGGCCTTTGGCGATTTTGTAGAGTTACCCCGACAGCAACTCACAGATCTCTGCGAACTGAGTGCGAGTATCTTGACGGATCTCGACTAACAGAGTGCTTCGGTCTTGCAACTGTGTTTGATTATCCTCCATCATCTTCCTGAGGTCAGCAAGCCCACGACCAACGTTAATGGATGTGTCTTCTTCTGTGTTTGGTGCTATCGAACTAGGCAAAGTCGTGCTCTGATACCACTTGACGCAACGTAATTCATGAGAGACTAGTTAGCATACTAGTCCAAACGAGATAAACAACCTGTCGCAACGAGCAATTCTTGCGCACAAGAAAGAAAGAGAAAGCTCTGCAATATTATTGATTAAAAGCTTTAAAAGTTGAATAATTGAATAGGTTACAGCTCTTTTTATAAGACCGTAACCCTAGGAATCCTATTGTAAAAGAAATAATAAATCATGCCAAAACAAGCGGCATTAAATAAAAGATATTTCCTGTAACGGCCTTGATTTTCAGTCAATAAAAATTTCGTTAAATATTTGAATTTTATTACTTGGATTGCTTTTAAATTCCTATAATTTATCGTAACTACATTTTAGCCCCTTGAAATTCGTTTCTTAACTAAAATGTCCTACTTGGTGTGTATAATTCATTTCTAACCGGCTAGTTGGAGTAACTAAACTAGGAAATCACCTAGTTACATTTCTCTAACCATAGATGGACCTTTTTGCTCATTTTTGAACCTTGTGAACCTTTTCAACCCTAGACTTAAAAATTTATTAATTATTATTATTATTATTATTTTATTATTTTGGTTTTCTTCTTTGTCCATTGGACAATAAAAGTTAGGAAAACTTTTATTCATTGGATAATAGAAACCCTAGATTTTATATTCAAGATATTCTTTGTTAGGATATCAAGTACTCATATATATAGTTATAAATAGAATTTTATAATTATTTAAAAGGACATTTTGGTTATTTTAATGTAAAAATTTCCTTATTACCTTTGTCCATTGGACAATAAATACTAGGGGATTTATTATCCATTGAGTAATAGGTTAGTCTTTCAACTAAGTACAAGGATTGAATAAAAAAAATCATTTTCTAAATCCCCATGTGATGATGTACCAATATTTTATTATGGGATTTAAAACCCTAAGATTTTCTAAGTATTACTGTACTATATTATTTTATATTGGGGTTTTGTACCCAATTGGATTAATTTAATGGGAAGATGATCTCCCTAAATTACATTAGTACCTATGTGAATATTATATTTGTACTTGGATGATTAAAGAATTGACTTAGTACACATGTGCTTGTTAACTAGTTTAATAGGAAAAACTTAGCCTTTAAGTTTTCTTGACTCAAGTACCAAAGTACCTATTGTTTATTATTTTCTTGTACATTGTAATATATATATGTGTGTGTGTGTGTGTACTAGAGAGAGAGAGAGAGAGAGGAAAGGGCCGAGAGGGAGAGAGAGGGGAGAGAAAGAGAGAGTTGACCGAGAGAGAGAGGGAGGGAGAGAGAGAGGAAGTGAAAGAAGAAAGATTTGGGTTGTACCATGCCTTAACCACCATGATCTTCTTCATCCTTCCAATCTTTGACAAATCTAACCTCCATTGTCCTACTTTGTACAATTATCAATTGTTTAACACAAAATCTTGTACAAACTCTCATTTCTTACACAAATCTTCCAAGAATCAAATCCAAGGACTAAACCTAGCCATGCAAATCTACTCTCCTTTCTTACACAAATCTTCCAAGAATCAAATCCAAGGGCTAAACCTAGCCATGCAAACCTAGAAACTAGACCTTGATCTTCCTTGAAAGCTTGATTTCTTGAATTAAAAAATGGGATATGGAGAGAGAGAGAGAGGGGCCGGCCAAGAGGAGGGAGAGGGTGAGCCTTGCCTATAAATAGAAGCTCATTCCAAGCTTAAACTCACACCTTCACTTCTTGCTCTCACTTCTCTCTAGAAATTCTAAGTGTTCTTAGTTCTAAAGTTCTTGTTTTCTTGTGTTTCTTGAGAGTTCTTGAGAGAAACCACCAAACCACTTCCAAAACCACCTATAGATCTCTAAAGTAGCTTAGTTTAGTTAGTAAGTTGTTTCTAGGAAGAGAAAAGATCATCTCTCTTCCTTTTGAAGCAATCCGGAGTCGTTACGCCGCCGAATCGCAAAACCGACGAAAACCGACCAACCACTAAGAAGTAAGGTAGGAATCCTAGTCCACCAACTCTATGTATTGTATAAAATCGTATGTTTGAGAATAGAACGTCATTAAGAAGTAAACTTTGATCATTCTTTCTAAAGTAGATAAAATTATCTTTTGTTGAAAATATTGAAAATGTATGATTTATGTTCGCTCATGGTGTTTCAAGCATGCTAAGTAGTTTAGAGTTGGATGATCTTATTAGATTACAATGAATGATTCATGCTTACTTTGTCCTACCGCGGAGTCTTTACATGTAAACGAGACACGAGAATCGAGAAAGTAGAAACATGGCACCTAGGGTGTGGTTAATGAAAGGAAATGTATTCCGATGACGGAAATGTTTTTGAAACGACATAATGACCGGTTTTGGTGGTATTATGTGAGATGTGTGTGTGTTCCAATGGGAATCCAGAATAGCGGAACCATTGTGAGGTTGTGTGCGTTCCCATGGGAACCCGGAGCGGCGGAACCATGGTGAGGAATGGCTTGGTTATCCGTGGTACGGAGCCAATGCAAGTTTTGTGTGCCAATGGGAACCCGGTGCGGCGGAACCGAGGTTGGATGAGTTAAACAAATGATTTTGAAAAGTTGATTTGTATGTGAAAATATTGACACGGTCTACGATGAATCGCGTAGGAGAAACACGGAAATCTTGGACACCAACGATAGATGATTAACGAATGTGGATGTGTGATTGCTAGTGTTGTTGTAAATGATTTACTGTTGTAAGGTTGGTGGGTAAGGATTTCCTATTGAGCGTTGTAGCTCATGGTGTTACCTTTTGGTGACCCTGACATATTATATTGGTGGCGACACCGGTATAATGTGTCAGACCTCATAGATGAACAGGGTGAGATGTACACCTTAGAGGCCTTCGGAGCCGAGGAGCTAGCCATGATGGAGGAAGAAGCGGAGCAGTAGATTGGAACCCTAGTTCCCTCTGTTATTTTAATAAAAGTACTTTTGTAAGGTTTATGATGTAATAATGAGCCAAACTCACTTCGTTTTTATAATAAAATATTTTTTTTAACGTACCCAAAATTCGGGGCGTTACATTTCCTAATTAATTAAAATAAAATCCTAATTCTTGTAGACCAAGAATTCTAATAAAGGTAGAAATTAAAATCAAACCGAATACGGAAAGTTAATAATTCTAACCTAAACGAAAATATTCCTAGCCAAAATCTTATTCTAAAACAATAAAAATAAAATACAAAGGTTGTGTTTGGTTGAGAGTTTAGTTTAGTTTAGTTTTGGTAGTGGGTGGAGAAAGAAATAGAGTAATGATTGAAAATATGGGTAATGATTGGGAACGATAGAGAGAGAGATGTGAAAGTAATAATTGAAAAAATAGGGTAATGATTGGAGAAAGAAGTAGGATAATGATTGGAAAACAAAACAAAAACAAAACTAAAATGACAAACGAACAAAGCCAAAAACTCTTCATTTTTGTCCTACATCAAAAAGTCATGCAATTTTATAAATTAAAAAATCAACTACTACGGTGTATAATTTTTTGAAATTTTTTGCACCAAATTAAAGAATTAATCAAGATCTTGAAAAATGTGAGAAATAATTCAAAAATTTATACACAGAAGTAGTTGATTTTTTGATTTGAAAAATGATAAGAGAGAGTATTAAACTCTCAATATGAGACGGATGGAGTATTATTCATCCACTACATTTTTTGTGGAGTCCACTCAAGATTTCAAAAAAATACAAAAAAATATCCAAAAATTTTAAAATAATATTTTATGAGGCCCTATAAAAAATCAGCTTTAATGGATATCGGTAAATATTATTTCTGGGTTCGTACGTCCAAAACTGCACAGTTGAGCATTTTCGCTCTTACAAATCTAAAAATAATACTTACCGATATCTGTTAGAGCTGATTTTTTATAAGCCCCTCTAAAATATTATTTTAGAATTTATGGATATTTTTTTTTATTTTTTTTTTGGAACCCGAAATGAGCTCTATAAAAAATGTAGTGAATGATATAGTGGTTTAGTGTAGTGTACCTAGACTTATTGATTATTTAAAGGGGATCCGGATGCAAGATCTTTCATCATAAAGAATAGAAAACCAATTGGTTGGGGAATCATGCAACTATGGCCCAAGATCTTTAAAGATGAAGTTGACATATTCAAAAGCGCCATAATTAACAGCATCATTGAATTTCAAAAGATTAAGGTTGCTATATATATATATATGGAGTGATATAGTCTGTCACCAACTGATGCAGACTTGATTGCTTCTACGTACGTTGATCAACATGAGACGCAAGGAGCATAGTAGTATATAATAAGATTTTAGTGAATTTTTCTAGAATCAAATATTCTTCAAATCCTTTGAATCTTCACGTATTTTTCATGATAGGATTTATTTGATTTGCAATTAACTTTAAAATAGGAAGTTTCTTTTCAGTTCAGTTTGTTTTGGCATATGTATTGGCTATTTTCTTTTAATTAGGAAGTTTCTTTTCAATGCCTTATTTTGGCATATTCATAGAATTCTCTAGGAATCTTTTTCGGTAAGTATAGACCTATTCATTCCTAGAATTCTCTGGGAATCAATAAGTATAGGAATATGCCAAAACAATATTATCAATTATGCCGAGCAAAAAAAAAAAAAAAAAATCAATTATCAATTATCAATAGCCCCGTACACAAGTCTACTGTGATAGAGAATAATTAGTTAAGCTTGGGTAGAAGATATATATATATATATATATATATATATATATATATATATATATATTACTCATATGACATATACACATCCTATTATTTAAAGGAGATCCATATGAAAAGGTAAACAAACGCGGCAGATTAGCAAGTATTTTTGGCAATGGTTTTGCTTGATTAGCAAGTGTATTATCTTTTGGTTAGTTGTTTGCTGATATATATGTTTGGGTACTAGTAGCCTATAAATGATCGCTCTAACTCTATAAGTGTAAGCCTTAGCAAAAATTAGTTGATGAATTTTATGGAGTGTCTTTAGAGAGAGTATCTCTTGTTTAGTTTTTTTTTTTTTTTTATTAGCAAAATAATTTTATTAGAAACTCACAAAAGATAAATCTCTTGTTTAGTTATGATAATCTTAGGATTCAATAGACCTGCAGAAGAGCTGTTCGACAGGACATTTTGGCTGGTACACTTGTTTTTTTTTGGGTAAGTATAGTCTGGTACACGTTTCTATGCTGCATCAACAACAATGAGAAAATAAAATCATCATACGACAAACACACAATAACAAGTGACAACCAAAGCAAATTATTTTTGAACCGAAGAAGTTAATCGATTATATATAGATTCAAGAGTCCCAAATGGGGCCAAATGCGCAAATTCCAGCAGCTTTGCATGCATTGACAACATCCCTACTTCCTTCTGGATTACTTGTAACGACCACCAGCTCAACTCCCCAATTTCTCGCAGCATCGACGCTCATTTTCGAGACGTTGGGGCGTCCATGCACCGCGGTGTCATGAATAATCACCTTCTCTTTCGGATACCCACCTACCCACTCTTCGACCTCCTTTCCGAAATTTCGCTCAATCCCTTTTGCCACCCAAAGCAAGTAAATATTAGCCGCACAAGGCTGCAATAGGAACGATAAATAGACGCAAAGTCCCGAGCCAGTAGCCACCACCAAAACCTTATCGTACATGTTCAATAGATAAGGAAGTCCAGCAAAATGAACGGCTCGAACCCATAAGTGACTTGGTGGGTTCGAGACCAAGGACCTTGTGAAGTCACCCACAGCACTAGCCAATATCATGTGCTCTTTTTTCCCATCCGAAATGATTCCAAATGCGTGCCATTCTGATAAGGGTGATGGGCTGATTCGGCCCAACAGCCCAGCTCTTACGCCGCCTTCGAATTTGATGATCGAGGTGTGGTTAGAGGGAGCAGAGACATTAACCTTGACTCGTCTCACTGTAACCCATGGGATGATTATGAGCACTGTGGTTGCTGTAGTTAACCAAACTTCTTCAACTCTTATTAGTCTTGAAAAAGGGTTGCTCTTGTACGTTTTGGTTTTTGGGTCGTAAGAGATTGTTAGGAGGATAAAGGCCCAAATGAGGGCAAGAGCGGTCCACCCGGCAAAACGGTGGGTCCTTTCGAAGATGTTGTGGTGGAGGTGACGGAATAAAGGGAATGCTGCCAGAGAAGAGAGAGAGAGGAGAGAGAGAATGGCGGATGCTACTGCAATGATCTCAGGGGAAGTGTTTTCTCTGTCTCTGAGAGTGAGGACTAAAGCATAAATGATCCAGGCAATGGAGGAGATGCCGCAAGCGCTGTGGACCCCCCCAAGGGACTGCAGGAGAGACGCGATGGTTGTCTTGACGCAGAATGGGACCCACGACCGGCCGAAAACCTTCACCACGATATAGAAAACAATCCTCAAACACAGCTCGCTACGGCATAAGGTCAGAGCAAGAATGTTACCGATGGAAAATAGAGCAGCTTTGTTTGTCGCATATTGGAAGTTTCCGGTGGCTGAGAGAACCAAAATAGTGATGTTTAAGGTCAAGCAAATCACAAAGAGTTGCTTGTAGACTGTGAAAAGGCCTTGATCGAGCAGGATGACCGATAATCTTGACTCTTTTGGCCTATTTGGCTTCTGGGTTTGCTCTCTTATGCTTTTAACAGGTGGAAGCTCCGAAAACGGAACTCGATTCAGCTTCTCCTGCATATGACCGTCTTCCATACACATACTTCTGCGGCTGAAGTCCTCATCCTCTGGCGGATAAAGGTCCTCATCCTCTTGCGGATAAAGGTCCTCTTCGTCTTCATCGTCAAACTCTAGATCACAGAAATGGCTACTATCGCGACTCACGGACCTTTGAGCCGCGTTGAAGGAGCTGAAAATACGGGAAGAGCTCCCCCATGGAAACCAATATCTTTTGCTTCCGCTGGCTGGGGCGGTGGCTATGTGGGTGGTTGTGTCAAATGGGTTGACATGAGGCTTGATCTCAGATGCCACACCTCTGAAGCTTGAGATCTTTTCTGGGTTTTCCATGTGTCGGTTTTGCTGTCTCAATTAGAAAGCAAAGACAGGAAATAGTCTGAGAATTAAGGGAGAGTAGTGAGAGCCTTGTGGTCTTAGCTAGTTACAAGAGAAGTCTGTTAATTCAATTATAAGCCCAAACTCCTAGTATGAGGCTCCCTTGTAAACTTATGACCGGAAAAGTATAAAAATATGGATCGATATTAAAAAAATTCAAATAAGATGACACTTAAGACAAATAAGATATCTGTTTGATACTTTTTTCGTCTTTGGTGAACTTTTTTTTTTTTTGGCTTTCGGTTATAATTTTATTGTACTTTTTAGACTCATCTCGTTGAGACGGATGAATAATCCAAAAAATATCACGCAAATCTAACAAATATTCAGAAAAGACGAACAAAACACACAAAACAAAGAAGAAAATTAAGTTTAGAAGAATGAAGCTTGAGTTTTTCATCATAATTTTTTATATGTCTGGAATTTATTTCGGTATTTTTTATTTTCTATAACTTTTTATTTAGTTTTTCATCATAATTTTTTGGGTTAATCGTTCGTCTCGCACCGGAAAAGTATAAAAATATGGACCGCTATTGAAAAATTCAAATAAGACGGCACTTAAGATAGCTATTTGATAGTTTTTCCGTCTTTAGTGAACTTTTTTTTTCACTTTCGGTCATAATTTTATACTTTTTAAACTCTTTTCGTTGAGACGAATGAATAATCCAAAAAATATCATGTGAATCTAACAAATATTCAAAAAAGATGAACAAAACACACAAAACGAAGAAAGAAATTAGGTTTAGACTGCTTCGTAGAAGTTTTTTCATATATTTGAAATTTTTGATGATGCTATGGCCGGCCTTATTTGATTATATATGGTGAATGGGCGAGCACAAATTACTCAATATATTGCCAGCTACTCTAACTAGAATTTAAGAACAAAAAAGATAAAAGAACATTGTGGAGTGGACGAGTACAAATTACCCATAAGATTCCCAGGATTATGTTGAACTACTCTAACTAGAATCTAAGAAATACAAACACAAAAAGATAAAGAAACATTTACACAAGATGCATAAGATTTACGCCATCCATGCATCTAACTAGAATTCTGTCCGGCCAAGACGCGCGGTCGATTATTTGACTACAATAAAATATATATATATATATGTATGTATAGCTAGCATATGACCAATTCCGATATGACTATTTATTAGTAGTACTCATACATACATACATACATACATATATACATACATACATACATACATATATTAGTAGTACTCATACATACATACATACATACATATATATATACATACATACATGCACATATATATACATACATACATACACATATATATATATGTTTATCATGTCATAAGCTATGATAGCATAGTTATTGTAAGGTCTATTTTTTGTGGTCACTCTTATTTGGCAATTTCACGACAAAACACATATTTGCGTGTATCCCATATTATCGAGTTGTATGTTTTATTTATTTATTCTTAGAGAGTCTGTACTAGGATGTGGAAAGGAATTTCAATTTTTGTAATTGAATGCGGTAGATGTTAGTCAAATTCTTATTGGGCCAGTTCGTGAAAGAGTTGGAAAACATGGTATTTTGCTCGAATGTGTTTTGGGGCCTTAAAATAGATCGACCCATTAGGGCATAAAAAAGGTCGGGCTCCGTTCTTAAGCCGTGGGATATTCTCTGGTATAAAAACTCCTTTAAATAGTGAGTTTGGCGGGGCTCTGGAAGATTTTGACAAATACTTGGTGCTCTAGATAATTTTCAGAGTACACAACTGATGAGTGCATGAGGTTTTTTGGTGTACCTTGAAGACTTAAAGAGATCTAATATCTCGGTTCATAAAGTTCAACTTCAAGTGGTTTTCTCCATCAACATTCAGAATCCTTTCGTGGAGTACGAAGGGTGATTAATTTGGAAGGCTTGTGGATTCAAGACAGCGGCAGACAAGCATTGGGTATAGTGAACGTGGATTCGGCAAGTAGGTCTTAAGTTCGATTGTGAGGATTCAAATCATAGGGTAAGATTACTTGTAACTACATAATGTTTATAGTGTTTGATTCCTTCCCGTGTTTTTTCCTATTTAGGGTTTTCCACGTATATCTGGTGTTCATCTTTTTATTGCTTCTCGTTCGTGTGATTAGCTTATTTATCGATTGGTGGATTGATTTATTACACAGATAAAAATAGCAAATATTTATATACCTAGTCGAGCTAGGATTTTTCAATTAGTATCAGAGCGGGTCGCTTGTAATATTAGATTTATTCCTAGAGCGGATCCATATTTTTTTTTTAATTTGCTATTATGGATTCACCAAGAGAAGGAAAATTTATTATCAAACCTCCAATTTTTGACAGCTCCAAATCTGTAGCATGTGCTACAACTATGTTTCCCGGTAGTAATAGTGTTCTATTTGACAGTGAGGGTACCAGTAATATTTTTCTAAGGTTGAGACTAACCGAACTAGCGGTGGAGAAGATAACTATGATACGGAAGCTATAGCTTTGGTTATGAAAAGTTTTAAACGTTCTTTTAAGAAAAAACCTAATTAAGGGTTAGCGCTAAAGCAATGTGAGAAAGAGAAAATTGATGCGTTGCATGAACTTGATGTGCTTAAGCAAAAACATATGAATGTTGAAAATGATATGGATAGCCTTACTAAGACTAACAAGCTTCTTGAATCAAAGGTAGCAAATTTGCAAGTTGAACTTGACAAGGCCAATGCTACTTTTAAGAAATTAAATGCAGGTTCACAAGTTTTAGATCAAATTTTGTTATCTCAAAAGGTGGCATCTGGTAGAAGTGGACTTGGATATGAAGTAAAAGTATTTTCAAAGTCAAAGGCGGAAGGCAAGATTGTAAAGCCCACTGAAAAACAAATTGCCTCGCCAAAAGATATGGCCAAAACAACCATCAAGAAAATTGGTAATACCAATGTGTTCAAACAATCCACTCCCATCGATGTGAGGATTCAAAGAGGCGTCAGTGGTAAATCCACCACCAAGCGTGGTGAGGTAAGCTCTTTTAAATTTAAGCCTACTTGTCATAATTGTGGAGTGATTCGACATATAAGACCACATTGCAAGAAATTACATGCTTCTTGTATTTCAAATGCACCTGGAAAAATGAATTTGCGTAAACATGCCCAATTTGTTCCCACTTGTCCTTTTTGTGGGATGAAAGGTCACATTCGGCTAAATTGCTTTAAACTCCATGGGTACCCTATTGCTCCTCTCAATTATCGTTGTATTAATAACAATGAGGGTAGACACAATTATTTTGATTATGATTATAATAGAACCCAATAACCTAGGTGTAGGGTGATTTCTCATGAAAAGAATACAAATGTGATGCCTAAACATGCGCCTAAAGTTGTTGAAAATTTTGAAAAGGTCAAGATTAGATCTATTTGGGTGAGGAAAACGGACTTGAGAACTTGTGTAGATTTTCCTTCCAATCCTCTTGATGCCATTGGATCGTTCGGAGGAGTTGGCCTCGTCTTTTAAAGGCTTGGTCTCGCGTCCATAGTCTAGGTTGGTTTTCTTGCATTTCTTGTACCTAGAGCTATGGTTTCTGTTGGGTTATTTGTGTTGATTACATACTTAGCATGTTTCACTAAGTTATTTAAAAAAAAAAAAAATCGGAATTATTAGTCTGGCATATTTACTTTAAAAAAAAAACAAAAAGATTTTTATTTTTCTTTGGAATGGGCATGCCTTTGAGGTTTTAAGTTGTTGGCTATGAGATACATTCATATGAGCGTTTTTTTTTCCAGTAATGCATGCACATCGTTTCATGATAACATTCATGCGAAGTATTTGGAAGTTAAATGTGACTTGTTTCATGATTCTGTGATCTCCACCTCTACACGTCAAAGTTAGCGAGTTTTTTTTTTTAGAGGCAAGTTGATTCTCATGTACTTGGGTATGTTACATGTTTTTCCTTGACGATTGACTATTTCAGGCATATTTTTTATGGATACGAGATTCTACATTCTAAAGTTTCGTTAAAAAAAGAAGAAGGGAGATCATGGATGGTTTGCTAGATATAATAATGCTTATCCGGGCTTTCACCAAGTAACCGGGCAATTGGGGTGAGGTATTCTCCCTCTGAGAGTTCGCGTCATATAGTGGATAGACCTTGTGAAGGCATCCGTGGTGGACCACTTGCTAGTAACCGGGTATTGGGTATGAGGTATTCTTACTCTCAATATTCACGTCAAACGGCAGTGGGGTAAAAATATAAAAACACGTGTAGTTGTTTGGTAGCATCAATAAAAATTGATAAAAAAAGAAGAAGGATTAATTGATTAAGGGGGAGAGTATTCATTCTTTGAAGGGGAGTTGTATCTAATTCTTGGGGCGTAATTCGTATCGATATGCATGGTTTGACTTCGTAGGGGGAGAGTGTTTGACAATCCAGAGTTTACATGAGAATTCTCAAATCCTTGACTAATAATCTTAATTTCTTGAGACGTGTCACACACTCACCTTGTCACGGACTCATATTGCATGTCGCAATTACTTCTAGATTAATCCATGATTGATTCTCATGAAAATTTGCTCATGCATTTAAAAAAAAAAAAAAAAACTATTCATATTCCTTGAGTCTCGTATTCAAAAACTCACCCTCCATTGGTGTGCTACCTTATTGCATTATTTTTGTTGGTCATTATTTATTTTTGACTTATCCATGTAGGTTTTCGGTTCTCGTAGTATTAGTTATTTGTTTTATGGGCTATAATTGCGGCACTTCTTTTCCGGCTATTGTTTCATGAGTTTATAATTTTTTCATTCTTCTAGCTCAATACTTGGCTGTTGATATGTTTGGTTCATGCTGAGTTTGGTTCAACTGCTGATGCGTTATTCATTCTTTACAATATTTTTTAGTTGGCATTTGATTTCCTCTTCTACTTTTGTCATTCCATGACAAAAAGGGGGAGTAGGTTATTGGTTCTAACAGATTGTGCATTTAAGTGTTGTTGAGTTACAACTTTGCAGGTGATCACATTCCGTTAGGGGATAGTATTTCTATGTTAGTGTGTTTTGTCATGGAAGTGCCAAAGGGGGAGATTGTAAGGTCCATTTTTTATGGTCATTCTTATTTGGCAATTTCACGACAAAACATATATTGGCGTGTATCTCATATTATCGAGTTGTATGTTTTATTTATTTGTTCTTAGAGAGTCTGTACTAGAATGTGGAAAGGAATTTCAATTTTTGTAATTGAGTGCGGTAGATGTTAGTCAGGTTCTTATTGGGCCGGTTCGTGAAAGAGTTGGAAAACATGGTATTTTGCTCGAATGTGTTTTGGGGCCTTAAAATAGATCGACCCATTAGGGCATAAAAAAGGTCGGGCTCCGTTCTTAAGCCGTGGCATGTTCTCTGGTATAAAAACTCCTTTAAATAGTGAGTTTGGCGGGGCTCTGGAAGATGACGATAGGTTGACAAATACTTGGTGCTCTAGATAATTTTCAGAGTACACAACTGATGAGTGCATGAGGTTTTTTGGTGTACCTTGAAGACTTAAAGAGATCTAATATCTCGGTTCATAAAGTTCAACTTCAAGTGGTTTTCTCCATCAACATTCAGAATCCTTTCATGGAGTTCGAAGGGTGATTAATTTGGAAGTCTTGTGGATTCAAGGCAGCGGCAGACAAGCATTGGGTATAGTGAACGTGGATTCGGCAAGTAGGTCTTAAGCTCGATTGTGAGGATTTAAATCGTAGGGTAAGATTACTTGTAACTACAAAATGTTTATAGTGTTTGATTTCTTCCCGTGGTTTTTTCCCGTTTAGGGTTTTCCACGTATATCTGGTGTTCATCTTTTTATTGCTTCTCGTTCGTGTGATTAGCTTATTTATCGATTGGTGGATTGATTTATTACACAGATTAGCTTATTTATTGATTGGTGGATTGATTTATTACACATATAAAAATAGCAAATATTTATATACCTAGGCGAGCTAGGATTTTTCAGTTATATATAGGATTATAGCAACAGTACTCCGTATTTATTTATTTGTTTAAAAGGCAAGGAAAACTTATTATCATAACACATTTTGTTTCCAAATGCTGAAGCTTGATCTGTTGCTATTGGACATGGCTGCATTATGAGATGAGCTCTCACTGCAATTTTGATGAATCTTGCTGCAAATCTGTTAGCTTGAATTCATAATATAATGAGATTGCTGTGCTACACTTGTTGCCGATGGAAATGAGCTGGATGAGGAGCTGATCTCGACTAAGTTTTTGGAAGATTCTCTTGTTGAGTTTCATGTTATAATGAGGATGCTCTGAAATGAGTTAATCTGACTGGTGGATACCATTCAATTTCCATTGAATGTTTTTTTTCTTTTCTTTTCTTCTTCTTTTCCTTAAGGCCTATACAATACTTCTTTCTCAGTGGTTTGTATTTGGTCTTTCCTTGATGTACCCCTTGTCGAGTTTTTAATAAAATTTTGTTACCTATAAAAAACAAAAGAAGAAGTGAAATTGAGAACAATTGAAAAGAAAACAATTTGATGTAGGATAAGTGGCCGAAATTTCTAGAACAATTGGATTGTGCCAAATCAAAGAAGAAATAATTAATTATTGAGTATTTTATTTGAAAAATTTTATTTAGGCATAATATTAGAAAATCTTATCTGTGTTGCTTGTTTTACACGTTTCTAATTTTCTTATTTCCTAGTTTTGTGAAGATCTTATTCCCTTTCTCTTGGTTTTCAAGTAATTATTTTGATTGGTCTCTACTCTAAGTAGTACCTTATTGTTAGGACTCCTACTAGTAGTATAAAGAAGGGTGTAGGCTTAAGGGTCATTCACTCAATTATTCAACTTTTTCATCAATGTTAATATTCAAATTTTTTTTTTATTTTCCTTGTGCGCAAGGTTTACTCGTGGATTTGAGTGTTTATCTCGTTTAGAATAGTACGCTAACTATTTTCTTTGTGAATTTCGTTGCGTCACAATTATAACTTTTTTAAGTTTTTCATCACATTTTTTTCATTTATAGATGAGGGAAAAACCGAAAGTACAAAATATAGACCAGATTTAAAAAAAGTTCATATAAGATCATAAGGAAAGACACTAAAAGGCAATCCTTTTCGTATTTCTTGAACTTTTTGTGTCTTTAGTAATTTTTTTCCCAACTTTAATCTATATTTTTATACTTTTCTGATTCATTTCATTGAAACAAACAATTTATCCAAGAAATTTGATATGGATCTAGTATGAATTAAAGAAAAAATAACAAAAAGATTCAGTCAAAAAAATCCAAAAATTTAAGCCCAAGGGATGGCCTTAATCTGCACCAGGGTGGTAATGACTTGACGAAATTGCTGAAGTAGTATATAGTTTGGAAACATAACATAGCAACGGACAAATAAGAGTAACTAAAGCTGTGCCCACTTGCTTAAATGTAACCATAGCTTGTGTAGTCTTTATCTCAGTGCTTGGTGAGTTTGTTTCATTTCTTATTTGAGAGAAATTTATTCATAGAGGAGCCGTGAATGCGCTGTTCACGGAATACACACAATCTTGCATGTCCGTTTCAGCAATCAATGGTTGTGATATGTTTTTAATCTTTGACCGGTAATAAATATCTCATACCGTTAATAATTTGTACGTCTTTAATCTGAATCGTCCAAAATACTTTTGAATGGCTGAGATTGGCTTCCGTAAATAAAAACTTTTCCTTCTTTATTTTTGCAACTTTCGTGAACCTTTGGACGTGAAATAAGACTAAGGGCAAAGTACGGATTACCTCCCTAAGGATTAGACGTTTGGCAGATAACCTCCCTGACGTTAACTAATGACCACATAACCCCCCTATAATTTTGGAGTAAATTAAAGTGCATCCCTAACTCTGTGGCACGCCTTCTATTTTTAACATAAATATCTATGATTTTCGTAATAAGAATCCTCACATTAATCCGTACGATACCAAAAAGAGCTCAACATTTCCATTTCCGTAATAGCATTTCAAAGTCCAATAGTTCCCAAAATATTACATCATTGGCACAACAGCCCCAAATTAATATAAGTATCAAGTGTCAAGAGGTTTAAGGGTTTACAAATGTTCCGTAGTCAAAAGAATTACAACTTAAGTTATAAATACATCTTTCAAAATAAATTTACAAAGATAAATAGGTAACTCATTTGGTTAGCTTTCAAAAAGTATGTCCACACTTCAAGCATTCCAGTCATGCAAGCTACTAATTCGAGTTAGCACATGAAAATGATATAACGCTTGAGTTACACTAACCCAGTAGGAAAGTCTACGCAAACTCTATATGGAAATGAACAATACGGAAGAACAAATGATAGAAACCAAACGACAACGGATGCAATCACAACTTATCATGATTAAGGTGTCCAACTATCACAAATCTTTCTTCTCGACATACTCTTAAGTCTTGTTCATTCCATTCGTGTCGCAACATCTTGTATCCTTTATGTGTCTGAGCCGAAACTTCTGTCGGGCCAATTATGGGATCCCGATATCCCCTGCCAAGCACCTACCTTGTAGGTTAGGCCTTGAGTGTTCAATATGAGCATTAGCTCCTGCCGAGCCAGTTATGGGATCCCGATATCCCCTGCCAGGCACCCACCTGTCGATGGGCCCCGAGTGTTCGCGCGTCATTCACATACTCATGTGTATCGTTCGTATTTCAACGTACAATAACTTACATTTCTCATTTCTTAACCCAACAAATTCATTCAAGTCCACCGGATACTACTCTAGTGTGAAACACGTAATACTCTTCAAAACACTTGAAAGAATGCATATACAAATTAACCTATTAGAGTCGACGGGAAGCTCCAAAAAGTGATTTGGAAAAACATAGGACAAACAGCTCACAAACATTGTGCCTACCGGTAGGTGCATGAGTCTTATTGGTAGAAGAGAAGAATTCGGCTCTTGACCTACTGGTAGGTGAAAGTTCCTATTGGTAAAGATTGGAAACAGAGAGGCTAACATTTTGAACTTAAAAATCTGATACTTGGCCTACTAGTAGAAGGAAAGTTCCTACCGGTAGGTGAATGCACTTTTAAGCAGCTGCAGTACGTTTGAGCTGGTTAGCTAAAAAAATTCTCATTTGTTCTACCGGTAGGGAAAGTGTTTTTAAGGCAATTTTGATAGTATTTTCAGATTTTGATCAAATCTCCATAACAACCAATAAGCTCAAAGATGACATAATAACACTCAAATAATATATAAAGAGAGGTAGAATTCCCTATCTCGAGTATCCAAGCTGAAATCGAAGAGATTGAGTAAGCCCTAGCTTCCGGAATTCAAACCGAACAAAATACGCCGAACTGAGCTCTATCCAACGAGATACAAGCTCCAATACGCAAGTAGAAGATGGAATGGATGTTGATTGTTGTGGGTTTTGAATTTGGAGATGAGTTTTTGGGTGTGGGAGTGTGAGAGATTGAGAGAGCCGAAAGAGAGAGTGAGAGACTGAGAGATAGAGAGGAAGGAGGAAAATGGAAAAATTTTCCCCTGACACACACATATACACACATGCACAATATACACTAACACCCATATTTTTTATGTTCTTGCACATTTAACCTCCACATTCATATTTACGTCATTTTCACCTTTTTTCTCAATTACGAACATTAAAATTAAATAAAGAAATTTACAGATCTTTACATTCTACCATCCTTAGAGAAATTTCGTTCTCGAAATTTAAAGAAACATTCTCACTAAGTCATGCACCACATAGATATGCAACAAGTTAAATGTCAAAACATTTCAATCTCGAGTACTCACATTGGTATTCATGCCGAAAATAAGTGCGGATACTTCTCTTTAACCTCATCTTCTCGTTCCCAAGTCGATTCCTCGCTTACCTGACTTCTCCATAAGACTCGTACTAATGGTATTGTCTTACCTCTCAGCACTTGATCATGCGAATCTATGATACGTATCGGTTCTTTCTCATAAGACGCATCGGCCTCTAACTCAAGTTTGGACCATTCTAACACATGCGACGGATCCGGTTCGTATTTCCTCAACATAGACATGTGGAACACGTCATGTACGCCCGATAGCCTCGGTGGCAAAGCCAAACGATACGCAACCTCCCCAATCTTCTCAATGATGTCGAACGACCTGATATAACGCGGCGATAGCTTTCCCTTTTTTTTCCAAACGAGACAAACCTCTACGCGGCGATACTTGGAGGAATACATGATCCCCCTCTTCAAATGACAACGGGCGATGACGACGATCGTCATAATTCTTTTGTCTGCTTTGTGCAGTCAACAATCTTTGGTGAATCACCTTAATTTGTTCAGTTGTTCTCTCTTGAGTTTTCTTAAGGCATTGGCGTATTGCTTTCATACTCACTACAAGAAAAATGAAAATTGGTGACGAAAAAATGGCGACGAAATTTAATTTCGTCATTAAATGAGTATATTTGGTGACAAAAAAATAAATTCGTCACTATTTTGACAACTTCCGTGACAAAATAATTTCATCACCAATTATACCAGTTTAGTGACGAAAATATATTTTCATCACCAAAGGTACCCATTTGGAGACGAAATACATTTTTCGTCTCCGAAAGTTTAAAAAAGGTTACGAAATTATTTTTCGTCACCAAATTTTTCATCGCCAAAGTTAAGCATTTGGTGACAAAAAATATATTTCTTCGCCAAATGAGGCCAATTTAGTAACAAAATTAATTTCGTCACCATTAATTTTAACACTTTCAGCGACGAAAAATATATTTCGTCGTTAAATGAGTACCTTTCGTGACGAAATTTATGAATTGCGCTTTGTCACTAAATATATTTTAGACATAACTCTTTACTAAAATCTCCGATTGAGATAATTCAAATTGGGTTTGAACAATAACTCAATTGCCTACAACTTTCATGTTTATCAAAATTGCTAGTTTTAATGTTTAAATGTTCAAAATTACATTCGAAATATATTTTTATGTTAAAAAGTATATGTTACTTATTTGATATTTCAAATATTTACTGAAAACTGTGTGTGGTGTGGTTGGTCGGAACTTGCGCGAAAAACTCAAGGGACTCGGGTTTGAAACCCAACAGGAGCAAGAAAGAAGGATTTTTTTTCCATATGAAAACGTTTTTTGCAACGAAAAATTTCGTCACTAATTTCTTATATTGGTGACGAAAATTTTCGTCACTGATATGACCCATTGGTGACGAATTTTTTCGTTGCCAAAAAGCACAATAAGCGAGAAAAAAAAATTTCGTCACCAATTTTTCACTTTTTAGTGACAAAATATTTCGTCATCAAAAGGCACCATAGGTGACGAAAAATAGATTTCGTCACTTGGTAGGAATCCTCGACAACCTTTAGTCGACAATTTTTTTTTCATCACCTATATTATTTGTGACAAAAAATATGCAATTTGTGACAATTTGCGTTCGTCACCCAATATAATTTTTCTTGTAGTGACTCTCAAAGGTCTTCTTAATCATATCCAGTCCTACTAATGTAGCCTCTCCCAATTCGGTCCAACACACCGGCGATCGACATGGTCTTCCATATAAAGCCTTATACGGTGTCATTTCAATACTAAGTTAATAACTATTGTTGTACGCAAACTCGACTAATGGCAAATGATCCTCCCAATTACTTCGGAAGTCCATAATGCAAGCTCGAAGCATATCTTTCAAAATCTGAATCGTTCTCTCGGATTGCCCATTGGTTTGAGGATTATATGCGGTACTAAATAAAAGATTTGTGCCCAAAGCGGCTTGCACACTCTGCCAAAAACGTGCGGTAAATCTCAGATCACGATCGGACACGATAGATACGGGAATCCCATGAAGACGAATAATCTTCTGAATATACAAACAGTTAAGCATATCCACGGAATCGGTAACTTGGGTAGGCAAGAAGTGAAAGGTCTTAGTCAAACGGTCCACAACTACCCAAATAACGTCATGCCCCATCGGTGATCTCAGTAAATCCGTAACGAAATCCATGGTCACATTCTCCCATTTCCACTCGGCCACAGGCAATGGTTGTAACTCCCCCACGGGTTGTTGATGTTCCGCTTTCACTTGTTGGCACGCAAGACACTTGGACACAAAAATCACAACGTCCTTCATTCCGGACCACCAAAATTGTCTACGCAAGTCGTGATACATTTTCTTCCCTCCTGGATGGACGGCTAATGGAGAATGGTGGAACTCTCACAAAATTTCTTCCCAACACGAAACAGGTACAAACAACTTTCCTTGATAGCGCAAACTTGATCGGTATGGATTACCCACCATTCTTAAGCGTTTCCACTAAGAAATCTAGTACGAAGTTCCTCCGCTTCCTTATCATGTTATTGAACCTTAATTACTCGGGTCGATAAAGTTGATTGCACAGTCAAGTTGGATAATGTAACCCTTTCCTGAATGTAGGGAGGTATTCCCAAACAGATAGTTTTAGTTGCCGAACACGTGGTGTGTAAGAACACGTGGGAAAATGAACATGCTTGATCGCCGGTCAGTGCATTGAACAGCGATAAGGGCCAATGACATGAGAAGTCATCGGTATAAACTGACTGTTCAGTTATGATACAGCTGAACAGATGAAGTAAGAACCAAGCACGTGATACGAGGGATCACGGGCTGAAAGCAATGCAAATGGTACGTGGGACCATAGTTTGAATATAGACAGGACAGTCATCGTGCTAAACAATGTTTGGCAATATGGACTCGTGACATGAGAAGTCAATGGTCCAGGAATGTTGTACGGGTTCAAGGACCAGTTACATGTGAAGTAACTGGTCCAAGCCGTCTGTTCGGCCATGAGACGACCGAACAAACAAAGAAGTATCCAATCAAGAGTAGGAGCAGAGGGAATACTCTGGAAGATTCCAGAATAGTCATGTCCCGTAAAGGAATAAGATCCCGGGAATATAGGATCTAGTAAAGATACCCAATGAGAATGAGATGTTCGGCCCGTAATGGAAAAGAATTCTAAAAAGACTCTTTTCCATAAACTGATAAGGGAAATGAGAATCCTTGATATCCTGGGTTTCCTATACGAGGTAGGAATCCTATGGCAATAGATATGCTTGGACAACAAGCATATGCAAATCTATAAATATGAGGTAAACCTAGAGGTAAAAGGTACGCAATACATTGCTTTCTAATTGCTTTCCTACTGAGAATTAGGGTTTGATTGCTAGTACGTGATACTAACTTTGGCATCGGAGGGCCTTTGCCACGAGAGGCAAAGGTGCACTCACCCCCTGTCTATTTTGCCGATTAGGGTTCCGACGACAAATTAGGGTTCCGGTGAAAAGGCACGAATAAGCCGTTGCAATCCAATTGATCCGAAGTATCTATTGTTTTCATCCCCCTACAATTGGCGCCGTCTGTGGGAAACGAACCAAACTTTTCTGAAAAGTAATTACGATGGAAGAAGATCCAGTTACCCTGTTTAGTCCAAAGGACCAGTTGGGTGGGGGAAGAGATAAATCCCCACCAGGCGCTCCGAGAAAGCCCACCGGTAGACATAACGGGGATAACTCTAAAGAAAAAAGAGATAAAACTGCTTCTGGCTCCACGAGAAGGAGTAGGTCTCATCTAGGGCTGTCCATCGGTCGGGTTTTTTCGGGTTCGGGTCGGGTTGGACCCGACCCGACTTTAGTCGGATTGTTAAAATGGTCACCCGAGCCCGACCGAAATACTTGTCCGGTCCCAACCGAACCGATTGCTCATTGGTTTGGGTCGGGTTCGGTCGGACGACGGGTTTGTACGGAGTCACAAACTCAATCACAGATCTAGAAATCAAAATCACAGACCAGATCACAATCACAATTAACAGCAAAATATTACAAAATCACGTTAACAATCACAGATCTACAAGAAAATGAGAACGAAAAAAAGATTAATAGTGTTTGAAAATAATCGAAGAACGGTTTAGAAAAATAAGAGGACTGAAGAAGGTTTTGAAGTTTGAACAGTTCTTCGACGAGGAAGTCTTTCGATCGTAAGAATCATTGTGGAGCTTGTTTCATGGATTACAGAAAATAATTGCAAACCTTTATTCTCTCTCCTCCTAAAAACCTTCGTTCTTTTACAGATCTACAAATTTTCGTTCTCTTTCTCGATTTCTGGGAACAACTGCAACAAGGACGCCGTATAGGAAGAGGTGGTGACTCCGCCGTTCGTCGGGTGGAGGATGGAGGAGAACGCCATTCGTTGGGTGGAAGATGGAGGAGAACGCCATTCGTTGGGTGGAGGAGTGGCCGGTGAAATGGAGGAGTGGAAGAGTGGTGTGCGCTGGGTGAAATGGAGGAGTGGAGGAGTGGTGTGCGCTGGGAGTCAGGACGGGAAAGTGGAAATGGAGATAATAGGGTTTACTTTTCAGTTTTATAATAAAATCAGCTGGTCGGTTCGGGTCACCCGAGAAATGATCTAGTGCATCCGACACCCGACCGACTAAATGTGAAACCTGACTAAATCAACCCGAATCCGACCTGAATGACTAATCAGAACCGTCCGTTGTGTTTATTTTCGGGTCGGGTCGGGTGGTCGGGTGGGTCGGGCCCATGGACAGCCCTAGTCTCATCGAAGAGATGAGTCAATAACCCATTCAAGAAGTATATACAATGATAACGATGTCCTTGATAAAAAGAGAAGGGAAATCGAAGAGTATGCTCGTTTAATTAAAAAATGAGAGTACGAGATACAGGAATTGCAGTGGGTACGAGAGCACCCAGAAGACTCTGGACTCTCTCGAAGGAATTCCCAGAGGGATGGACGGATTCTGGTAGTCCATAAGCAGACTCATTCACGAAGGAGAATGAGCAGGAGTCCTAACAAAGGGAGATACGAAGCTTCTCCACGAAAAAAGAGAAGCAGAAGTAAGAGCCGAACACCGGAGAGAAGGGCTTCTTCACGAAAAAGGAGAAGCAGAGACCGAAGTTCCACCCCCGAAGAGGAGGAAACTAGGAAACATCATCGAGATAGGTATGAGAGACCTGATGCTGATTGGGTTAAAGCTACGGCTCACAAATCTAAGGAGATGGAGGATGGGACAGTAACTGCACGAGAAGCAGCACGCAAGGCCCTAAGTAATATTGCAGCCTCCCCCTTTACAAAAAGGCTACAAGAGGCTAGGTTGCCGAGCAGAGTGAAGCACGGTGCATTCGTACTTTACGAGACAAATACGGATCCCGTGGCTCACATACAGCATTATCAACAGGCTATGTTTATGCATGAGGGGGATGATGCCATCTTATGCAAGATGTTCCCCTTTAGTCTTGGCACGGTGGCTTTAGCCTGGTTTCATAAACTGGCCCCACGATCCATAAGAGGATGGAGGCAGTTGGCCGAGGAATTCACTGCTCGGTTCCTGACGAGCAGAAAGGCCCCTAAGACTTTTGAGAGTCTTTCCACCATGAAACAGGAGGAGACGAGCAGATCAGGGATTATGCAAAGAAGTACTGGGAAACTTTCAACGAGATTGAAAGTTGCAGTGAGGAGTATGCAATTGCCACCTTCAAGACTGGTTTGCCTGTTCGGGGGGAGCTGCGTCGGTCATTGAATAAACATCCGGTAGCCACATTGGCTAAATTGATGGAACGGATAGAGTAACACGCCAGAATGGAGGATGACATACTCCGTGAGGATGGCAGGACTGTCGCCGAATAGCCGAAGGCGCCTGCCAAAAAGGTGGATAAGCCAGAACTCAAAACTTATAGAGAGAGAAGGGAGTATGGGCAGGCTAAGAAAGAGCAGTACAAAGATAAGCAAGCTCCTGACCCTAAATCTTTCTTTTCTATCACTACAGTTTGGAAGGAACCGATTTATAAGATTCTTTATCGAATAAAGAATCAGCCATATTTTAAATGGCCCCCGAGTCTACGTGGAGACAAGGATGCAAAACGTGCTACGAATCAGCACTGCAGTTACCATAAAGATTGGGGTCATATGACTGAGGATTGTGAGACGTACAAGAGACACCTTGATGATTTGGTCGCTTGAGGCTATCTCAAGGAATTTATTCAGGAGGATCCAAAGGAGAAAGGGAAAGCTATGGAATTGGGTTACGAGCAAAACCCTAAAGGAGTAATCCATATGATACATGGGTTGGCCACACCTTATACGAGAAATGAGGTTAGGCTGTTACAAAGGCAGGTGAAGCACGATCAGTATGTGATGCGATTGGGAAACAAGAGAGGGCGAGAGACTGATGTGTGCAATGAGAGCATAGCATTCAGTGATGATGACCTGGGAGAGGTCCAGACACCCCACAACGATGCTTTAGTCATAACCATACGAGTTGGGAAATATGACATTGAGAGGATTTTAGTTGACTCAAGAAGTTGTACAGAGGTAATGTACTACGATGCATTTAAAAAGCTGGGACTGGCCCAAACCGACTTAGAGCAATCTATAACACCTCTGATCGGGTTTGGTGCAGGAGCAGTCTGGCCTCTTAGGAAGGTAACACTACCTGTTCGGGCTGGGTCAGTGGTTTTGAGGACGGACTTTTTAGTCGTCGATGTTCCTTCTTCCTATAACGCGATTATAGGAAGGACGTGGTTGCACAAGATGAGGGCAGTCTCCTCGACTTATCATCAGATGGTGAAGTTCCCAGGATCGAATGGGGTTGAGGTACTTAGAGGCAATCAGAAAGTGGCCCAACAATGTTTAATCTCCATCATTAAAAGAGCCCCAAAGGTCCACCACGTTTATACATTAGAAGTACCAGATCAACCAACTATCGAGGATGTTGGAAGGAGTCCGGCTGAAAAGGTGGTTGAAGGCTTGGAGAAAATCCAGATCAACGAGACTGATCCGGAAAGATATTTCTTAGTAGGGGAATCATTGCTAGCAGAGGAAAAGGCTGAATCAATAAAATTTCTGAAAAAATATGTTGATGTATTTGCATGGGTGCCAGAGGAAATGCCCGGGGTGGATGCAGGTGCCATCTGTCATCATTTAAACGTTGACCCTCAGCATAAGCCGATCATTCAGAGAAAACGGAGGACAGCCGTGCAGCATGTGGATGCAGTAATTGAGGAGGTCGATCGTTTACTGGAGGCTAAAGCAATACGTGAAGTCTACTACCCAGAGTGGTTATCCAATGCCGTTGTGGTAAAGAAAAAGAATGGGAAGTGGCGAGTCTGCGTAGACTTCACATTCCTGAACAAAGCCTGTCCAAAGGATAGCTTTCCTCTTCCAAGGATTGACCGGTTGGTTGATGCAACCGCTGGCTACGAGCGAATGAGTTTTCTCGATGCATATCGAGGATATCATCAGATTACTATGTTTGGACCTGATCAAGAGAAGACCTCATTTATCACACCACGAGGGTTGTACTGCTATAGTGTTATGCCGTTTGGGCTAAAGAATGCTGGGGCAACATACCAAAGGCTTGCAACCATCATGTTTAAAGAGCTTCTTGGAAAGACTATGAAAGTTTATAGAGACGATATGGTGGTGAAAAGTCAAGATAAACGGGGGCATATAGCAGATTTAAAAGAAGTTTTTGAAATCCTGAGGAAATACAAACTAAAACTCAACGCCTCGAAATGTGCGTTTGGAGTTGGTTCAGGAAAGTTCCTGGGCCATTTGGTAACCATGAGAGGGATTGAGGCTAACCCCAATCAAATTGCTGCCCTACAAAGGCTTCAGAGTCCCAAAACCACAAAAGAAGTTCAGAGGTTGACTGGAATGGCTGCAGCACTTAATAGATTTATCAGCAAGTCAAGTGACAAATGTAGACCCTTTTTTCAATAGTTGAAAAAGAGGGAGGGATTTGAATGGGGAGCAGAGTGCGAACAGGCCTTCCAGGACCTGAAGAAGTATCTGGTCGAGCCCCCACTTTTATCGACTCCACAGCCAGGTGAGTCTTTAATTCTGTATTTAGCTGTTTCCGAGCATGCAGTAAGTGCAGTCCTGTTGAGGGATTTGGGAGTAGAACAAATCCCTATTTATTATGTTAGCAAGACATTGCTAGATGCAGAAACGAGATATCTGCCTTTAGAAAAACTTGTCCTGGCACTTAGGACAGCCACAAGGAAGCTGCC
The DNA here is from genome assembly GCF_030253575.1 of Rhododendron vialii. Lineage (NCBI taxonomy): Eukaryota > Viridiplantae > Streptophyta > Magnoliopsida > Ericales > Ericaceae > Rhododendron > Rhododendron vialii. The sequence goes on from NC_080569.1 coordinate 12,501,368, forward strand.
ACACTACTTCTAAAGCCGCAAGGTTGTGATTTACACTGAGTTTCCATTGAAATCGCTGCTACGAAAAGCAGATTTTTCGGGAAGGATCTCGACATGGTCCGTAGAGTTGAGCCAGTACGATATCGATTATCAGCCACGCACGGCAATCAAAGGCCAAGTGTTGGCTGATTTGTGGCAGAGTTTTCTCCCACGGTAGCTCCCCTACCTCCTACGAGAAAGGAACAGGTGACTGAGACATCTCCCGCAAAGATTCAGTCTTCAGCCGAACAGGATCCTGTAGAATGGAAGTTATTCGTTGATGGATCAGCATGTAATACTGGTTCAGGGATTGGGGTTATCCTTTTTCCTCCTGAAGGAGTTTTGATTGAATTATCTGTTCAGCTAGGGTTTAGCGCATCAAATAATGTGGCTGAGTATGAGGCACTCTTGGCTGGATTAAGAAGTGCAAAGACCCTAAAAGCAAAACGGGTTAGGGTGTATTGTGATTCGCAGCTTGTGGTCAATCAGCTGTCCGACGAATATGAAACCCAAAGTGAAAAGTTGGTAGCCTACGTACAGGCAGCCAAAGACCTGCTTGATACCTTTGAAAGGGTATACATTGAACAGATAAGTTCTGGACAGAATGCTCATGCAGATTCGTTAGCTTGGTTGGCAGCAGCTGTACCAACTGAGTTCAAAAGGAATGTGGCAGTAGAATATTTGAATGTGCCGAGCATTGGGAGGAGTATAGTCTTGGTCTTGGACGTGAACTAAGGACCAAGTTGGATGGACCCAATCATAGAGTTCTTACGAGACGAGAAACTCCCTTCTGACAAAAAGGAGGCTCATAAGATAAGGATTAAATCTGCAAGGTTTTGGCTGTCCCCAGAGGGTAAGTTGTACAGGAAATCCTTTACCGGACCATATTTATTATGCGTACATCCTGAGATGGTGCAGAAGTTTCTTCATGAAATCCACGAGGGAACATGTGGGAGCCATGCTGGAGGTAGGTCCATTGCCCACCGAGCCATTACTTAAGGCTACTGGTGGCCACACATGCAAGAAGATACAAAGGTGTATGTAAAGATTTGTGAGAAGTGTCAAAAATTCTCGCCAATGATTCGAACGCCCGCCGAGGATCTGGTGCCTTTGACAAGTCTCTGGCCATTTGCTCAATGGGGAATGGACATGGTGGGTCCGCTACACAAAGCAACTGGGAATCGAAAATTCCTGTTGGTAGTAACTGACTATTTTACTAAGTGGATTGAGGCAGAACCACTGGCCAAAATCACTGAACCCATGATAGAAAGGTTCGTATGGAAGAGCATCATCACTCGTTTTGGGGTCCCTTACTCATTGATTACAGATAATGGATCCCAATTTCAGAAGAAATTCAAGGCATTTTGTGTCCAGTATGGAATACGAAATTATTATTCCACCCCAGCCTACCCTGAGAGTAATGGGCAGGCAGAAGCGTCTAACAAAACTATCCTTGATGGGATCAAAAAAAGGCTGGACAAAGCTAAGGGAAAGTGGCCTGATGAGTTACCATTAGTGCTGTGGGCTCACCGAACAACGCCTAGGAGGTCTACGGGAGAGACCCCTTATTCATTGGCATATGGAATAGAGGCTGTCATACCTCTGGAAGTAGGTCTGCCGACCAACAGGACCGTTTTGGTTGAAAGTGGAGGTAATGATAGGGCCCTTGAAATCAAGCTTGATCTCGTCGAGGAGAGGAGAGAAAGGGCCCTGGTGCATCTGGCTTCTTACCAGGAATAGCTGATGAAGAGCTATAACAAACACGTTCACCCACGAGAGTTTGGTGTTGGGGACCTCGTACTTCGGAAGGTGCTCGGCAACACCAAGGTGGCCAACGAGGGCAAGCTGAGGGCCAACTGGGAAGGCCCGTATCGAGTAACCGAGATTGTAGGCGTCGAGGCCTATAAATTGGCAGATTTGGATGGTAATCCAGTTCCGAGGCCTTGGAATGTCCATAATCTAAAAAAATTCTTCGTTTAGAAGCATTGAGTTCTGTTTTAGATTTCACTACGTACTTGCGTGGGAATTATGAATATAATTCCCTTGTTCTAATTTTGTTATTTTAGTTGCAAGGGGTACAAATAATGCCCTCTTGAGTTTTACAAATTATGAATAAAGTTTCTTTTTTTAGTATACATGTTGTGTTCTTGGTATTTGTTTTAAATACGAACTACGAGATTAGTTTCCCTCATTCGTATTGGGGAGCAGGGTATACATTTAAGTACGTGAAACTTAAACACAAGTATGAAACACTTGTGTGATTTTCAAAACTTTAACAAGTATGAGCACACTTGTATGCCTTGTTTAAGTATGTGAAACTTAAACACAAGTATGATTTTCTAAGTACGTGAAACTTAACGAATACAAGTATGAAAACACTTGTATGGAATTTAAAGTACGAGACACTTGGAAAACAATTGGCTTGGCTTAAACTATAACGAGTATATGTTAGCCACAACAAATCAAGTACGTGAAACTTAACAAGTACGAAAACACTTGTATGGATTGTCAAGTACGTAATACTTAACTACCGTTCACAAAGTACGAGATACTTAGAGCATTTGTTTCTAAGCACCTGACAGAGTACAAGCAATGATGCTTCACACAATTTGCTAAGTATTGAACACTTATGCACAAACAAGCATGTGATCAAAGTACGAAATACTTAGATTAAACTAATTTGCATCCGAACAAATGCAACAACGAGGAGAGCCGAGCAAATTATAAGGTTATGCCACAAAGGGGCCGAATACCTGTATTATCAAACGTATAACCATACTAAGTGAAAGTACTGGTACCACGCAGGGTTGAAATACTATGGTCACGCAGGCCCAGCCATATTGTTTAAAATCCATAGAAAAAACACAAAATCCTACATGTTTGCTATTTCAGTCCAGGTTCTGAATCTCTGGAAGGACGTCAGCTCCAGCTAAACCAGCAGCAGCAGTCGTATTTTCCTCTAGGACGACAATCTCGGTGGTCCCTTCCCGAACAGATAAGTGCTCAACGTCAATTTGTGATTCCACCTGTATTTCTTCATCAACATCTGCAAAATCATCGATCTGCAGATCGACATCATCAGTTGGAGGACCATCATGCTCTTGAGTAGCTGCTGCTTGGTGGCTTGGAAGATCATTTTCCACCCAGAGGGGGGAATCCTCGGCAATTCCTACCTTTGTTAGACACGCCTCCCAGCAAGCAGTCCAGATCTGATCTTGAATGGCCGGCATCTGCTCCACATAACTAGCCGTCGTAGCGTCAAAACCCTTTTGATAACCATCTTCAAAGGAAGCCTTTTTGGTGCTGTCCATCTCGGCCAAAGCTTGATGAAGGTTATCTTCCGTGGTCTCAAGCTTGCCTTTTGTCTCAGAGAGATCTGCCTTAGCTTTATCTCTCTCCCTCTCTAATCTTGTGACTGTTCGGAGTAGCCTAGTGTTATCATTTAAAAGCCTAATTCTCTCGGCTTCAGCTTCTTGGAATTTCTAGCCCAGTACGACCATTTTTTGGATAAACTGCAGCAATACCAAACGTAAGTAACATTTCTTAATTATTGCAACAAAGATGGGGCTTAAAATAAGAAGTTTTTGTTACCTTGATCCCACTGACGAGACCAGTGGACACAAGTCGATCAGGGGGGGACGAGGACTCCTTCTGCAAGTCAACAGGGAGCAGCAACCCTTGAGCCAGGGCAAGTGCTGTTTCTGATGAACTGGCACTATCTCCAACATGAACAGGACGGTCTCCCTTAGTAAATGGAGGAGTCCACGTCTGGGGAAGAACTTGGGTAGTTGGAGAAGTAGGGAGATGAGTTTCAGTGTCTGCTTGAGAAGCAGTGTCAGTCGGGTCCTCAGACCTTGGGCGTTTGTCCCGATGAGCGTTAACAGCCTCAAGGGAACTATCCTGTTGCCGAGGAGAAGATGATGATCTTGCAGATCCGCCCCTATTGCGACGTGATCGTGGGGGGGGGGTGCGCCAGTAGATGCTACCCTACTGGCAGCACCACGTCCCCGTGTGGAGACAGTGAGTAGAGAGCTGAGGTCAATGGGTTGGCGCGTCATTGTACCTGGGGTTGGAGGCGATTGAGAGTATCCGGAGGAAGATGACTGGCTAGTATTGTAGAGGGGAATGGATTGTTGTTCAGGGATCACTTGCCTTCTACCAGCAGGTCTTTTGAGCACCACACATGTCTGAGGTAAACCTTCAGGAATAGCAACTTCACCTGGCTGTCCGGCAAGAGTAACACCAGCTTGAAGTCTTGAGTTGCGTGGTTAGGGAGCAATGGAGGTTGAAGCAGTGCTCGTGCTAGGGTGAGCAAGCCTTCTGTCTATAACCCCTCTATATGAAGGGTCGTATCCCAGCAGCACTTCAGCGTTACGACCCCGACCAGCTGTAGAGGTGCCCGGCTCACCTGTGTACTTTAAGATCTTATTGATGTCCTCTGTTCGGACGTTGCTCGGTACACGTCTAGGACGCTTGTTAGCGTTTTCAGCTGCAAGATCGAAGTTGTAAAACCAAAATTAGACACATAGAAAAGCTACGAGAAAGCAGTAAACGAAAAATTGCAAAGATCAAAAAATGAGGAGCATACGTGGGTATCCCCATATGTGGGGGCAGTGGAGACCCACCACCTGACCATCCTCTCCTAGTGGCTCAAAGGCTCCAGTGACGTAAAGGAAATCGATCTCATGATCCTGAGCAGAGTCTGGCAGGTTTAGCACGAGACGCTTGTCTGCCCTTCTAACTTTGAAATAGTAAGTGTTATATTCAGGGTTTAGTACAATGCTGTACCACCACTGAATGTCCCAAATTCCTAGCTGGGTCCCCAGGATCCTATTCAAAGCTATTACACCCATTATCAGCCTAAAAACGTTTGTTGATACTTGCATAGGAGTGAGACGGTACCAGTTTATGATCTGGTGGAGTAGTGGGTGAAGGGGAAAACAAACTCTGCCTTCGACAATGGCTACAATTGGGATACACATCCTATCCGACGAATCGCCATCCCTGTCTGCACCTAAAGGGGCGAGTTCAAACCCTACATTCTCAGGGACGTTATACTCAGTCCTAAACGCCGCCATGGCAGTTGGGGTTTCACAGAGTTTTCTAAACTTACTGGATTTTGGAAGGTTTTCACTATCATCCGCCATGGAAACGAAAGAAGTGAGCTGGACAAATCGGAAAACTGGGTGCAATCAAAACCCTAAGAAGTGAAATCTCAGAACAAGATGCAAGAAGGGGCGAGAATTAGAAGTCTTACGAGACTATTGCAGTTGTTACCTGAGATGCAATCGAAATGCAGATGACAGCAATGGCGGATCAGAGTTAGATGATTTTCGCCTGGTTTTAGAGAGAGAAACGAAGGATTTGAAACTTTAGAAGGAAAAATAAGAAAAAACCCTTTTGAGGGGTTTAAGTGCCAGGGACGGAGACGAAACGTCTCATCTCACACCGTTACTTGAAAAGTAACGGGAGAAAGGGAATGAACTAACGACATATTAAACGTCGTTTAGACAAAGCGTCAGTCCACATTTAATGTAAAGTGTACGAGATACGCCACGTGGAGTCATTGCCTTGAGATGGTACGAAGGCAAAGGCGCCAAAACATCAAATGAATATTAAAACAATGACTGCACGGGATCAGAAGAGTCTGGTCTAAATAAATTTTTGTTTCAAAAGCTTCATATATTGCCCCCGAACAGTGGTAAATAAACGAAGCTGGGGAGCACTTGTAGGGAGGTATTCCCAAACAGATAGTTTTAGTTGCCGAACACGTGGTGTGTAAGAACACGTGGGAAAATGAACATGCTTGATCACCGGTCAGTGCATTGAACAGCGATAAGGGCCAATGACATGAGAAGTCATCGGTATAAACTGACTGTTCGGTTATGATACAACCGAACAGATGAAGTAAGAACCAAGCACGTGATACGAGGGATCACGGGTTGAAAGCAATGCAAATGGTACGTGGGACCATAGTTTGAATATAGACAGGACATAGTTTGAATATAGACAGGACAGTCATCGTGCTAAACAATGTTCGGCAATATGGACCGGTGACATGAGAAGTCAATGGTCCAGGAAGGTTGTACGGGCTCAAGGACCAGTTACATGTGAAGTAACTGGTCCAAGCCGTTTGTTCGGCCATGAGACGGCCGAACAAAAAAAGAAGTATCCAATCAAGAGTAGGAGCAGAGGGAATACTCTGGAAGATTCCAGAATAGTCATGTCCCGTAAAGGAATAAGATCCCGGGAATATAGGATCTAGTAAAGATACCCAATGAGAATGGGATGTTCGGCCCGTAATGGAAAAGAATCCTAAAAAGACTCTTTTCCATAAACTGATAAGGGAAACGAGAATCCTTGATATCCTGGGTTTCCTATACGAGTTAGGAATCCTATGGCAATAGAGATGCTTGGGCAACAAGCATATGTAAATCTATAAATATGAGGTAAACCTAAAGGTAAAAGGTACGCAATACATTGCTTTCTGATTGCTTTCCTACTGAGAATTAGGGTTTGATTGCTAGTACGTGATACTAACTTTGGCATCGAAGGGCCTTTGCCATGAGAGGCAAAGGTGCACTCACCCCCTGTCTATTTTGCAGATTAGGGTTCCGACGACGAATTAGGGTTCCGGTGAAAAGGCACGAATAAGCCGTTGCAATCCAATTGATCCGAAGTATCTATTGTTTTCATCCCCCTACACCGAACATCCTTAAAGTGCATGGCGTAGAAGCCCAAATCGTTCATTGCTTTCCACTCGTGAATTGCTAAGCTCGCAAGGTGTGTCGGTTTCCTACTTAATGTGTTTGCCACAACGTTTGCTTTCCCCGAGTGATATTGTAATTCAAAGTCATAATCTTCCAAGTCCTCCATCCAACGACGTTGACGCAGGTTAAGTTCCTTTTGAGAAAACAGATATTTCAAGCTTTTATGATCAGAAAAGACCTCAACCTTTTCACCGTACAAATAATAGCGCCAACTTTTCAAAGCAAATATGACGACTGCAAGTTCTAGATCGTGTGTCGGGTAATTCCGCTCTTGAGTTTTCAACTGCCGTGACCCATACGCTACTATTTGCCCCGTTTGCATCAACACGCATCCTAATCTTTCTTTAGACGCATCACAGTACATAGAGTAGCCAACTCTATGTTCGGGCACAATCAAAACAGGTGCGATAGTCAATTGCTTCTTTAACTCCTCAAAAGGTGCCTCACACGAGTCACTCCAAACAAAACGAGTCCCCTTACGCGTTAATCTAGTCATCAATGCCGTTAGGCGAGAGAAATCAAGAACGAAACAGCGGTAGTACTTGGCCAACCCCAAAAAGCTACGAATTTCGAACACATTCTTCGGTCGCTGCCAATTCATAATCGACTCTATCTTTTTCGGATCAACAGACATTCCACCTTTTAAAACCACGTGGCCCAAGAATTTGACTTCGGATAACCAGAACTCACAATTACTAAATTTAGCGTATGGCTGGTGCTCTCTCAAGAGTTCAAGAACAATGGTGAGATGAGATTGATGTTCTTCTTAGTAGGCGAGTAAATCAAGATGTCATCCACAAAGACGACGACAAAACGATCAAGGTAAGCACGAAAAATACGATTCATCAAGTCCATGAACGTAGTTGAAGTGTTCGTCAATCCGAAAGGCATAACAACGAACTCATAATGGCCATAACGAGTACGAAAAACGATTTTAGGAATATCTTCCCTCCGAACCCTCAACTGATGATAACCGGACCTCAAATCGATTTTAGAAAAATAAGTTGCACCTCGACGAAGAACTCGCACTCACGATTGGTTGTCGCGGTTCCCAAACTCTCCTATTCCTTTGCGCTTCCTTCGGAATATCAATATTTGTAACGCCCCCAATTTTGGGTACGTAATAGGGCATTTTATTACATAAATAAGAGAGAATCTGACTCATTATTACATCATAAACAAAAATGTACATTTATTCAACAAGGGAGGAAGCTGGGGTTCCTAACTATACTCCGTCTTGCTCCTCCATCCAAGCGAGCTTCTCGGCTCCAAATGCCTCCAAAGTGTACAGTTCCCCCTGTTCATCTATGAGGTCTGACATATTATACCAGCGTCACCACCAATATAATATGTTAGGGTCACCAAAAGGTAATATCGTGAGCTACAACGCTCAATAGGAAAATCCTTAACCCCAACCTTAAACTTGCAAACAGTATATAACAATGCATAACAATCACACATCCACATTCGATATTCAACTACCGTTGGTGTCAGTGATTTTCTAAGTTTCTCCTACGCGACTCATCGTAGACCGTGTCACCATTTTCACATACCAATCAACATTTCCCAAAATCCTTTGTTTAACACACCCAACCTCGGTTCCGCCGTTCCGGGTTTCCGAGTATCCTCACAATGGTTCCGTCGCACCGGGTTCCTATTGGCACACAATTGCATTGGCTCCTCTCCGCGGATAACCAAGCCACACACCCAACCTCGCTTCCTCCGTTCCGGGTTCCCGAGTATCCTCACAATGGTTCCGCCGCACCAGGTTCGCATTGGCACACACTCACACACACAACTCACATTATGCTACCAAAACTGGTCATAATGTAGTTTCAAAAATATTTCCTTCCTCGGAACACCTTTCTTTCATTAACCACACCTTAGGTGTCATGTTTCTACTTTCTCGGTTCTCGTGTCTCGTTTTCATGCATAGACTCCGTGGTAGGACAAAAGTATTCATGAATCATTCATTGTAATCTAACAAGATCATCCAACTCCATATTATATCACAAGTAATACAAACAATTCATAACTCGAATGCTTCGAATCAAATGGTAAAGCTTACATTTTCGAAAAAAAATCGTCCATTCCTCCTTTTTGGAAAGTTCTAAACAACATATGTTTATTCAAAGTAACAAGTTGATTATCTCAACATGCTAATGCTTCCATTAGCGATAGTACGTTGGTCTTCCAAACATTATCAGCAATAGATAACCTTATCTACTAGAGAAAATAGTTAGGGATGTTCTAGTTATAAGAGTATCCTACATTATACTTGGGATGGAGGATTAAGAGATCCTACCTTTCTTCTTAGCGGTAGTGCGGCTACGTTGACAATCGAACGGAGTAACTTCCTACGGTAGGCTTCCGGTAGTTTCGAAAGAGAAAGGTTTCTCTTGAAACTAGACTTTCTCTTTCGAAACTAGATCTTGACTATTACTACTACTACTTTTGGATCGAGAGGGTGGTCGGGTGGCGGTTTAGTGGTGGCTTAGGACGAGTTTCTTGAAGAACACAAGAAGAACTTCAAGAACAAGAAGAACTAAGCAAGAACAAAGAAAGAATACAAGTTTTTCTAGATAGAAAAGTTGCTAGGTGAATGTGTGAGTTGAATGCTTAGACAAGAGTCTTATTTATAGCCAAATTTCTTCCTCTCTCCCCTCCCATGGCCGGCCCCTCTCTCTCTCTCTATATCTTGAATTTTCTCTTTTTTTATTCAACTAGTCAAGCTTCCTTTGAAAGATCAAGGCCTAGTTCTAGGCTTGCATGGCTAGATTTAGTACATTGGATTGGATTAAGGAAAGATTTGTGGAGGAAAGGAGGGATTGTACAAGATTTGGTGATTATACTAACATAAAAGGACATTTGAAAGATAGATTTTTGGCTAGGAAGATTGTACAACCATGGATTTGAAAGGATGCAAGAAGATCATGGTGGTACAACCCTATCTTTCTTTCTTTTCCTCTCTCTTTCTCTCTCTCTCTCTCTCTTGTACACTATATATCTCTCTCTTGTACACTATATATACATATTTAAGAATGACTAAGTATAATAGTACATGGGTACTAGATTTTCAAATCAATTAACCCATTAAAGTATTCTAATTGGCACATGTTCCATTAAACTAATAGATTATGTACTTTAAGAAATCTAGGCTTTTATATAATATCATACATAAGTACACATGTCCATATATTTTAATATATAAATAAGTACCAAGTATCTAATAGAATATAAGGTTAGGATTCCCTTATTATTATAATACATGAAGTACTAGTACTTAAGTATTATTAAAGTACTTTAGAAATCAAGGGATTAGATTTACCCATATATTTTAATGCATATAAGCACATGGGAAATCTATGGAGGGATTATTTAATAAAAATCTTGTACCTTGTTGGAAGATTAGTGCTATTATCCAATGGATAACAATTCCCCTAGTAGTTATTATCCAATGGACAATAGTTTCCCTAGGGGTTAATAACCAATGGATAATGGGGGAAATGATATCTAATAAACAATGCATATTTGTCCTTTACACATGTGAATATACACCAATATATTACTATATCTTTGTACTAATCAAATATTCTAATGGAAGGCCTATTGTCCAATGGACAAAGATTACCCTAACATTTATTGACCAATGGATAATGGTTCAACTAATAACTAGGTGAGTTTGGTTCCTTCAACTAGTTGGTTAGAAACTAACTAAGTTGGCCAAGTAGGGCTTCTAGTCAAGATTTAACATCTAAGAGGACTAAAACCTAATTAGAACGGATTACCGGAAATTACCAAGAAAATCATCAAGCCATTCAAGAGAAAATAAAAAATTTGAAATAACAACGAGATTTTTATTTATAGAAAATCAGAGTTGTTACAATACTCCTCACACACTCAACTACCTCGGCGTATTTAGTCTTGTGTTGCATCATTAGCATCATTCTCATGGTATTATGCAGCCCTTTCTTAAAGCGTCTACATTTTCTCTCTTCTGTAGCCACCAACTCTGGCGCAAAACGTGATAAAGATTGGAACTTCTGTGCGTACTCCGACATGGTCATACTTCCTTACTCTAGCTTCTCAAATTGATCCTTCAGATTTTCACATGAAGTTTTCAGAAAATACAGCTCCTCAAAAAGCACCTCAAACTCAGCCCATGTCAAATTCTCAACATCCGGTTCATTTGCTTGAGCCGCGTCCTGGCCACTCTCCTCGTATCCTTCCTTGACTCTAGGACAGATTCCCACCACTCGCCGGCCTCCCCAACCAACTGAACAGCCACAATCCCTACTCTGATGTTATCTTCGGTGATATTGAGAGCTCTAAAGAGTTTACGAATTTGAGCTAGCCAGTGGTTAACTACCAGAGGGTCGCTATTAGTCCCATCAAACACCGATGGATTCGTATGGCTAAACTCTCGCATCGCCACCTTGGCTCGATCCTCGGCATTCTCTCTAGGAGCTTGGTTTAAAAGATTTGTAGCTGTAAGTGCTGCGACAAGGTCCCTAGCAAATTGGTTTTGAGTGTGAGGTACTCCTGCACCTCGACCGACCCCAGTCCCCAAATTCCCACCTGGGTTCTCCCCAAGCTGGCTAACCTCATCCTCAGGAGGTACCCCACGGCCACGACCACGACCACCCCGAGTTCCAGCCCCACCTTGTCTATCACGAGTCCTCGGAGGTATCTTACTACATGATATAAGAAAGGAAGACCATTAACCATAACATTATTACTATGAGCTCAAAGCCCCAACTTCCCAATACGGGTTAACAACTCTATACCACTCTATAGTAATGAAAATGCAATGCCAAGTAATCACGTGAATGCTAGTCACACCAGCATGCACAAGTTGTGTTAGAAGGCAAGACATTTTGAACCCATGAGATGAAATGCCTCCCCATAGTCTCTAAGTGTTCTAAACCTATGCTCTGATACCAAGTTATCATGCCCTCGATTTTCAACATAAATATCTATGATTTTCGTAATAAGAATCCTCACATTAATCCGTATGATACCCAAAAGAGCTCAACATTTCCATTTCCGTAATTGCATTTCAAAGACCAATAGTTCCCAAAATATTACATCATTGACTCAACGGCCCCAAATTAACATACGTACCAAGTGTCAAGAGGGTTAAGGGTTTACAAATGTTCCGTAGTCAAAAGAATTACAACTTAACATACAAATACATCTTTCAAGAGAAATTTACAAAGATGAATAGGTAACTCCTTTGGTTAGCTTTCAAAAAGTACGTCCACACTCCAAGCATTCCAGTCATGCAAGCTACTGATTCGGGTTAGCACTTGAAAATGATATAAGGCTTGAGTTACACTAGCTCAGTAGGAAAGTCTATGCAAACTCTATTTGTAAATGAGCAATACGGAAGAACAAATGATAGAAACCAAACGACAACGGATGCAATCACAACTTATCATGATCAAGGTGTCCAACTATCACAAATCTTTCTTCTCAACATACTCTTAAGTCTTATTCATTCTACTCGTGTCACAACATCTCGTATCCTTTATGTGTTTGAGCCAAAACTTCTGTCGGGCCAATTATGGGATCCCGATATTCCCTGCCAAGCGCCTACCTTGTAGGTTAGGCCTTGAGAGTTCAATACGAGTATTAGCTCCTGCCGGGCCAATTATGAGATCCCGATATCCCCTGCCAGGCACCCACCCATCGATGGGCCCCGAGTGTTCGCGTGTCATTCACATACTCATGTGTATCATTCGTATTTCAACATGCAATAACTTACATTTCTTATTTCTTGACCCAACGAATTCATTCAAGTCCACCGGATACCACTCTAGTGTGAAACAAGTAATACTCTTCAAAACACTTGAAAGAATGCATGTACAAACCTATTAGAGTCGATGGGAAGCTCCAAAAAGTGATTTGGAAAAACATAAGAAAAATAGCTTACAGACATTGTGCCTATCGGTAGGTGCATGAGTCCTACCGGTAGAAGAGAAGAATTCAGCACTTGATCTACCGGTAGGTGAAAGTTCCTACCGGTAGAAATTGGAAACAGAGAGGCCAACATTTTGAACGTAAGAATCTGATATTTGGCCTACCTGTAGAAGGAAAGTTCCTACCAGTATGTGAATGAACTTTTGAGCAGCTGCAGTACGTTTGAGCTGGTTAGCTAAAAAATTTCTCACTTGTTCTACCAGTAGAAGAAAAGTTCCTACCGGTAGGAAGAGTGTTTTTCAGGCGATTTTGATAGGATTTTTAGATTTTGATCCAATCTCAATAACAATCAATTCAAGCTCAAATATGACACAAGAACACTCAAATAACATATAAAGAGAGGTAGAATTTCCTACCTCGAGTATCCAAGCCGAAACCAAAGAGATTGAGTAAGCCCTAGCTTCTGGAATCCAAACCGAACAAAATATGCCAAACCGAGCTTTATCCAACGAGATACGAGCTCTAATATGCTAGTAGAAAATAGAGTGGAGGTTGATTGTTGTGGGTTTTGAATTTGGAGATGAGTTTTTGGGTGTGAGAGTGTGAGAGATTGAGAGAGCCGAAAGAGAGAGTGAGAGCTCAAGAGATAGAGAGGAAGAAGGAAAATGGGAAACTTTTCCCCTGGCACACACATATACACACATGCATAATATACACTAACACCAATATTTTTCACGTTCTTGCACATTTGACCTCCACATCCACATTTATGTCATTTTCACCCTTTTTCTCAATTACGAACATTAAAATTAAATAAAGAAATTTATGAATTTTTACACTCTGTTAACAGAAAATGTTAAATGACTCTAATACCCCTGTCTTCTCTTCTCTCTATCCCTCTCCTTCCTCTACCTCTGTAACTATGTCTTCTCTCTTTCTCTTCTTGCACAGAAAACGTAAAGTAACAAAAAAATCAATTCCAGTAATTTTTTTTTGTTAAGCAATTCCAGTATTTTTTCGGTGTGATTTTTATGAAATCAATCCAAATAATTAAAGATATTTTGCACTTCAAATCTTGATTACTTCCGGTTGTTTCTTCACTGACAAAGAATCAAATAAAATGAAATCGCTATCAATGGATCTCAGTCCAGAACACCAAAAACGAAATTATGAAGCTCAATTTATTAAAAGTCTTGATGAAAGCAAAGAGGACCAATTCTGCTTTGAATTATTAAATCAAAACTCTAAGAGCAAGTACACTAGATGAGCTTAAATGCATTTTTTGCCTTTTTACCGAAGAGAAACATAGAAAAATATTTTGCACCAGATGAGGTAAAAGAGAAGCTAAAATTCATTTATGAACAATTGTACTCTATTTTTACCTATGCACTGTTAATACTCCTCTTTTTTTATTGTTTCTTTCTCTCTCTCCTCCCTCATTTCTCTTCTCTTTAAACAATAAAGATAATAGAAAATGAGTGAAAAATATATTTTTTATTGGTGTTAGGTAAAATAGATAGTATTGATGTAGTGTTGAGAGAGATGTAAGTAGATAAAATGAAACAAGTGCACTATTGACCAATATTTTTACATTTTCATTGATGTACATGCTCTAATTATCAGCACAAACTAACTAGGATGTAAATATGTACATGTAATCGAATTTGACTGCTTCGTTCACTCCGATATAAGGAATAACACCCCAAGCGTAGGGCTTAATATGTCAATTGAAGCATAATAATCCGGAAGACCGGGATCGTATCTGTAGGGGGATGAAAACAATTGATGCTTCGGATCACCTTGGATTGCAACGGCTTATTCGTGCCTTTCCACCGGAACCCTAATTCGTCATCGAAATTCTAATCTACAAAACAGACAAGGAGTGAGTGCACCTTTACCTCTCGTGGCAAAGGCCCTCCGATGCTAAAGTTAGTGTCGCGTACTAATAAATAAACCTTAATTATCAGTAGGAGAGTCGTATGAATGCTAAAAATTGCATACCTCATACCTCTAGGTTTACTTCGTTTTTATAGAATCATAGATGCTTGCTGCCAAGCATCCTTGTTGCCTTAAATTTCCTAACTCGTATAGGAATCCAAGGATATCTTGGATTCTCGTTCCCTTATCAGTTTATTATAAAAGAGTCCTTTTAGGATTCTTTTCCATTAATGGCCGAACATCCCATTCTCATTGGGTATCTTTCTCAGATACTATATTCTTGGGATCTCATCCCTTACGGGACATGACTACTCTGGAATCTTCCAGAGTACTCCATCTGCTCTTGCTCTTGATTGGAGCTCTTTCCTTGTTCGGCTGTATCACAACCGAACAGACTGCCTGGACCAGCTACTTCACATGTAACTTGGTCCTTATTTAACTATTTGGACCAATGTAATCGGTATGTCTCTATCTGCCAAACAGGTAGCTTTCACCAGTGACTTCTCATGTTGTTGGCCCTTATCGCCGTTCAACGCACTGTCCGACGATAAGTCCTGTCCAATCTTTCACGTGCTTTTATACACCACGTGTTCGGCAACTAAATATATCTGTTCGGGAATACCTCCGTACAGTATCCATGGGAATAATTAATACGGCTTTACTGGATTTGTAGAGGAAGCACGGGTTTTCGGCTTTTAAACAGCCAACCTTGTTTTACGTTTGAGGTGAAAAGTAAAAAGGGCTAAATTAGAAAACGAATAAATTAAGATAAAAAGCAGGTTAGGTCTAGGAATTACTAACACCCACGGCTCGAGTTAAACTACAATTCTCACCCAATTACGCAGTTCAGGATACACAATTAAGGTTCCCAAACCGGAAGATAAGATGGTTTAATTACCAAGCTAGCTCTAGAATTTATTTAGCAAACGCCTCGTGTAACAGAGCTCCAAGCATCATGTGTGGTAAGTAGGCGATGCTCTTACCTACACATGATCAAGGAGGTTAACACCTTAGCAATTTGACAAATAAACCCGAATCTCACATCGATTTTCGAACCAAAGGTTTAAACTTTATGGTGATAAACGCAATTTTACTTGAGCCATGAGGTGCTAATCACTCCATGACCTAACCTTGGAAACTACTCACACATATCTATGAAGATAAGAGCAAGCAAAAATCTACCTAGTATAATTGAAATAACAACACTAGAAGAAAATTAGATTAAACGATAGATTGGAATAGCGGCTACAACTTTAATAAAGACAACAATAGCAAAACTAAACTAATTAAGGCAGAAAATTAAATATGAAGTGCTGAAAATGAAGAATAATGAAGAACAATTCAAAATCTAGATCTAGATCTAAAAATGATGCAACCAAATCTATCTACTTGTTTGTACAATGACATCACGGGTTTTTATATCGGTCCCATTCATGCACGGAATATTCTCCAGAAGATCCAAAAATCCATCTCTGAGGTCCTCAGTATCGATTGCGAAGGCCTTAAGCTGCTGTTGAAAGGAGCTCGGTACCGATGGAATAAATGAACTCCTATCGATGCCGAAGCTCCTAATGGAAATCGCCGGGATGCTCGCTACCGATTGAAAGCTTCAGATTCTACCGATGCCGAGGCTGCATGAGCTAGCTTTTGAGTATTTCGGTACCAATTGAACTTGTCAATTTCTACCGATGCCGAGAGCTTATCTTCTAGTTCTTGGTTCTTGCTCCTTGGCTTGCCCTTCTCGAGCCGACGGGTCACCTTCGGGTCCTTGAATGTCTTATGTCGTAAAAACTCCTGTTAATAGGAAAATTTCTACAACACAAACTAAACTACTTTACGAGCAAAAGCAATTGAAAACAACTAATTAACGATTAAATTGAACTAAAACTAGATAACTAGCACACCCAACATTGTAAACTAGCAAGAGTTCAACCAATCCAGCTTTTTATTTCATTTCTACAATTCACATTTTTAGCATCAAACCGAACAGGCTAAGTAACGAGCAAGTCTAAGAGCAAGCTAAAAAGGTTTGCGTTCTTGAATAAAGGGAGGATACGAGACACAAAACCTGCAAATTCATACTAGTAACCATATCCACCGAAGAAGTGCTTGACAAACAGGCAACAACGAATAAGAAATACTATGCCTTGAACAACTAAAGCACTTTATTCAACAGGATTGAAAACTAGTAGATGAAAATTGGATAACGAAAGGAAAACATGCCATGCAACTAACTATGCAAATATCAGACAGTAAATCATAAAAGAATCCATGCGCGCTAAGAATCAACTAAGGACTTTTTAAGCTTTTAATGACCTTGGTTACAAAGAACAGGTTAGCAAAAATGGGCGACGGTCTATTTCTAGCTTGGTTAACTACCCGAATGACCGCCGCCAACGCAAAATGAACCAAGTCAAGGGCCAAACCGGCCAACCCAATATCAACCAACTAATGACTAATAATGTGCAATACTAAACTATGAAATGAAAAGCAACAAAACAAAATAAAGGATAGGATAGTTGGCATGTCAACCAACCTAGACCTCGACCAAATAAGGGGATTTCTAAAGCCACCGACTCTCTAACTCCTCACATCATCATACCACCACCTCAATCAGCCAATTCTTCACTCTCGTACCCTACAAAATCATCACTGACTTCCTCCTCATCCATTGGCTCTAGATCATATTTCACCCCATGCAGTTGCTCCAGAATTGATGTCTGTCAGGCTATCTCTCTCCTCTGTCTCTCCAAATCCCTCATAATTTGTCTCCTCTCAACCTTCTCTTTTCTTCGTGAATTAATGAGTGCCACTCCCTGACAAAATAACTTCTTAATCCAAGATGCTTGCTTCTCCTTTTTGGATGACATTGTGGTCAAATAATCCCCCCTTTGAACATGTTTATCCTTAGCAACATGAGTTTGGGACAGACTTTTTTCATCAAATGAATCATCAAATGGTCCAGGTGAAAGCTCCTCCAACTTATCATATGCCCACCCCTTAACTCCTTGTTCTTTGCACAAACTAGTGATCATACAGGGGAAAGGCATGTAGGCAGTAATCAAAGTATTGGCCCTAAAGTCTCTCAACTGAGTGAAAATGAACATGGCCCAATCCATTATCAAATCATTAGCCGTGAATGCATACAAAATCTCTCCACTGTACTTAGTTGGTCTGTGATCTGAGCCTCGGGGGGTATAAATTGCAATGGATTACTTTGTTTAAAAATCTGAAGCTAGCCTTGAAATTTCCAGGTACATGGGCTACTGTAGCTTTCGAGGGGTCAATATAAAGAATCCTATTCACCACCTGTTCATCCAGCCTCTCATCTTTTCTAGGATAATTCACCAAATCAGGAGGTGGTCGCTGAATTTTCAAATATCGAGCAATGTCATTGGGGGTAATCACAACATCAATGCCCCCTACTTGAGAAATAATTCTAACAGCCGGGTCACTTTCCCAATTGCCCTCAAGAATTTGCATGTATTTATAAAACTCAATAACAACATTCTTATTATATCCAACTAACGGTTCAGTCCAGAATTGCAAACCTTTGCGCATAATGTATCAGAGACCCGTATAATCAGGCTTGAATTTCCCGGCATCCACTTGATGCTCATTCTTGAATTTTCGGCCAACAAAACTACCCTCCCAAGTCTTTCTTTTATCCGCTGCAATCTCGGCTGGCGTCCTACGCCTTTTCCTACTCCGAGAACCCGAGGCTTCCTCCGGTTGACTTTCCTCCTCCTCTGCCAAAATATCATCCTCCTTCTCAATTTCTGGTTGAGAAGGAGGAGCACGGTGTGCGGTCTGTTTAATCCTTGGCATTGTAGGTTGAAAGGGTTTTGGGTTTTATTATTTTTGGATTATTTGGGCTAGGGTTTTTGGAGTTTTGATTTTTGGTTGGGAAGGGTGAATGTAGGCTAAAATATGGTGGAGGGTAGTTATATAAGTGGAAAATAGGAAGAAAGCAAGGATTTTATGTAGGAGGAATGTAGAATTTCGGATTAAAAGAGGGAAAAATGGGTTTACCTTGATTTGGGTTTGAATCCTTGAGATTTATGGAGAGAACTCAAGTATTGTTGAGGGAGATGAAGGAATTGGGTGTTTTGTGAGAAAATATGGGGGATTTGGTGTGGATATTTAAGGTTTGGGCTAGGGTTTAAGGTAGAGCAATGGAGGCTTTGAGAGAGAGAGAATCGGGCTTGAGAAGATGAAAGAGGGTTTGAATCAACTGTGCACTGAAACTGCCTGATCTGCCGTTGAAAATGCCTCGGCATCGATGGAATAAATTTCTTTCAATCGATGCCGAACTGTCTTTACTGATCTTCTTCCAATCCCTTCGGTACTGATGTCTTTTTTATCTTCCCATCGATGCCGATCCAGTTAGCAAACCCTATTGAAATCTACTCGCTACCGATAGATAATATTTTCTCCTATCGATGCCGAACTCTTAATTCAGATTTTCTGCCTTTCTTCAATTCAAAACCCCTGAACTTCCAATAATCATTCAACACCCCCAAAACACCCTTAAACATAGAACGTTCAACCCAACAACCCTCCAAACAATCGGTCGCCTATGTTAAAGCAAAGAACGGAAAAAGACAGAATGCAAAGTAGGACGAGGTGACACATATGTGGTATGATCATACAAAGAATGCATTGTATCCTTTCCTAAGTGCGCTTTGGATTCCAAAATGATTGAAAATCGACATTCAAACACAATTAGAGATGGACATGCGATTATTCACCTACACTACAAGTATATTTATTGAAAGATGGGGATATGGGCCAAAGCTTGCTCAAAAATTTAACTCAACACCTAAAACTGTTCAATGGTCAACTAAGTACGCAAATTGAGAAGCACAAAATTTCTTAGAATTGCTTCGAACTCTTGCCAACTAACAATTATTAAGCATGCAACAAGTCATGAAAAAGGACTAAAACAATGATAAAAGGAAGGATTGCAACTAAAAACCTTTTATTTGTTTTTGAAAATTTTCATTTTCTCATTTTTTTGGATTTTCAAATTTTCAATGTTTTTGGATTTTTCAAATTTTCACAAAAATGAAAATGAATGGCACATAAGCTAACCTATCCCCCCAACTTAAAGCGATGCTATGCCCTCATAACATGAAGAACAAGAGCAAAGAAAGGAAGAGTGTGCGAATGTACCGTCCAAGGGAAATGTCAACCCCTAAATACCTCGACCAAGTTGGAGGATTTCATGTCAATGTTTTGCTTCAGCCAGATTAGATGCTCCCAAGGTTTACTCCTTCGGTTCTACCAACTCGGAATCATAGCTAGTCACACTGGGCCATATCCAAAGCTTTATCGGACTAACAACCGCGACACTTAGCCACACCAATGCTTAGGGTTCCTGAATGTCTCACTCACTCCGACTTTAGGCCCAAACTACTAAGGTTGGTGTGGTAGCAAATAAACCCTGCAGAAGACTTAAGAGAACGACTTTCCACAAAACAAATAACATTAGAACTACCGGCCCGTGTTATCTGGCTTCAAGCTAAACAAAACTTAAAAGACAGAAGGTAAAGAAAACACGAAGAAAACACACAAAATAATTAAAAACATGCAAAACAGAATGAAATGCAATGCACCACCCGATCATCACGCGATCACACGAGTCATACTTTTCTTTCCATCCCCTTACTGGTGGGGTAAAAAATGGGTGGCTATACTAGACCATCGAAAATTTGTTATGCTAGCGCTCGTAATAAAATTTATCGCTTGAACTCGCCAAACAACTAAGTTCAGCGTCCCCTAGGATCAAAACAAAGTAAGATACAACACAACCTATCGTGCACTCCAAGCAATATCAAACCTCATCCACAGACCTAAGTTGCCTCCGATTAGGGGCAATCGCGGAGAGCATGGATCATTAACGATAAACTATTACCAAGAAGAACTCATGAAAGCCTTTTTTACACTAACACATTGGTGAAATCTTTTCATGTGAGGTGTCTCTAAAACTTTATTCAAAACAAGAAAAACATAACATGACAAAACAAAACATGCATACTAAACAAAATATGGCAAAATAAGAAGGAAAAACAAATATGTACAATATATACAATTTAATATCAGAACTCGGAGCATCAAAGTCACAGCTAGACTCTGCCAAACAATGAAATCCAGCGTCCCCTAAGATCGTAACCAGGCAAGCAACAAGATAGAGCCAAGTGCGTTAGCACGGGAATATCAAAGTCTAACCTATGGATCTATACCGCCCCCGTTGGGGCTAATCTGGAAGATGTGAGTGTTTAACTGTGAATTACTCCTATCAGAAAAGCTAATTAAAGCCCTATGTCACTGATATTAAATGATTTGCCCTTTGAATCGGAGCTGGGCACACGATCCTTCTTTTAGTAGCAACGTGCGAAGCTACATATACCCAAGTCAATGGTGGGTACCCTCTACCCAGGGGCCGGGTCTGACAAACAGTTAAGTTCAGCGGGTTACGCTTTCTCTCCCCGTGCAAATATAGTGAAAACAAGCTAGATCAACGGATTGACCGTGTAAACTGGATCGATCAACTCCTCATCCGATTCTCCAACCTCAAAAATACCAAGAAATGATTTAAGTTTTTGACCATTTACTTTAAAAGATTTACCATTAATTGGATTTAAAACATCAACAGCACCATGAGGATAAACATGTTCAACAACATACGGGTCAGCCCAACGAGAATGTAATTTACCAGGAAACAAATGAAACTTAGAATTGTATAAGAGTGCCTTCTGACCAATCTCAAAGTCTTTCCGGTGAATTCGCTTGTCGTGGTAAGCCTTGACTTTTGCTTTGTATATGGCGGAGTTGTCATAAGCATCTCTCCGAATCAATTCAAGCTCGTTGAGTTGTAGCCTTCTGTATGCCCTGGCAGCTGGTAAACGACAATTCAGTGTCTTGATTGCCCAATTTGCATTGTGCTCGAGCTCTACCGGAAGATGGCATGCTTTTCCAAAAACCAAACGATACGGCGAAGCTCCCAAGATGGTCTTGTATGCTGTGCGATAAGCCCATAGTGCATCGGTCAAACGAAGACTCCAATCTTTACGGTTCGGATTCACCGTCTTTTTCAAGATATGCTTGATTTCTCTATTTGCCAGTTCTCCTTGTCCATTCGTTTGAGGATGATAAGCGGTGGAGACCTTGTGAGTGATACCATACTTCTTCATCAAGGTTTCAAAGATGCAAATGCAAAAGTGGGTGCCTTGGTCACTGATGATAGCTCTTGGCATTCCGAAGCATGATAAAATGTTGTCCTTAAGGAACTTCACCACCACCTTGGCATCATTGGTACGCGTTGCAATTGCTTCAACCCATTTCGATACATAATCAAAATCCAACAGGATGTAGAAATTCCCGAAAAAAAAGGAAACGGTCCCATGAAGTCAATGCCCCAACAATCAAAAATCTCGACTACTAGAATGTCTGTTAGTGGCATTTCGTCCTTTCGAGTCACACTTCCATGCTTTTGACAACGTTCACAAGCGACGCAAAAGTGATAAGCATCCTTATGCAAACTTGGCCAATAAAACCCACATTGTAGCACCTTGGTGGAAGTCTTCTTAGATCAGTAGTGGCCCCCATAAGCTTCTGAATGGCAAAACTCGAGAATTCTCCGTTGATCTGAATGTGGAACACAACGGCGCACGATTTGATCTTGACAATACTTGAAAAGATAAGGGTTGTCGTATGAGAACATCCGTACTTCATGAAGGAAACAACGACGTTCTTGAGGAGACCAATGCGGTGGTAGGAGACCCGTAGCCAAATAATTCACAATGTCAGCAAACCATGGGGTACTCAAAACGGCCAGCAACTGTTCATCCAGGAACGTGTCCATAATCGAAAGATTCGGAGTAGGATCCTCAAACTGTAGCCTCGATAAATGATCGGCTACTACATTCTCGACACCCTTCTTATAATTAATGGTCAAATTGAATTCTTGGAGAAGTAAAATCCACCCTATCAAACAAGCTTTGGCATCTTGCTTGGTGAGTAAATACTTGATAGCAGAGTGGTTCGTATAAACGGTAATAGGAGCGCCACCGATCAAGTATGACCAGAATTTGTCAAGAGCAAACACCACGGCAAGTAACTCCTTTTCTATGGTAGTGTAGTTCATCTGCGCATCATTCAACATCTTGCTTGCATAATGGATCACATAGGGGTGTTTGTCCTTCCTTTGCCCCAAAACAGCACCTACGGCATAGTCACTTGCATCACACATAACCTCAAACGGGAGGCTCCAATCGGGTGGTTGCACGATAGGAGGAGAAGTGAGACTATCCTTCAACTTGACAAATGCTTGCTCACATGCGGGAGACCACTCAAACGGTACATCCTTGGCAAGAAGATGACACAAGGGTTGAGAGATAGCACTAAAATCCTCTATGAAACGTCGATAAAACCCAAACACACTTTGGAGTAGGGAGATTCCCAATTAAATCAACCTTGGCCTTATCCACATCAATTCCCTTTGACGATACAATGTGGCCCAAAACAATACCCTGAGTAACCATGAAATGGCATTTTTCCCAGTTTAGCATCAAATTCTTTTCCTCACATCTTGTTAGAACTTTCTCTAAATTAGACAAGCAAACTTTGAATGAGTCACAAAAAATAGAGAAATCATCCATGAAAACCTCTACAATCTTCTCGACCATGTCACTAAAAATCCCCATCATACACCTTGAAAACGTTCCCGGAGCATTGCACAAACCAAACGGCATACGTCGATAAGCGAAAGTTCCGAAGGGGCAAGTGAAAGTCATTTTCTCTTGGTCCTCTAGAGCAACTTCGATTTGATTGTAATCGGAATAACCATCTAAGAAACAATAGAATGCATGTCCGGCTATCCTTTTCAAGATTTGATCGATAAACGACAAAGGGAAATGATCCTTTATTGTGCTTGCATTGAGTTTTCGATAATCAATACAGACCCTCCATCTCGTCTGAACTCGTGTTGGCACTAGCTCATTCTCCTCATTACGTACAATTGTAACCCCGGATTTCTTCGGTACAACTTGAATCGGGTTCACCCATTTACTATTGGCGATGGGATAAATGATCCCAACATCCAAGAGCTTTAAGACCTCGGCACGAACTACATCCTTCATAATAGGGTTCAAGCGGCGTTGGGGTTGGCGAGACGACTTGACATTATCCTCCCAAGCAATATGGTGAGAGCAAAGAGTAGCATTAATTCCTTTGATCTCCGCAATGGTCCATCCTATAGCATTCATGTGTCTCTTTAATAAATTAATCAACTTCATCTCTCGGAGATTCCCAAGAGAGGAGGATATAACCACAGGATAGGTCTCATTTTCTCCAAGGAAAGCATACTTCAAAGTTTCGGGCAGAGGTTTCAATTCCAATTTTGGTGGCTTAACGCTAGATGGAAGAACTTTCTTCTCGACTAGTGGAAGCTCTTCAAATTCTTCAAACTTTGGAATTCTAAAATTCATAGCACAAGCTTCATCTTCCTCATCAAGCAATGAACACAAATAACTCACTTCAGAAGACTTAAGAAATTCGGCTTCTTCGGCTGTAAGAGCAACTTGCAAAGGATCACTATAGAGTAACTCGTCCACGTGTTCTTCTACAAGAGTATCAATAAGGCTCACTTCATTCACGTTCTCGTCATCCCCCATTTAACTGCCCACATTAAAAACATTGACCTCCATCTTCATGTTACCGAAGGTCATATTAAGAAGTCCATTTTGACAGTTGATAACTGCATCCGCCGTGGCTAAAATGGGTCTCCCAAGAATCACTAAAGTAAAAACAGCAGAAGAGTCGGTCGGATTTGTATCGAGAATCACAAAATCTACCGGATAGACAAACTGATCAGCTTGCACTAGAACATCTTCCACTACTTCTCTTGGTACACGAACGCTTCGATCGGCCAACCCTAGTGTAACACGAGTAGGCTTCATCTCCCCCAACCCAAGCTCTTGATAAACAGAGTATGGAAGTAGATTAACACTAGCATCAAGATCAAGTAAGGCTTGTTCGATACGCTTCCCTCCAACGGTAATCGCAAAGTAGGGCTCCCGGGATCTTTGTACTTAGGTGCGATATTCGTTTGAATGATAGAACTCACTTGCTCAGTAAGGAATATCTTCTTTTGAACATTAAGCTTGCGCTTCCGAGTGCGTAGATCCTTAAGAAACTTAGCATATGATGGAATTTGCTTGACCGCATCCATAAGAGGAATGTTAAACTTCACCTGATTGAATAATTCATGCAACTCCGCATTGTAATTTGGTTTCGCCAAAGCCTTCAAACGATGAGGAAATGGTGCCGGTGGAGGAATGACTCGGGAATCCAATGCACTTTCCTTGTTCTTGCCTTTATCCTTTCATTCTTCTTCAAGAGTCTCCTTGCTTGTTTCCTTGGGAGATTCCCCAAGGATTGGAATTGAACGTTCGATAGGCGAGGGTAACAAGGTAGGTTCCGGAGGCATCACCATTTGATTATCCACCATCTTGCCACTTCGAAGAGAAATAATAGCCTTTGCTTGCTCGGGGAAAGTCATCGAAGAGCTAGCAAAGTGAAGACCTTGAGAAGACCGATTAGAATTCGGCTGCGGATTAGGTTGAGGTTGAGTAGGAAACTTCACTTTCTCTTGTTGTAACAAACCCACCGGAGTTGTCAACTTTCCCAACTGATTTCTGATATCATTCATCATCTGCGTTTGTTGCTCGTTAATGGCAGTTTGACCTTGCAAGAGAGCACTGAATTAATCTTCCCAAGAATGCTTTGGTGGTTGTTGTTGGAACTGGGCGGGTGGCTATTGGAATTGGTTTGCATGTAGGAATGGAGCAGAGGGAGCAAAACCAGGCAGACCTTGAGCTTGAGGGAAATGAAAAGCATTCTGAGGTTTCTTCCAAGGTAATTGAGGAGCGGAGGGCAGAACTTGAGAAGAACTCCCTTCGTTAGCTTGATTCCAACGAAAAGCTGGATGTTGCCTTGTCCCCGAATTATAAGATTGAGAATAAGGGTCAAAACGTTGCACTGCATGTACTTCTTCTGAAGCAATTCCATTAATCACATTCTTAAGAGCAGGAATGTTGGGGCACGCTTCGATAGAATGGCCTACAATCTCACAAATAACATAAACTTCCTCCAATTGGCGCACTGCTTTCACTTCTTGAGATTGAGCACTTTTCAATTCTAACTTATTAAGTTTCCGAGCAATCTCCTCCAATCAAGTTTCAAAAGCTATATGCTCCGCAATAGAAAATTTTCCTGAACCAGTAGGACCTTGATTGTACATTGCCCTATCTCCTGGATCTGCAAATTGCCAAGACTGGGTCTTTTCTGATAGCGACTCATAGTAATCCCAAGCATCCTCCGGTATCTTCCCCATAAAATCACCTCCACCCATAGTATCCAGAAGCTGTTTACTCTCTTGGGAACACCCTGTGTAGAAATAGTTAACTCTAAGATACAACGGAAGGTTGTGATGAGGAACCGACATAAGCAAATCCTTGTATCGCTCCCAATACTTGTTGTACGTCTCTCCATCCCTTTGCTTGAAACTTTGAATCTAATTGATAAATAACTTCGTCCGACTAGCTGGAAAGAATTTAGTGGTGAAAGCATCTTGGATATCTCCCCAGTTATGCAAGGATTAAGGCTTCAGAGAGTTGAACCACTGTTTCGCCTTGTCCTTGAGAGTGAATGGGAACAACTTCAGGCAAGCTTGATCAAGTTGCCCCAGAATTGTAACGAAAGAGTGCAGAATATTCTCGAACTCTCGGATATGCAAATAAGGATCCTCCAATTCTCGCCCCCAAAATTCTAGAATTATCCAAAGATGCTCAGCTTTGAATTCAAATGCATTCCCAGCAGTTGGAGTCGGAATAACGATAGGTGATACTTGAGGAGCCCGTTCTGGATTCAGATAATCGCGCAGAGTACGAACTGGAGCTTCTTCAGCCATTGGGCCTTTGCGATTGCGATTTAATTTGCGAGGCGGAGAGTGGGCAGGATATGACCTGGCAATGCTACGGATTCTTGGCGGCGAAGTAGAACGATGAAACCGATTGAAAATTGGGCTTCGATAAACAGGCATAAAACAAAAACAAATACTAACTAACTGCCAACAAACTACTAGATTGGAGCAGCTATGCCACCACCTCATCTCAGCAAACAGAATATGCGATGGGTTAAACCACCACCTCGGCTAAGCAATGCAATCAAATTTAAACTAACTAACTAACTAAATTAACTAACTACACTAACTAAGAACAAACTCGATATTTAGCCTGGCTTCGTTACACCTCAGGTTTGGTATGAAACCAGGTTAGAGGTTTCCACCAAACTAAATACGAACTACTAACACATAAACTACTACTACTACTACTACTAGACGAAAGTGGGATACTTACAGTGGTTTGTCGAACCTCCAAGAAAGCCATAATAAGAAATCTCTGGCAATGGTGCCAAAAATGCTTCGTTCGCTCCGATATAAGGAATAACGCCCCAAGCGTAGGGCTTAATACGTCAGTTGAAGCATAATAATCTGGAAGACCGGGATCGTACCCACGGGAATAATTAATACGGCTTTGCTGGATTTGTAAATGTAAGCACGAGTTTTCGGCTTTTAGACAGCCAACCTTGTTTTACGTTTGCGGTGGAAAGTAAAAAGGGCTAAATTGGAAAACGAATAAACTAAGATAAAAAATAGGTTAGGTCTAGGAATTACTAACACCCACGACTCGAGTTAAACTACATTTCTCACCCAATTATGCGGTTCCGGATACACAATTATGGTTTCAAAACCGGAAGATAAGATGGTTCAATTACCAAGCTAGCTTTAGAATTTATTTAGCAAACGCCTCATGTGACAGAGCTCCAAGCATCATGTGTGGTAAGTAGGCGATGCTCTTACCTACACATGATCAAGGAGGTTAACACCTTAGCAATTTGACAAATAAACCCGAACCCCACATCGATTTTCGAACCAAAGGTTTAAACTTTATATGGTGAAAAACGCAATTTTACTTGAGCCATGAGGTGCTAATCACCCCATGACCAAACCTTGGAAAATTACTCACACATATCTATGAAGATAAGAGCAAGCAAAAATCTACTTAGCATAATTGAAATAACAACACTAGAAGAAAATTAGATTAAACGATAGATCGGAGTAGCGGCTACAACTTTAATAAAGATAACAATAGCAAAACTAAACTAATTAAGGCAGAAAATTAAATATGAAGTGCTGGAAATGAAGAACAATTCAAAATCTAGATCTAGATCTAAAAATGATGCAACTAAATCTATCTACTTGTTTGTACAATGACATCACGGGTTTTTATATCGGTCCCATTCACACACGGAATATTCTCCAGAAGATCCAAAAATCCATCTCTGAGGTCCTCGGTATCGATTGCGAAGGCCTTAAGCTGCTGTTGAAAGGAGCTCGGTACCGATGGAATAAATGAACTCCTATCGATGCCGAGGTTGGTAATGGAAATCGCTGGGATGCTCGCTACTGATTGAAAGCTTTAGGTTCTACCGATGCCGAGGCTGCGTGAGCTGGCTATTGAGTAGTTCGGTACCGATTGAACTTGTCAATTCCTACCGATGCCGAGAGCTTATCTTTCAGTACTTGGTTCTTGCTCCTTGGCTTGCCCTTCTCGAGCCGACGGGTCACCTTCGGGTCTTTGAATGTCTTATATCGTAAAAACTCCTGTTAATAGGAAAATTCCTACAACACAAACTAAACTACTTTATGAGCAAAGCAATTGAAAATAACTAATTAACGATTAAATTGAACTAAAACTAGATAACTAGAGCACCCTATATTGCATTATCGGGTGCTTATCATTGACCCTTTTTCGACGACGACGATTTCTTCAACCCCAAGGCCTTCTTCACGTTGCTTGCCGTAGTTGATGTCCGCGATCATTGATAATGACCTCTCCGGCGTCGGCGACATCCTTTGCAACTAGTCGGTTACAGTACCCGGCGATCGAGATCGCGAAGCAAGCAAGACGGCGATCAGTGAACAGACCCGGCGACAAAAGAAAGCCCAACAACGGAGGCAAAAGATGTGAGATTGGAAGGCTTCGGAGAGAGGAGAGGAGAGAGGACAACGGGAGAAGATGGGCAACGACCGCCGTGATGGACGGCATCGTTAGCTAGGGTTTCACGGGTGTGTGTTACACCTTCTATTAGTTTGGACGGAAAACCTAACGGTTGCAGTTTACTCCAAAACCATAGGGGGGTTACGTGGTCATTAGTTAATGAGGGAGGTTATCTGCCAAACATCCAAACCTTGAGGAGGTAATCGGTATTTTACCCTAAAATTAATTACAAAAGACTTTTTTTTGGAGCGACGCCACATCGATGGATAGCCTTTAGATAATCTAAATTTGATCCATTCAAGTAAGGCTGACTATTAAACAAATTGAAAGTAACCGCAAATAACTTTGAAGGGATGTTCGACTGGCTGCCATGATTTCACATCAAAGGCTCCATTATTTTCAATATTGGTTTCCATTTGCTTCTAGTACCTTGCAATACATATCCAACGATGTAAAATGTGCCGTGATCTGAATTATAATGAAAGAGCAAATCTGACATGCTAGAGAGTAAAAAGCCATTTCTCTCAAATTAGAAAGGCTATAACGAAATGTGCCGTGATTTGAATTATAACGAAAGAGCAAATCTGACATGCTAGAGCGTAAAAAGCCATTCCTCTCAAATTAGAAAGGCTAGCTATTTATGTAGTAGTACCACTTGGGTTTGAAAATAGGCTCATAGTGCTTCCGGTTCAAGAATAGGATGACTCTGACTTTGGATGAAGTCGGGCCAAGTCTGCAAAGTTGGGGTCTGTAATGAGTATTTTCCGTGTGGACAGGTCATATGTGCAGCCGGTCTGTTTTGCAAGCCTGATAAATTGCATCCGGATGGTGGTAAAAAATCCCTCATATTCACATTTTTTGAGCTTAAGGACAAGCACCTTTTGCAATCAAACATAATGACAAATGTGCCTAGGAAAGTGCCTAAAATCCTAGGATATCCCATGAAAGTACCTAAAACCATAAGGTACCCTATGAAAGTGTCTAAAATCCTAGGGCACCCTATATATGAAAGTGTCTAAACCCCTAGGGTATCCTATGAAATTGCCTGAACCACTAAAACTCTATAATAGAAAAGTGCATCCTAAAATCCTATAAAAATGCCTAAACATGTTTTGGCTTTATGGTTAAAGAACTCAAAAAGTTGAAGGATCTATATTGAAAATTATTTTGCTGGCGTCCTTCTCCTAAATGAAAACTATTTTACCATCCTTATGGCTAATTTTTCCATTAAGGTTTCTATCGAGTAAACTCCGTTTTGTATATATTTTTTGGTTTTCTTTTCTTTTTGAACATCAAACTTTTCTTTTTATTAATCTTCAAATTAATAAAACAAAGATTAAATGGACCAAGGACGAGCCAGCCCGATACAAGCCACCCAGGTATTGGAAGGAAAAATAGCCAAGTTGGCAAGAAACCAACTAGAAACAAAAGACCAAGAGTACCCGTCTCAAAATCCGTCCAAAATGCTTAAGCCTGTTGGCTTTTCCCTAAAAATTAGTATTGTTGATTTTAGAGGAAGAGAAGCAAGAGAATGGAGCACAAATGGACTGCTCAAAGGGCAGTCGCTACAGCCGCAGGAAACAGGGAGGAAAGAGGAGTAGTTCTTTGATTTCTTTGATTAATCTCATTCAAACTCTCACATAGAGCAAATTGTAGACTTTAAACAAAACAGGGACTTGGGCTTTAACTTTCAACATTTGGGCCCAATTAAAAAACTTGGCCCAACTACAAACACAAAACTTGGTCCAATTACAAAAAAAGAAAATAAGGTATTACTCATAGTTTAACATTAATTCCCCCTTAATGCCTTGTTGTAACACCCAACATTTCTCCAAAGTATTGAAACTTTTCATTTGAAAGAGTTTTGGTGAAGATGCCCGCCACTTGTCTTCGGTTGCACGCATAATACTTGAGTTGAATCTCTTCATCTTCCACGACCTCTCGAATAAAGTAATGCTTAATGGCAATGTGTTTGGTGCCAATGATGCCCACACATACTTGGCCTCGGCGGTAGATTGTACCACGGTTTGTTGCTTCCTAGATGCCCATGAGAAAACATCCGAGCCAAGAGAAAAAACACGTTCGGAAGTACTCTTCATATCATTGACACATCTGACTCAATAACTATAACAAAATTCTAGCAATTTTGCATCAACATTCTTCTCATACAATATGTCATTAGCTAGGGTAGCAAAAAGGTTTGTGCATGCCGTTTGGCTTTTTTCATATTGGAGTGTATCTGAGAAAATATGAACATAAATAAAGGATTTGATAACAGAATAATTTTGATTGATTCCGTAGCAGATTTTATTTTATTTTATTTCCTTAAGTGTAGATTCCGACATGTATATAATCATTGCATCGGTATTACCTTTTGATTAATGAGAATTCATTCATATTTTCTCAATTCTAATTTCTAACAGTGCATCAGAGCAGGTAATAGATCCTTTGTTCGAATCTCACCAACTACCTAATATTAAAATATTTACACGTGTTTAGCCCACTAATGGAGAAGAGTCTGGCTACACGTGAGGGGGCGTGTTGAAGGAATAAATAATAAAGTTGTCACTCTCTCTAACAGCTTAAGTTTTTAGACAGTGAAAAGGCCTTGATCGAGCAGGATGATCGATAATCTCGCGTCTCTCGACTCCTTTGTATATTTGGCTTCTGGTTTCGTTCGCCTTTGCTTTCAACAAGTGGAAGCTTCGAAACTGAAACTTGATTCAGTTCCTCTTGTATATGACCATCTTCCATACACTTTATATTGCGACTAAAGTCCTCATCGTCTTCACCCTCAGGCTCTAGATCACAGAAATGGCTACTAACGCGACTCGCCCTCGAGGGACTTTGAGTCCCGTGGAAAGATGGGGGAATCATGGAGGGGCTCCCCCATTGAAACCAGTTTCATGTTCTTGCGCTGGTTCGGGGGGCTGCTTTGGGAGAGGTTGGGGTGGCAAATTTGAAGCTTGAGAACTTGTCCATATGTCGCTTTTCCTCTCTCAAAAGCAAAGACTGAAAATAGTATTTGAAGGGTGAGTCCTGTGAGAGGCTTGTGATCTTAAGTGACAAGCGAAGTCCATTCTTTATAAGCCCAATCTCCCACCATGCGGATATTTCAACGGATGTATAGTATTGTTGACCACAGAAAATTTTCAGAGTCGGATAAGTATATTCCACGTGATACCCGCTCGGCACATTCGGGCCATCCATTATACTTTTGAACGGTTCGGATTAAAATACTCTCTTCTCTCACCCCAATACTCTCTCTCCATTTTCTCTCTTTAAATCTGAGCCGTCCAAAAACATAATAGACGGCTCGGATGCACCGAGCAAGTACCACGTGGTACCCGTTCGGCATTGAAATTTTTTTTCGTTGCCCACATTTTTGGACAGTTTCGTAGATAATTTTCTATTTATTGAACGACGATATATATATCCATTCGATATATTTATGGGTTTACAGAAATTGTATTGATTTATTTTTTGACGGGTAAAAAAAATAGTTTATATAAAGAATAATTGAAATAAATTATTCTTAAATCAATTTAAAAGATAAAAATTGGAAAAGAAAACAAGAAGAAATGAGATCGTTATCCTGTTTGGGCAAATTAATTATGCATTCATCCTAGTGGGTTTAAATAATTATCTTCTCACCGTGAATTTGGTTAAATAGCCTATTATGCCCTTATTAATTAATTAATTATTTCTTGCTCATTCTCTCTCCAAAATTCTTAACTCTCTCATTTATTACCAACTATTTATTACGCTCCACGTATTATTTTACCTACTAAGTTTTAATTTGAATATGAACAATTTCAAAATAATCCATATTTTTATTGATTATTTCTGCAAAATTAACATGAAACATATTTTTCAGAATATGATGGATAATCAAAACGATCATATTTTTCGTGAATATGAGATTTGTAGTTTTTGTTTGTTTACTTTGTTTATCTCATATTTTCCACCATTGTGAATTAATATGAACTAATTCATTTACACTTTCAAGTTTTAATTTTTAAAATTACTTCTCTGTGCATAATAAAGCTTTTGTACCAACTAAACATGGTTCGACCAATCTATATGTTCTGAAAAACATGACTAGTGTTGTGCCTAGGGCCGCTAAACGAACTAATTCACTTGAATTTGAGCTCGTGTTCGTATGTTAATGTTGAAGATTGGTTTGTTATATTTTCTTTTTTCTTTTTTTTTTTGGTACATGGTTTGTTACATTTACACCTTAAGAAGTACTTATCCCAAATGTATGGGGCATATAATGGGGCTTAATTACATGCCTTCGATGTTTTTTTTTTATCGGCAAAATAACTTTATTATTATTGGAGAGAGGGGAATGGGATTCCAACAAAAAGTTGAAAATATAGCCAGATGGGACTAAAGCTCATACACACCTAATGGACAAAGCCCGAAACCTTGAGGGCCTAAAAATGCCTAGATTAAACAATAAAACACAAAACCATAGCAAGTGGGCTAGATTCAGCCCAAAAAAACCCAAAACCTAACCCTAATATACAATACAATTTCAAAAACTACCAACCATCCACCACCACTACCCACACCAGAACAGACCACCACCAACACCACCAGGCCACCAACTCCTGAAACAACCAGGCTCCACCTGCCAACACCACCGGAGAAAACAACCGATGAAGCATACCACAGATTTTCCACGAGCACTCAACCCAGCTGTATGTTAGGCGAAACCGAGCCACCCAGCATTGAGCTCGGTGGGAGGCCAACGCCGGCCAAACTTCAAGCCTCCATCAGATCAGCCACGCCGTTAGGTAGAAGACACCGGTGGCCCAGGAACCACCGGCGGGTAGATCGAAACAGAGACAAAGATGCTTATGCTGGTTGCTGACTGAATTTGCTTCCCCTTTCCAAATTTGGCCACTGCTATGTTGGCCATTACTGTCAAAGGGGGAGACTACATCTTTGCCATTGGAAGGTCTGCTGATGGAATAACTTCGGGAACACTTTTGGATGCTACTTTGATCAAATTAATAAAGGAAATGCTGCTGTCTCTGGCCGTTGCTACTCAATCTGGGCAGTAACACTCAATCAAAACTTGGAAGGTTCAAGCATGAGGAAAAGAACTTTGCCCCCAAGATGAATTGGTGATTCGATCATGGACTCTTTTGATCAGTTGTTGCCACTGGATCTGTTTGGTTACCACTGGTTGCTACTAATAAAATTAGGCAGTGGCACTACTCAATCAAAACTGGGGAGGTCATGACTTTGGGCTCTATTTGGAAGAATCTTTGCCCTCCTAAGGTGGAAATCTTCTCGTGGTTGGCAGTTCAAGAAAAGGTAGCCACTAGATCAACGTTATCAAGAAGGAATTTGATCCAGGAGGATCAGCCGTTATCATGCCCTCTGTGTTCCTTGCATTTAGAAACCCCCAATCATTTGTTTCTACACTGTCAGTTTTCTTGGAGTATTTGGTCATTGATTCTCGACTGGTGGCATGTTGTGTGGGTATGCCCTTCATCCTTGGCAGACCTAACTTTATGGTGGTTCGACAGCAGGTTTGGAAATGTGGAGAAAAAGTTATGGGAAGCTTCTTTTTATGCTACACTCTGGTCCTTGTGGTTAGTTCGGAATGACTACGTGTTCAACAACGCTACAACTAGTGTCGAGGAGGTGGGGGAGATTGTTAAAACCATAGTAGCAATGTGGATGAAGCCCAAGTTAGAGATTAAGTTTTACTCGGTGGAGGACTTTAGGCTGTTTTTGGATGGTATCCGAAAGCTCAAATTGTAGTTCTTTTCTTTAGGCTTTGTAACTGTCCAACTTTCTGTTGGATGGTCTTGCGTTGTTTGTTTGTCTTTGTTTTCTCCCCTCGATGTACCCCTTTGAGTTTTTAATAAATTTCGTTTGCCGAGCAAAAAAAAAAAATGACAAAATGCGCTGATCCATATGCATTTAGGGCTGTTTCTTGACGGGGTTTTGGAACTACATATGGGGGTGTTCTGTCGCCCCTTTTTCCTTTGTATTTTGATCTTTAGTTGATTCCTTATCGACTTGTGGGCTGAGTAGTAGATGAATGTCGTTGGGATGCTACTTGTGCGTTGTGATGCTATATTCTCTTGCAAAACAGAAGCAGCATAACAAAATTTCAACAGGTAGAAGAAATCCCTTGCAGTTGCAATTTGAAGCCCTGCAAAATCCAGTCGGAGAAGACGTAATCCGCATCATCAAGCTTCGTAAATCTTCAGTATGAATTCATGTATGATCAGAATTTTCGCTTACCACCCCACACACACTCTGAATTTCCTGCCCAAAGAACTGCAGAATTTTCACTCACCACCCAGCCCACACTCTGAAATTCCTGTCCAAATACCCAGTATTTTCACTTACCGCCCCACACACTTGAATTTCCCGACCCAGAAGTAAGTACCCAGCATGTGTCTCTCTCACAGTTTCTCATACTATCACCAAGAACCCCTGAATGAGATGCACCATTATGTCCCAACAAACACACGCACGCCACTAGGGTACACACACGCAACACACATGGGTACGCACACTATCAGCAGGATGATTGATGCTTAGGTGTTTCTGTGGGTGTCGTTTGTTTTGGCTGGGGTTTCAGTCTTGGTTGGTTTCTTGCCACCATTGGGTTGTTTTATCTTTCCCTTGTGCACGGTTCCTCGTGGCATGTGATTGTCGGAATGAGGAGTTGCCTTTCGTTTGGTATGTCCTTCCTCTGGTTTGATGTCTCGTGCCTAGCTAGATCACTTTAATCTTTATAATTTGTTTTCAAAGGTTAATAGAATTTCTTTTTTGCTGACCAACAAAAAGTATAAAGTATCTAAGTTTATCAAAATTTTCGCACATAACATTGGTTATCGTCCGTAAATTGTAATTCTGGATATGGCTTTGATCTTGTTTCTTGCTTTCTTCATCTTGAATAACTTGAATTGCAATCTCCGCTCATCTGAGGCATCGATAGCTTGAATGCCACCTCTGATGCCCTTTCGATCGGATCATTCTTCTTTGTAACTATTTTCAAAGCCCAGACTCAAACAAACTCCTACTCATCAATCCATTTTTCAACCGCAACAAATTTAGTTTCCTTATTTCCCACCTTCGATAGTGACTTGCAACAAAATGCATCTGGAAATTAAAGGGGATTAAAGATGTCCCGTACAAAATGCTCGTGACCAACTTTGACAAAGATATACTCCATGCATATTTTTCATTGCGCATCGGTACTTCATGCATATTTTTTCACTTTCTCTAGGTTAATAGTGACATAAGTATCTTGAGCCATTTCTTCGTAGTAGTATTTGATTACGTAGCGGCGTAGATCAATGCATGTCTAGATCGAGGGTCCAATAGGCATGCATTTCAAGTACTTCTTAGAATCTTAAACGTAGACCCCTTCCACCAATATTCTAAATGATGCTCTTACTTGACCTAGATGATACCCACAGCATCTCCTATATACCATTTTAACATTCTACTGCCCGGCCGTGTGGTCAAATTCAGGTTGTTTTTTTTTACCGTGATCCGATCATGAAATAATTTGTAGACTTATCCGAAGGGGTTGTGTGGTGGTAAAAAAAAGCTCTTAGGTGCTATGAATTATTTCTTTTGGGCTAGTTCATACAAAGTTTTGATCTAGCTTTAATTGGATTTTTCGTAAGTGGACGGTGTGATTGACTCTCCACGATTAGTTAAGGTTGGCAAAAATTGGCCCAAACACTTGACTAATCAAAAGGAAAAAAATGGTGACTTTTAAACAATCTTTTATTCTTCAAAAAATCCCCAACAATCATGAACATTATATATAAACTCTCGTATTTAGTTAAGAAGAGATTAAACTATTTCCACCGTAGGTGGAAAAACCCAAGTTTCCACCACCTAGTGTGGGTCCAATCGTGTGTTCATTGTAGTAATTAAAATCATTTATCTTGTAGAATTAGAAGAGTAGTATTACCCATGCAAAAAATCAGATTGATCAAATATTGATAGGTAAAGTACGTATATCAAAAAGTGAATATCGAATTATAAAAATTAAATACGCAATAAACAAGGCACAACGAGAACAACCAATATATGTGGTTCCCCAAACTCGGGTACGTCCACGGGAGAGAGAAAACAATTTCCACTATCACTAAGGTTTACAAAGGGTTTACAAAGAGATCCAAGAATCTCTCAAATACCCTATTCAACAACCTACAATCAAAGTGGAAAGATCTTACCCAAAACTCTCCAACACAACTGAAACAGAGGGCACCAACCGAAACAAATCAGCCCACAAAAGGAACACAAAGGCTGCTGCAAATTGCTTGAACAAAGAGAAGAAAGTGGTTGCCTTGATCTCTTCCTTAGCACCGTCACAACACAAACACACAGTGCACTCCACGTTTTTCCCTGTTTCACAGTAGCACACACAGCACCAAACCCTTTTCTCTCTTTCTTATCTTCGACTCTCTCTCCGCTCTCTGTTTCTTGTCTTTTCTTTTTTATCTTCTCTCTCACATACCTCTTCGGCTACTTCCTGCCAGGAGACAAAAACTCTTTTTTTTTAGCTTCCAAAGGAAGCTTAGTGTGTAGAATATTCCTTTTCAAATAACTCCACCAAATACAAATTGGGCCGCATAAAATCAACTTGGGCCAAACTCTATTGGGCTATTTTCATGGGCAAAAACCCAACAATCACCCCCTTTTGCTCATGAGAAATACACCCTCTCTCGGAACTTCGCACCCCCTCACTTGGGCGCCTCACCATCCGGGTGCCTATCTGAAGACATCGGCAACCAAATTGGTTGCAAATGTGACTCTTTTCTTTGCACTTGTTTTTCCTTTGTCAACCCTTTCAAAACTCATCACTTGAGACATTTCTTTTTCGGTGTTGCTCGCCACACATATCAACTCATTTGCTTCCGCCTTTACACGCCACACTTGCGTAACTCGACGCTTCTCTTTTCCGCTAGCTTGGTGTCCGAAACTTGTATGCCTCCTCTCAACACGACCTTGAAGCTTGTACAAGTTTCCCACCATCTTGCCTCACAACACCACCTTCTCATTCTTGAAAACCTCAAGAGCTCCATCCCCTGATGCAAAGCTACAACCTTTTGCGTCCAACATTCCTAAGGAAATCAAATTTTTCCTCAAACCCGGAACATGTCGAACTCCGGTCAATGTCACAAACCTTCCATCGGCCATACGATAACGTACCGAACCCATGCCAACAACCTTGTTCACCGTGTTGTTTGCCATCCTCACGGTACTTTTCTTACAAGCCTCATACGAACAAAAATAGTTCCGATTTGAACACATATGAAACGAACATCTGGAATCTATAACCCAACCAAAATGCTTTGTACCTTTGGAAGTCACCGCAAGCAAATCACCATCATTTTCGGTGGAGCTCTCAACTACCACCGCTTCGGATTTTCCTTTCTCTTGTTCTATCTTGGCTTTAAGCTTTGGGCAAAATTTCATTCTATGTCCTTCTTCATTACAAAAGTAGCACTTTCTTTCGTCAACACCCCGCAACTCACCACCTCGCGAGGATGAGCGCCCCCTTGGCTTAGACCCATTTCGCCTTTTGGTCGTCCGCCCTCTAGCTTGACTACCGGAAGATGCAACCATGGCACGATCCTTCGATATCCTCTCGCTCTCCTTCGCATCGACTCATGGGATAGGAGTGTAGCAATAACCTCATCAAGTCCAAGAGTGTCTTTCCCAAACAACAATGTAGTCTGGAGATGCTCATACGATATCGGCAAGGAAACCAACAAAATGATCGCCTTATCTTCCTCCTCAATCTTTGCGCCAATGGCTTCCAACTTTGTTATTAGCCGATTGTACTCATCCAAATGCTTCTTTAACGACAACCTATTCGTCAAAGATTTAGACTTGTACCTACTCTCAAACTTTGCCCAAAGTTCCGCCGGATTCGTTTCATTGATAACTTCTCGGAGAGTGCTATTTCCAAGATACAATTGAATGGTGCTATTTGCAAGCTCTCTCATCTCCTCCCATTTATCTTCCTTCATTTCTTCCGACTTTTCGGATTTCAGCTTAAGTGCTTTCACTAATCCTTCTCACCAAAATATTCCTCGCCCTTTGTTGCCAAAGAGTAAAATCATTGTGCCCATTGAAAAGCTCAACCACGAACCCGGTGCTTTCTACTGCCATAACTCGCGTATTAATTTTTCCCTTAGTTTTAGCTCTGATACCACTTTGTTGGGATTATTTTCCCTAAATCAATCCGACCCACAAACGGAAGCGTAATCAAAAATTAAATACGCAATAAACAAGGCACAATGAGAACAACCAATATACGTGGTTTTTCAAACTCGGATACGTCCACGGGAGAGAGAAAACAATTTCCACTATCACCAAGGTTTACAAAGGGTTTACAAAGAGATCCAACAATCTCTCAAATACCATATTCAACAACCTACAATCAAAGTGGAAAATCTTACCCAAAACTCTCCAACACAACTGAAACAGAGGGCACCAACCGAAACAAATCAGCCCACAAAAGGAACACAAAGGCTGCTGCAAATTGCTTGAACAAAGAGAGGAAAGTGGTTGCCTTG
The DNA here is from genome assembly GCF_030253575.1 of Rhododendron vialii. NCBI lineage: Eukaryota > Viridiplantae > Streptophyta > Magnoliopsida > Ericales > Ericaceae > Rhododendron > Rhododendron vialii. The sequence goes on from NC_080569.1 coordinate 12,540,722, forward strand.
ATCTCTTCCTTAGCACCGTCACAAACACAAACACACAGTGCACTCCACGTTTTTCCCTGTTTCACAGTAGCACACACAACACCAAACCCTTTTCTCTCTTTCTTATCTTCGACTCTCTCTCCGCTCTCTGTTTCGTTTCTTTTCTTTTTTATCTTCTCTCTCACACACCTCTTCGGCTACTTCTTGCCAGGAGACAAAAACCCTTTTTTTTTAGCTTCCAAAGGAAGCTTTAGTGTGTAGAATATTCCTTTTCAAATAACTCCACCAAATACAAATTGGGCCGCATAAAATCAACTTGGGCCAAATTCTATTGGGCTATTTTCATAGGCAAAAACCCAACAAACACCCAAAATATCCCTATGCTAGGATTCAAAAAAAAAAAAAACGAACATGTAAACAAGAAAAAAGACACGGAGGGAAAAATCATAAAAGTTTGGGAAGACAGTTTCGGCAATGCAGAAAAACGCGTGAATAGATTGATTTTGCCCCTCAACAATGTCGACGTGTATCAAATTAAAGGATTTGATTGGAAAAATTGAGGAAAGTTGTCCTTAGGATTCCATCTTCTTATATGTCCATTGGCATATGGATGATAGCAACGGTGGGACATAAAATTTTATTTCGTCTTAAGTGGCAAACCAAACAGGAACGCTGCCACACAAAGATGATTTGCGCATAGATTTCGTTGTAGGACCCACCATAGGCCCTACACAAACGATTCGAGTCATTCATAAAACGTAAATTTTTTTTTTTTGTTTCATGGTTTCTAGGGCCAATTCAAAAAATTAGCTCAATTTGATATCTATATATGCTTAATCCAGATGATTCAACACAGGAAGCTTACATCATTACACAGAACACTGATAAGGAGGTGTTCGGACAAAAAATCCCCATGGCTTATTGGCTTTCCCGACAAAAATAAGCCTCCTAACATACTGTGGCTTTTTTGGCTCATTTTTATTCCCGAACAGCCCCTAATACTACTTTACTGTTCACAGCGTACATCATTATACACCAATTACATCATGTCAATAGTACGACACTTTACTTTCTCTGCTAGCATTTATTCCTTACGTAGTATTGGTAATAATCTATACTACAAGACAACAGACCAATAATACTACTACTTATCCAAATAGTACAAAACAGTACATACCAATAATACAACTAGTACATGAAAATTATCATAAACAGTACACCATAAACTGTACACACCAATTATTTGTCCACCTCCGGGAAATGAAAAGAGAAACAGGTGGCATGAGCGCATGATTGTCACTCTGAATCATCTGTACCACCTCCAGAATAGTCTTCAATTCTATCAGTCAATCCAGTCATCTAATTTTTCATTCAGATTTTAGAACAATGAAAACTTAGATCATTGAATCGAGTATCTATAAATATCAGATTGAGCTGATTTTTTGCGTGTACCTTTAAAAAATATTTTAAATTTAATAAACAATTCAGGTCAATTGTATAGGACCCGTAATAGGTCCCATATTAAAATATGTGCACAAATCTTGTCTGCGTGGACAGACTTTCTGAACCAGACAGATATGGAGGAGACCAGAAAGTGATGTGCTAGTCCGGGACCATCAATCCCCTAAAATGGCTGGTCCATTTGCCTTGGCCCAAGTTGCCACGGACCCAAAATCAATAATATTGGGGGCCACCATCCCAACCCCTAGCTAGCGAGAAAATTTTGGGTGCCGGATAGGTATCACGTCTCCTAGTTGATGTGGTACCCAAGCAACACATCCTAGCCGTCCAAAAGTGTATTGAACAGCCCTGATTGAATCACACACTCTCCTCTCACCCCAACACTCTCTTGTTTTTGTCTCCTATTTCTTTCTCTTTCTTGTTTCTCCTCCCCAAACGGTGTGGTGCATTCAAAGTACAACGAAAGGGCAAGCACCCAAGGTTCCGTCAACCACTACCGTCTCATAAATGTCCACACCATTCACTACCCTGTTGTGGTCATCCGTTTCAAAGAAGTGGTTGAATGTTACTCCTAGAATTTATGGAAACAATTAATGATAGCGACACGAAGTTCTCGTCAATCTCACCTTCCCCAATTGCGACATGCTGCTGAAATACCCAAAATATCTCCATACTAGGATCCAAAAAAAAAACGAAAATGTAAACAAAAAAAGATAGAGGAAAAAATCATAAAAGTCTGGGAAAGCAGTTTCGGCAATACGGAAAATGCATGAATAGATTGATTTTGCCCCTCAACAATGTCGACGTGTATCAAAGTTACTACATACGTTCGCAAGTAAACAACCAACCAAATCATTATGACGCTTCAATATCGTTATGGGGAAAACCTATAGTTCGCATAATGCAATGTTGGAGTTTTGCTACTCCTGTATCAACCAATTGAATTAATGCCGAGTGAAGTTCACTACGGGGCATGTACAATTATGAAAATTCATATATCTAATGTATGATGCATCGACACGCACATACACACATACCACATAATCTACCTGTGGTTTTAAAAATGTGCGGATAGAATCTCTGCTGTAATGTGTTTTTCATCCATATTAACGAACATAACATTAAAAGCCCGATATACTCTTATCATGTCCCTTGATTCTTCTTCTTTTTTAAATCTAATCACATCATCCCCTATACCAAAAATTGAATCTAAACCGTTGATATTATAAATTTTGACGAGTACTACATCTATGCCAATATTCAAGTCAATCAAAAAATGAAAAACTCATGGTCAAATCGATTTCGTTATGAAATTAAAATTTCAAATTTGAATTTACTAAAAATTAGTAGATCACTAGGTTATTGATACCTGATCAAGATGACTTTTTTTACAGAGATACTCTATTCTTTATTTAATACATTATGAACGACTCAGATTACATTCTAGAGGCGTGTGAGATACATCTCCGTTAATATGGATGGAAAACATGACGGCTGAGGGTCTATCTGCACATTTTTTAAAACCACAAGTAGGTTATGTGGTCAGTTTTGAACCATAAAGGGGGTATCCGTACATGACAATAACCAGAGCAGGTGAAAGTGGACTTTACCCTTTTTTCTTTCAGTACTTGCTACTATTAATTAAACAACGAACCTTACAATTTTTCACAAGCAAAATGTATATGATACTAGTATATCTTTCCAAGTTATTGAGCCGAAATCTAGCTCGATAGAGAATTAATACTAGTATATCTTTCCAAGATATTGAGCCGAAATCTAACTCGATAGAGAATTATTACAGTAATTAAGTTTGTGTCGAAGATAACTCATGTGACGTAGACGGTAGTACCATACAAGCACAATTACCAACCAAATGAAGAAGCAAACAGGCAAGAGGCCAGTTTGCACTTTGAATTATTCTTGACCAAATGCACGATCTTGCCTGCCTCAGGACGAATAGAAAACTTACTGGCTGGGGGAATGATGCAACTACAACTAATTTTGGATTCGTCATGCACCACGTCCATCGCTTAAAAGATGAATTTGACATTTTCAGAAGCACCATGAATAACAGCCTCATTAATTTTCAAAAGATTAAGGCTGACATATGGATTGATACAATCGGTCATCAACAGTCACAAAATTAAATCATAACAAGACAGACAGACATAAACAGCTAACCCAAGCTCCATGTAGCAATAATCTCCTTGTAACTGTTGTAAATAGCGAGTAATATTCCCTTCCAACTGCTCTGACATGCTGGGGCCTGCAAATGCAAAACGTGTTCTGCGTCTCCAAATTTATTCCCTTTTATTTCTACAAACTCAACTTGGTTGTAGACGTTTATTGCAAACTAAACTCCCTTGTGATGTATGCCACATGGCCCTCTGAATCGATCTATAGCTTAAGTGCTTCTTACTTTTCAGGGCCTATTTCCTGAATTTGCTTATCTCATATATTAACCATCTTCAACTAGAACTTGCTCCATTAAGTGTCACGCGGTATTCATGACCTGATCATTGTGTATATTATCTTCATAACACTTAAAAACCAAGGAATTGTAAGGAATATTCCCTAGATATTCCTTGAGGATATGTTTGTAAAATGCATCAGACCCTGAAAAATCTCGACAACTATGAAAGATGAGAGTTTTTGCTGAATGATAGAGTACGGTCAATCTGGTAAACCATTGTTACATTGCAATTGGCCGGTTTCTCAACCATTCATTTTTTTTTGCATTTGGACTTGATTAACTTTTACTTTCTTGTTGACCATGAGCCTGAACCTGCTCACCATGTTGCACTCAAGCATTTGCTTTTCATAGAAATGTCAAAAATCGGTGTTTTCACATAAATGTCAAAAAACGTTGTAAACACTATAGCTATATATGAACTGGAGTATATTTTTCTATTAATGTAGAAATTAATACAAGTGATTCGGCCCCTTTAGATTAGCGTAAATCCTACATCCGCTACTGGTTCACATATTGATTATTGTATACTCTAACTGGTCTCAAACTAAAATCACGTAGCGAAATGATTATCTCCTTTACTATGGAGGAACATATAGATTCCATAAAGCAAAGACACAATAACAACTGACACCCAAAAAATTTTTTTTTCTAACCGAAGAAGTAGTAACCAATATATTCTATATTTCAAGAGTCCCAAATAGGGCCAAAGGCAGGAATTCCAGCAGCTTTGCATGCATTGACAACATCCCTACTTCCTTCTGGATTACTAGTAACGATCACAGCCTCAGCTCCCCAATTTCTCGCAGTATCCACGGTCATTTGTGAGATGTTGGGGCGTCCGAGCACCGCCGTGTCATGAACAATCACCTTTTCTTTCGGGTGCCCACTCACCCACTCTTTGATCTCTTTACCAAAATTTTGCTCAATCCCTTTTGCCACCCAAAGCAAGCAAATGTTAGCCGCACGAGGCTGCAAAATTAACGACAAAAAGACGCAAATACCCGAGCCAGTAGCCACCACCAAAACCCTATCGTACAAGTTTGCTAGATAAGGAAGTCCAGCAAAATGAACAGTTCTAACCCAAAGGTGACTCGGTGGGTTCGAGACCAAGGACCTTGTGAAATCACCCACCGCACCAGCCAACATCATGTGCTCTTTCTTCCCATCTGAAATGATTCCGAAAGCGTGCCATTCTGAAAAGGGTGATGGGCTGATTCTACCCAATATACCAGGTCTTACACCACCTTCAAATTTGATGATCGAGGCGTGGGTGGAGGGAGCGGAGACATTAACCTTGACTCGTCTCACTGTGATCCATGGAAGGATTATGAATACTGTAATCACTGTAGTCAACCAAAATTCTTGACTTTTGATAAGTTTTGAACAAAGGTTGCCATTATACGATTTGGTTTTCGGATCATAAGAGATTGTAAGGAGGATAAAGACCCAAAGGAGACCAAGAGCGGTCCACCCGGCAAAACGGTGGGTCCTTTCAAAGATGTTGTGGTGCAGGTGACGGACTAAAGGGAATGCTGCCAGAGAAGAGAGACAGAGGAGAAAGAGAATGGTAGATGCAACTGCAATGATCTCAGTGGAAGTGTTTTCTCTGTCTCTAAGAGTGAGACCTAAAGCGTAAATGAGCCAGGCGATGGAGGAGACACCGCACCCGCTGTGGATCCCCCCAAGGGACTGGAGGAGAGATGTGATGGCAGTCTTGACGCGGAGTGGGACACACGACCGGCCGAAAACTTTCACTGTGATATAGAAAACAACCCTCAAACACGCCTCGCTCCGGCATAAGGTCAGAGCAAGAATGTTGCCAATGGAAAAAAGAGCAGCTTTGTCAGTCGCATATTGGAACTTTCCGGTTGCTGAGAGAAGCAAAAAGGTGATGTTTAAGGCCAAACAAGTTACAAAGAGTCGCTTATAGACTGTGAAAAGGCCTTGATCGAGCAGGATGACCGATAATCTCGCGTCCCTCGACTCCTTTGGCTTCTGGTCTTGTTCGCCTTTGCTTTCAACAAGTGGAAGCTTCGAAATGGAAACTTGATTCAGTTCCTGTTGTATATGACCATCTTCCATACACTTTGTACCGCGACTAAAGTCCTCATCGTCTTCACCCTCAAGCTCCAGATCACAAAAATGGCTACTAACGTGACTCGCCCTCGAGGGACTTTGAGTCCCGTGGAAAGAACGAGGAATCATGGAGGGGCTCTCCCATTGAAACCAGTTTCTTGTTCTTCCGCTGGTTCGGTGGGCGGCTTTGGGAGAGGTTGGGGTGGCAAATTTGAAGCTTGAGAACTTTTTGAAGTTTGCTAGGTTTTCCATATGTCGTTTTTTTTCTCTCTCTCAAAAGCAAGGACTGAAAATAGTATTTGAAGGCCAGGGTGAGTCCTGTCCTGTGAGAGGCTTGTGATCTTGGTGACATGCAAGAGAAGTCCATTATTTCAGCGGATATATAGTATTGTTGACTAAATTTTTGGACAGTTTCATTCTTTATTTATTGGACGACATGTATCCATCCAATATATTTATGGGTGTACAGAAATTGTATTGATTTAGTTTTTGACGGGGTGAAGAAAACAATTTAGATAAAGAATATCGATTTATGGCTTGCAACGGGTTTGACAACAGGTTTAAAAGTTTGGAAAGGCACATTCGGGAGGTGACTTTCTTTGCTACCTTATGGTCTATGTGGCTTGCAAGGAACGACCTTATTTTCAACAATGTGTTACGGTCAGCTAGCGAGGTAGGGGATCAGATTAAGACAAGGGTGGCTATGTAGATGAAAGCCAAATTCGTAATCAAGGTGTACTCAGTCGAGGATTTTAAATGTTTTCTGGGAGGTATTCGTAAGCTGAAGCTTTAGCTCGGAGGAGATGCGCATCCAACCTCCGGCTGGATGGTTGAGTTTTCATTTCTTCATTTTGTTTTTCTTGCTTTCGGTTTGAGCTAGTTTGCTCATCCCTATCCTCCCCTCGATGTACCCCTTTCGAGATTTATAAAATTTGTTTCGTTTGTTGAGCAAAAAAGAAGAAGAAGAATATCGATTTATCATAAAGATAAAAATTGCGAAAAACAATTGGAAAAGAAAACAATTATCAATCTATGCTATATATGAATGTAATTAGTTTCAAAAGTCTCCAAACCCTAATTTCTAAATTCTTACAGTTCTGATTTTTGTTATTTTAAAAAATTGAGAGAGAGAGAGAGAGAGAGAGAGAGAGAGAGAGAGAGAGAGAGAGAGAGAGAGAGAGAGAGAGAGAGAGAGAGAGAGGTGGGAATTTGGAGTATGATATTTGTTGTTTTTGTTTGTTTAATTTGTTTATCTTATATTTTCCACCCAATGTGCATTAATATGAATTAATTCATTTACACTTTAAATTTCAATTTATAAGTTTTTCTGTGCATAAAACAGAAACAACGCTTCTATACCAACTTACATGGTTCTACCAATCTATATATTCTGAAAATATAACTAGTGGTGCACCTGGGTTGCTAAACGAACTATTTTATTCGAGTCTAAGCTTGTGTTCTTATGTTAATGTTGAAGATTGATTTGTTACATGAATAAACTAAGCATGAATATTTTTGTGAAGCTCGTTAAGATTTCAAGTCAAACTTGAACAAGCTACTACTCGGCTCGTTTAACTTATTATGCATAAAAAATTCAAACTACTTAAGATCGGCTTCTTTAATTTTTTGCTTGATTAAAAATCGTTTCAAATTGGATCGCCTTATAAACAAGTTAAGCTTGAAAAAATTCCCGATGTTCATTAAGTTATCAAACCAAAGTTGATCAACTACCTGCTTGACTTATTTGACTCGTTTATCAACCCTAGATGTGCACGTATGATGCACAGAAATAGTAAATAGATCAATGTAAACCTCTTCTTTTTTTTATTGTTCCGTGATCGAACAAGCACAATACTATTTTTTTTTTGGTACGTCGGAAATTCAATTAACAAAAAAAGCAAGGACCACAGCAGAGTCATAACAAAGCTAAAGGATAGAATAGTCCGAGATAAAGTTCAAAGAACACTAATTTAAAGCCTACCTAAAAAGAAGGCTATCTTTAATCAAGAACTCCTGCAATACTTCTATAGATTACCACATCGAGGGGACAGCTAATAAAAATCCTAATTTGGCAGTAAAATTCAGTAAGCTTGACTGCATGTGTTTGAAATGTACGGACAAATGCATATTAGTAGGCCATTGTGTTGTGTACTAAATACAACAGGCAGCAATTGGCCTGTTCACTTAATTGGTGGCTATTTTTGGAAAGAGTTATTTAACTAATTAATTTGCAATGGGTTGCTTATAACTCGTAAGCTAAAACTGTAGGTTGAAGTTGAGGTGTTGTAGCATTCAACTTTCGGTTGATTAATGCTTGTATTTTTTTTGTTGGTGAGCTCTTTTATGTTCATCAGCATTCCCCATCCTCGATGTATCCCTTTCAAGTTTCGATTTGCCAAGAAAAAAATAAAATTAACTTGACGAAATTGCCGATCAATAAAAGCTTTGTTGCCAATAAAAAAAAAACTTGACGAAATTGCCGAAGTAGTATAGCGTTGACATATCACAGTAATTAATCAGGAGTGAGTAGTGGAATCTAAATCCATCAAAAGGGTCACATACGAAAGTGAAAAGACCTACACACAGATGTGTTCAAAACAAACTACGAAAGACTCACGTGCATCGGACGGTTCTGAACACATCTGTTTTCGAATTTGTTTACATTCGTCTATATATGTGGTATTGCTCAAATCTTGTAGAACCATGCATAACACTTCTTACGTTGATAATTAACACCAATGCGTTAATATCACACTCGAAAAACCCTAGCTTAATTGCAACACTTATAGTTGTTAATTAGTTTAGTCCAAATTGAAGGAATAGATAGATACGAATATAAAAGAGCATAACACTTCTTACGTTGATAATTAACATCTGTTTTCCGCGCGACGTTTCGATGTGAGTCATATGGCGTTACACGTTAGGGAATAGATAGATACGAATATAGAATATTTACTAGGTACTTATGCGAATATGCGGCTGTGCCCGGCCAGGAAGAAACCTCTGAAGCATCGCTTCTTCGCTTGGTTTATTAATATGGTTGATCAAATATAGGATGATTTTAAATTCGTTAAAGTTGAGATACGCGATGCGTCATTCTTATGTATAAAAACAGGAGTGACGTGAACAGTGATATCGTCGTCCATGGCCAAACTTTCTTCACCCAATTGAACAATGTTTTCGGCCGCAAGTGATAGTTACGTTTGAACTTGATCAACTCATGTTATTACTCATTTGTGTAATAGAACTCCAGTTGCATCCGGGGAGGGTAAATGACGAACAATTCCGTAATAAAAGTATTATATACTGTACCAACATGCAGGATTGACTGCTAGTAGAACCTATTTCTCTCTCTCCTCTCTTTTCTTTGGTCAAAAGGATATCCCTCTCTCTCTCTCTCTCTCCTGAAATCAGCATCGGCATCATGAAATCCTCCACAATCTTCTACTCCTTTTGTTCTTTTTTTATTTTTATCAAAGTTGACCACTATGGAAGCCATAACTTTAGGGGTAAAAAATTTTCCTATAACGAAGATTTAGGAATGTGTTGTGCGGGCCCACTTTGAATTGCGCAAAAATAATTGGGGCCGTTTAATTTTATAGAAAATCTTTTTAAACGTTCTGTATGAATATGAGGATTTGGATGAGGGTGCTTCCCTCTCTGTAGAATTTTAATCTTTTGCTTGCATTTGGTGAAGGTGTTTTGGTGCATGTTTGGGTTGGTTGTTTGCTTTTGAAGTTCCTAGCTAGTAGCATTATTGTTTCGTGTTTCAGTTTTGTTTAGGGTTTTTTTTGGGTTTTCCATAATTTTTTTTTGAAATGGCAAAATATTATTAATGGGAAACTCGATAATGGGTACATTGAGGGTTTTCCATGTTGGAGGATACATGTTTCGTCTTAGGTTCTTTGGTTTTGGGGTCCTGGTTTAGGAGGTTCGGCTTAGGTGCTTTTATGTAAGGTCTTTGCTTTTGGTTGGCGTCTTGCCTTCCTGGTTTTTCTTTTGGGTCTCGGATGGCACTAATCTAAACCTATCCCTCGCAAAGACCGGCATATGATGCCGGTCGAAAAGAAAAGTATTTTATATGATAATTTGAGTGTTCTTTTTGTAAGTGAAGATTACACATTATTGAGGAGAAAAATAGCATTGATTCTGTATGTGTCTTTCTATAAAAATAACAGAACGACTAATGTGGCTTTGATATGAACGGCGAAAATACTGTAAATCATGCAACTAGCTAGAACATCAATGGATCAAGCTGATTTTTCTTACCGTATGAGTTACTTGCAAATCGAGATTCCTACAGAAAGAACAGATCATGTCATCAAAATAGGACTGGCTCCCTTTGCTTCAATGTAAAATATGTTACAAACTTACAACGTCATATATTTTTCTTGTTAAACTTTTGACACAAAATTTCTCCATACTCTTCTTTTTCCGTGTTTAGCTGGAAACAATTTCCCAAACGAAGGTAATTTGAATGGATTTGGGGATGATGTAGTGCACTTGGCCCATCCGGTCGTCCATTTTGACAATGGCCTTGGATTTGAATCCGAACAGTTGATAGTTCAGATTTGTATGAACTTAGATTAAGCCATATGTGCCGAAATGTACACCTCAAGTCCAACTTGAATATGCACCAAGTACCTCTTGCATGCCTATTGGATTGCACGCTAGGGTCAAAGTTTTTTTTTTTTTTTTTTACCACAAAAAAAAAAGAGAAGATTTACCAAAAAAAAGAAGAAGAAGAAGATGAAATCGGAACAATAGGAATAGACAAGTATTGAGATATCCTCGGAAAATCCACTACTCTTCTACTACTGCTACTTGCAAAATCTAAACCTATCCCTCGCCACTCGAAATTTTAATAAAAGCAGAAGAAAATATTTTTTTTGAACAGCGAAAAAGAAATTTTATTGAGATGAAAAGGAAGTACAAAAAAAATAGAACAAGCAAAAGCAAAAATTACAACAACAAAAGAAAAGATTATAGTTGACAAGGAGGTAACTATAATAATAATAAAATAAATAAATAAAAAAACCTCGAAACCGGCCCATTCCTAAAAACACCCAAAATAAAATAGACAGAGAATTCTCCTAATAATCCCTGCAGCTAGCTGACAAAACACAGTAGGGTGAAAGTTGTAGAACCACATCCATGAGATGTGGCTTGTAATAAAAATGTATGCATGAATACTCACGAGTCATGAACCCCAAAGTCTTCCAACCAAACCAAACTCACACCCCGGCCAGCACATATATACGAACGCCTACAATTAAATTCACCTTAAACAGTTTACTCAAGTTTTGTGCAACCAAACACTGAAAATGCTAAAAAACATTTTTGAGAAAAAATAAAAATATTTTAAGTCTGAAACAAACGGAGCCTAAATATCGTATCAGATCGGAGAAGGAAAAGTATTCAAAATTTAGTCACTTGAGGTGTGTAGTGTTTGTCTTCTGGCCACTGTTGCGAAGACAAGTCAGAACAATCTGATGCTCGATCTGTGATATTGGAACACCCGAAGTCTGCAAATGGAAGTACACAAAGATGATCTATTATCAAGTGATTTGCATCGTGTGTCTGTGAGAGAGACCTGATTTCTAAAATTAAGGTTGGGATCAATATTGTTGGAGTGTCGAAAAGAAATAACTCCACCAATTAATAGTGGTTACGAGAGTGTTTGGTTTTAGACGGATGTGTTTCTTGTTAGATTTTGTGTGGGATTCATGTATTGTTTTATCAATGATATTGTTATCGTTTGAGAAAAGAAACTACATAGTATATACATAGGTTTAACTCTCTGACTCAAACACATACGGAGTATCAAAGAGATCAAAATATTCAGTATGAAAAAGACTTCAACAGTTGATGCTTATTTTGAACTAACTAGTTTAGGAATGCTCTTAGAATTAGCTATGGCCGGTTCACCATTGGACAATGCGTATTTAATTTTTCATACTTTGCACGGGCAGAATCCATGTCTTGTAAAACAGCGGTTAGAACTAGACCTAGACCTAATAATAGTGTGATGTGTTGATTACCTTGATGAGTGCTGAAGAAATGGATAGTCAAAGAGATCAAAAAATTTTTTTTTTTGCTCGGCAAAAGAAACAATTATATTAAGGTTCGAAGGGATACATCGAGGGGCTCAATCGAAGTAAGCATAGAAAACTTACACGATCAAGCAAAAAACAGAAAAAAAAAAAAAAAAAAGCAAAAGGAAAAAAAAGAGGAACCACCAAACTGCGCCCTCCAACAAAACATTGGAAGATCAGACCTCATCTAGACTCAAATCCCGACTTACAATTTTAGAAGCCTACTACTTCTTCAGAGTGATACTTACTACTACTTCTGTTCTAGTTTTTTTTTTTTTTTTTTAAGGCAAATTTTTTTTTATTAATCACTGAATATGTTACAGAGATTAACTAGAATAAGGAATTATGACATTATATTCCTAACCTAAGACTCATCTGAGTTACAAAACTAAGAATAATCCTATGTCTATCCAAGACTCAAATCCGAGATTAGCAAGAAGCTAACCAATGAGACACCAATTGGGGTAAGCCCACACCTAATGAGTCATGCTCAGAAACACCCATTGGGACAAGCCCATACATCTAAAGGGACAAGCCCAAGTACAAAGAATCTATCACTACACCCCAAATATCAAATTTTTTATGCGAATACTCCCATATTTTCTCTGTGCTCTAAAAAGTTCCAAACGATTCGAGAACCAAAATCGTCCCTTTAGTCCTTTTTAGCCCTTAACCTTTTTAGATGCATTGCTTTTGAAACCTTCTCCAAATCCTTGTCTGGCTCCACCCCTCGGATTGATCCTTTCTGCTCCACCCCTCGGATTGATCCTTTCTTGCCATGAAGCATGACCTTCTCTCCTTTTAGAGCTCCTTCATCTGCCTCACACCCATCTGAGGGAGATGAAGGGATCATATATATTGCCTCCCTCATCCAAACTTCTATTCTAATTGTTGCAGCAGCTAAATTTGATACTTAGTCTTCAGTATCTTCTGCTAATTCCCAACGGTTTCAAAGTTCTAGTGCATGTGCTTTGAATCCTAATCGTCAGCCTCAACTTAGTCCTTCAGTTCAGCAATTGCATTTTCAGTCTCAGCTATTCGGATTCCCACGGTCTGGTTTTTCTCCTATGTCCAATCAATCTGGTTACTCACAGCCTCAACAAGATCAAGCACAATTGTACCATGCTTAGTTCAATAGAGGTTTTCAATAGAAAGAAAGCAAAGGTCAAAGGGGAGATCCATCACAGTGTAATAAAGCTGGACGTACATGTCAAATTTGTAGAAAGACAAATCACATAGCTAAAGACTGCTATCAAAGAGCCATTGCAGTATCAACCCCCCTATGTACACCTTTAGTTCTCAATTTAGACCTGTGTTTTCTTCTGAATTTCGTCAGTTTGGTTCTCCACAGTATGCAGGTCATCAACAGCTTCCTACATCATCCTCGTACCCTGGATTTTCCTATCGTCCTCCCCTTCTATCCATACAACAATACAAATCCAATACTCCTAGTTCTTCCCAACCTTAGCAAGCTCCCATGGCTCAGACCTTTCCATTGATGCCTCAGTTTACTCCTTCACCATCAAACTGGTATATCTATAAGTGGTGCCACTACACGTCACTACTGCTTAATTAGTCTAATTTGTATATGCATATATTATTTGATGGTGTAATGGTTGGAGATGGGAACTCGATCCCTTAATTCCTATTGCTAATGTACATTGGTAATGGATTCTTCCTAAAGATCATACCTTCATTTGTCTAAACTGTTACATGTTTCTCTTTGGATGAAAAATAAATTCTTAAGGAGAACAATCTTACAAGAATCATGAACATACCTTCCAACAAGTAAAAACTAAGCTAAGCTGAGGCAAAAATTCTAGGGGTGATATATTCGCCAACAGCTACATAGCATGGTGATTCATGGGGTTTGCTTTACAAACAAAAATCGGGAACTTCTAATGTGCACATCAAAGATTCAAACAGATATTATCTTAAACAGTGGAAAATGGTCGATGAATGGCTAGGAAAACTCTATATATATTTCCTTTCATGCAATATGCAGTATATCATGGCTGCCCAATTATGCTTCCTACTTGTGTTTGCCAAATGATTTAGCTCTAAATTTACCATTGAACCACGAGATTTGAGCATCCCAAGTGTATTGTGGTTTAGAAACACCACTTAGATGGCAAACCTTTTGCCAAATGTGCCTGTAATAGAAGCAGCCATAAAAGGGAAGTACAGATTCTATTTTTCACGTCAAGAAGAGCAAACAGCTTTAAAAGATGGAATAACTTCCCATTTACTATACTTTTCTCGGATACTAATTCATCTTTTACATGTCATCTTCCATCCTTAGAGCTGTTGTTAGCATTTTCTCTATTTCTTTAATTTGGCATAGCAATGGAGCATAATCTATATTTCTTTCAGGTGCTACGATTTGACCCTCCCGCAGTCCCGCGCTTGGTGAAAATCTCTCTATTCCTCGGTTCAAATTCTGCGTTGGTTAGGTCGCCTGTACTTGTGACAAGTGACAACTTGTTAGAATTTGTTATGCAATAAACTACTTAGTTTCCGTATTTATGAATTAGCAGTTGAATGAAAAAAAACATTTGTGAATCCTAAAGATTATGCAATTAAATTAATGGTTCGAAAAGGTTCGGCAACTGGATAAGGTGTTTGAAGGGGCGTAGGGGGTCGAGATTGTCACTAGATACCAGATCTAAGGATTTCGAGGTCTGTCGTGGATCACCAATGGCCGGAAAGCATTCGCCGGTGATCGGCGAGGGCTAGGCTTGAGTTGCTGATGGTCGGCGATGCAGAAGGTGGATGACGAGGAGTTTGTATAAGGTGTACGTCTTGTTTTTTCATAATTTTTCATGTTTTTTCATGACAAGGAGTTTGGGTGTCAAGGATTTTGCAGAAGGTTGTCGGCGAGCGGCGAGAAGATCTTTTGTATTCATGTTATTTTTCCTTCATGTTTTTTTCGTGTTATTTCGATATAAATAAAATACATTTTCCGACCACCGGCAAGAAGGTCGTTTGTATTCATGTTTTTTTTTCTTCATGATTTTCACATTTATTCATGTGTTTTCATGAATAAAACATAGTGTATATATATTTTTGATGGTGTATTCATGAAAAACATGGTCAACTAATTTATTCATGTTTTTCATGGTCGATTAAAAACATGGTGTATTCATATATTTTTGATTAATTTTTTTCATGTTTTCATGTTTTTTTGATTAATTTATTCATGTATTTTTATAAATAAAACATTGTGTATTCATATTTTTTTTTAAATAAATTATGGTGTATTCATTAAATCCTACTCCCTCCGTCCCTTTTTAAGTATCCTGCTTCGTAACTCCAACTTATTAAAAAGAATACATTTTTACTTACCCATCATCATTACATTTTTACTTACTAACTTTTCAAAATGGAATCTACTTTTAGGGGCAAAATAGAAAATTCACCAACTTTTACCCACTAACTTTACAAAATAGACATTTATTAAGGTACAGCCCAAAATAGAATACTGGACTATAAAATAGGGACGGAGGGAGTAATTGTTTTGGTTCGGTTGAAATTGAAATAAATCATGGTGTATTCATGAAAAACATAGTTGATTTGACGAACCACCATATTTCAGAAAATATGTTTCATGGTAATTTTGCAGAAATAATTCATGAAAAAATAAATTTTCGTGAAATTGCTCTAACCATATTCACATGAGTTTATAATATAATACGACCAATTTACGAAAATTAAGAATTTGAAAATTTACGAAATTTTAGAGAGAATAGTTTAAAATATATCCATTAAGGATTTAAAAAATTGAGAATTCAAAATTTCCCACATTCTTATCAAATAATCATCTCATTATTTTAGGTAACTATAATTATTACAATCTCACTAATTTAGGAAGGAAATACACATCTACATATGAATATCTTATTAAAAGGGTAATATAGGTAATTTACCATCTAAAAGTATGAAAAAATAACTATTTAAAAAGTATTGGATGAATGCATACATGGTATAAAGTCAGAGCATGGATATTTAAAAATTCCGAACAATAAACAATGTAGTTGCCATATTTGTCGTAATATTTGCCAATTAACAATTGAATAAAAAAAAAACCCGCCCAAGAGTTCTGAAATGCCAAACTACGTAATCCTCACAGAGGGAAGAATATAGATACCAGATGGGCCAAAAACTAGCATAATCCTCACAGTTCAATAAACAAATTGGACCCAAAATAGGCCTTTGTCTTCCTTTGTTTTTTTGAAAATGGGCTTTTGTCTATCTAAAAGAAAAAGGTCCTTCCAAAACCATCTTTTAATTTTTTTTTCAAGAGAGTTGAGGAACCTAGCGAGTTCTGTAGAGTTTTAGATGATTACAGAATATTCTAGAACATTATGGAATACACCACTACATGCTAAAGTTGTGTCGAGAGTTCTAGAATCTTGTGGAAATAAGAAGAAAAATATTTGGTAAAAGGATTCTAAAAGGAGAATGTGGATTATTAGCATTCTATAAGGAGAATGTGGATTATTGGATGAAAATGATCTTAATCGTCTATTAATGAGGTGGATGGCTATATAAAGGAGGGTGCGAGAAAGTTGACTTTGAGAAAGAAGGGCCAACTCTTTATATATATATATATATATATATATATATATATATATATATATATATATATATATAATAATCTTAGTAAAGGAGCGTTAGCTCTTTAGTTTGATTGCTCGTTAGCGCCTCCCTACCCCTATTATATTAGTTTAGTAATAAAGGAACAAAAAGAAAGCCTTTTGACAACCTTACTAATGGAAAGGGGGTGCGCTTAAGCATGCGAAAAAAGCTCTTTGAGCTTCCCTTATATTATGGAAAGGTTTGTAAAAAGGGGCTTCTTTAAATATCCCATAAATGAAGTCAAAGTAGGAGCTTCAAAGCTTGTAGTTTAGGGGTGCACAGGTTTGGAACCCTATACAAGAGGCTAGCGCGCAATGGCTTTCTCTGATAGAGGCTCGCTTCTCATTTTGATAGGAGTAGGTGTTTGCTGCTCGCTCGCTGTCTACTAAATGAGCCTTCACTGCCCGCCCGGCCCCTTTCTTTAATCTTAAGTAAAGTGAAGTCAAATCAATGAAGTGAACAGCCCAACCTCTTTGTTTGAAGCTTTGCCAGGAAGCTTCTACTTGTTGAAGCTTTGTTTTTCCTAATTCCGAAACACAACAATAGACTTGCAACTATAGTATAGGAAAAAGCTTCTCTTTGATAGCGGGAATAGGGAAGAAAGGATCTTATCGTAGGTAGAGACTTAAACCTGTGCGGGGGTAGGGGCGGATGTAGCCAAGTGGATCAAGGCAGTGGATTGTGAATCTACCACGCGCGGGTTCAATCCCCGTCATTCGCCCATCAATAAATGGACCATTTGCTACAGAGACACAAGACAAACCTAGAAAACATTTTTTCTGCAAGTCATCTTGAGGCTTTCAAACGCATCCAAGCAATTGGTATCCGATTGAAACATAGAAAGCGGTCGTTCACGTCATGTTGTTGAGAGGAACTGAAGGTGCTTTGCTCTTATCTGTATACAACTGGCACTGGTGACATTACATACTTCGCACAATCATGCTCCATTGTGAACCAGTAGTAGCCCATTCTGAGGATCTTTCTGGAAAGCATGAAGCCATTCATATGCGCGCCATAGTCACTACTGTGCACCTCTGCCATTAACCGGTTTGCTTCGCCTGTATCGACACATCTTAACAGCATGGTGTCATAGGATCTCTTGTACAGGGTATCGTTGCTCAGAAAGAACAGCATTGATAACCTCATGATTGTCTTCATTGTTAGTTGCCCCAACTGGGGACTTTCTCTCTTTGATAAGGACCCTGATATCATGATACCAGGGCTTGCCATCGAGTTCCTCTTCTGCGAAAGCACAGTATGCAGGCTCCTCTCTTACTTCCACCTTGATCAGATGGATGTCTCTTTCTTCTGAAATTCGGACCATTGAGGCTAGTCTTGCTAAAGCATCTGCGAACTGGTTCTTGGTCTTGGGCATATAACTAAAAGTGATCTTTCTGAACCGGATTATCAACTCCTCCAGATACTCACCGTACGGAATTCGCTGGGGTTCCCCCCGGTCTTCCACTCTCCTACAGCTCGGCAGATAATGAGAGTAGAGTCACCATAAACTTCGATATCTCGTATTCCCAAATCCAGGGATGCTTGGAGACCTATAAAAAATGCTTCATACTCTGTGACGTTGTCGGTGCAAGCGAACCTCAGTTTCACTGCAATTGGGAGATGAGATCCCTGAGGGGATACTAGCACTGCTCCTATCCCGTTTACAAAGACATTGGCTGCTCCCATCAAAGAATAGCCTCCATTCTGGGTATTCCTCCGGTTCTTCTTCGGTTGCAAACATCACCGCCTCATCAGGAAAATCAATCTGCATCAGCTCATAGTCTGTGAATTTCTTACTGAGGTAGTAAATATGGCCCTTTCCTTTCTGCCGGATTCGTCGCACTGTCCCAGTATACTACCCATGGACGATTCGAGAATTGTGAGATACATGATCAGGGGCCTTCCGGGAGTTGGAGGCACCAACATTGGAGGGTTTAGAAGGTACTGCTTGATCTTCTCGAAAGCTTGATGGCACTCCTCAGTCCATTCTGTAGGAGCGTTTTTCTTCAATAACTTGAATATTGGCTCGCAAGTCGCAGTTAGCTGCGAAATGAACCTGGATATGTAATTCAGCCTCCCTAGGAAGCCTCTGACCTCTTTCACATGGGAGACTACACTAGGACCTTGGTTGAGTGCTCATGAGAGCACATTTGGAGATGCGTTGTGAGAAAAGTGTGCCAAGAGTTAGAGAGTGCATGGATTGATGTGAGTGAGATTGCCTCGTATGGGGTAGTACTCTATTCTGTTGTGTCCGTACTCAACATTTTCTTGCTTCCAGTAGATGTCTCATATCATTTGTAGGGTAAGAGATACACTTAATCCAGAGCTACGGTGGTGGTGCATAATCCGACGGTAGAGCTAAATATGGTAGTGAACGAGTTGTGTAGGCAGTACTGGAACAGTGGAAGATTGGGTAGAGTTCAGAGAAAACCTGCACCACAAATGAGGTGGAGACGCCAATGAGGCAACTTCGAAAAAGTGAGTGAATGCACCGAAGCCAGAGTCATCAGTAGGGGAGTACGCGCCAAAGTGAGTGATGGCAGCAGAATGCTTCTCTCTCTCTCTCTCTCTAAATATACTCTTGATCAGCAATTTCCTTCTTTGAAAGTCTGTCGACGTAGTTCAACAATTTTTTCGGCCGCCTCCCTTTTCCGTCAAACTATTGGTGTGTCTATCGGAGGCCCCTTTGGAGCTGCTTTCTAACCCGTTGGGCTCTGCATTCCAAAGGCCTTGATGTACTTCGTTAAATAAAGTGGGAGTCGGGGTCATTTGCGACGGTGAACAATGAAATGAATGAAAGATGTGTTGCCGCGAAGAAATCATTCGACAAGTACCGATGCCAACTCGATAAATTGAAAGAACGATTAGCCGACGCCCAAGCTACATCGAAGATGGGGGAGAGGGCGAGAGTGGCAACGTTGGAGGAGCGCATAGATGCTCTCCAATGTTTCCTCGATATCTAGTTCTAGTTCGCTCGGGTTTGATTTTGTTCGTGTTTTGAGTTTCCCCAAGAACATTGATATATACCAAAACATCTTAAAATCTTTCAAAGCTACCGCTGGCTCTCCTTCCGCTGGCGCACTGCCATCTCGAGCTCCACACTATTCATGTAGTGAACCCCAATCATGGCCGGGGTACACTCTCTCTCCTCTCTTCTCTCATACACTAGTCAAGTCAATGTTTGTAGGGGCCAGGCAAAAGCAAAAAAAGGGGCTCAAAAAACACGCTGCAAAGAAACTTAAAACACTCAGAGGTGATCTAATGGCTGCTCAAGAAGAGTTGGCCGGTAAAGAGGCGAATCGGCATTTTGGAAGGGTGGGGTTCCCAATACTGGGGATGGCAAAAAAGGTTGAAAAATACATTGAAGACTGCAAGAATAATCTGATCCACATCGAGGCTAAAATACAAAGTCATCGGTAGAGATGGCTTAAATCGCAAACCAATCACGTTATGCAATTACCATCAATCCCACAAGCTCTGTGAATCTAACTTTCAGATTTTTGTTTTCGATGAAAATGGACAAAACAAATGCACAAGAATCTTCATTCAATAAAAGTATTGTCCTATTGTCCTATCGTCTCTCATTAATTAGAGATATGCTATTTTCTTTTTGCATGGATATATAAATTAGTCTTTATTTAGTGAGGGATCCTGTACGGTTTTACCGTGCAAACCTCGCTTTTCCGATCAAATTTCGATGATTTGAGTCACTCAAAATGATCAGAAAGTGATTTTAAACGTACCCACATCAAATTGGCAAAAAAAAAGACTGGAAAGGGCTTGATCGGAGCAATTTTTATTGAACGGTTCAATAAAAAACTGCTCAAATCAAGCCCTTCCCTGTCCATTTTTTTTTCTAATTTCTCGCGTGTACCCTTAAAATCACGTTTTGCACACTTTGAGCGGCTCGAATCATCGAAATTTGTTTGGGAAATGGGAGGTCTGCACGGTAGATCCGTAGGGATCCCTCACTAGATAATTTGTGTGTATATACACTACAAGAAATTACACCATTCCCGACTAACAGTTTAGTCGGCAAAAGGTAGGATTTTAGTCGGCAATTAGCTTTCCCGACTAAAAAATTTGGTCGGCAATTTAGTCGGGGAATTGCGGTCGGCAAAGGTAATCGCCGACTAAAAGAAATTTCGTCGGCATATGTTGGTTTTCCCCGACTAATTATTTAGTCGGCTAATTTTAATTATTGTCGACAAAATATTTAGTCGGAAAAATTATTTAGTCGGCAAATATTTAATAAATTACCGACTAATAATTTAGTCGGAAAATATTTTATAAATTACCGACTAATTATTTAGTCGGGAATATTTGATAAATTACCGACTAATTATTTAGTCGGGAAATATTTGATAAATTGCCGACTAATTATTTAGTCGGGAAATATTTGATAAATTATCGAAATACATAAATTACCGACTAATTATTTAGTCGGGAAATGTGAAAAAAATTAGCAACTAAATAGTTGGCATCTTTTACCAACTAAGCATTTAGTCGGCAAATATAATATTATAAATTTTAAAACTAATTCTAAAATCTGGTTAGATTTTTTTTTTTGGTAATTCACAGTAAATTAAATTGAGCAACATTTATTCACCAATCTACTGTAATCAAGTATTGAAATTCAAGAACAATTCATTCATAACTTCCATAAATAAAGGGTGTTCAACAAATACTTAGCAAACGGTATCCGAATTTGCAGGGTACAAAATAACAAAAAATCGTACCACAAAAAGTGTACGTAGCATCAAACATATCATAACCAAGCCCTAGGGTGCAAAATAATAGGAAAGTTCAACAACGAGAAAATTAGATTACAGTAGAATCCACGACAAAAATCCAACTTCTTCATATATAGTCCTTGACAAGATGCTAGATACTCCAATATCTGTGAAAAGAATAAAACACAATAATAAGACTCATGATATTGATACAAACTTACATCAAGGGAAAAAAAGAAACCTAACACCATGATATTGATACATGCACATACAACAACATTTCTTGAGTATGGGTATAAGAATGAAGAGAGCCATCGAAGCAAATCTAAGCATCTAGAGTATGAGTATAGATTTCGGATATCACTCTCTATCAATGCCTTTTAATTAGTACCATCATTAAACTACTTGGGCTTCCACATAAACAACATAATCCTACACTTGTTTGGTAGTAAAACATATTCACACACCACGTCTTCGATACCGCGAAACCTAAAAACTGTAACCACTCAGCATGAATTTTCTGTGTGCGATTTCTAAAAACTTTTTCCTTACTGAACGCATGGACACTCAAAACTCAAACGCCTAAGGCATCAACAGGGCATCTTATCACACTAGTAACATACTGAAAAAGTAAACCAAAAAGTTCTCTGTCGACCTATGATTATAACTTGAGCAGCTCATCATCCGATTCTAGAACTAAAAACAAGATTCCAACTTTGATACAATCAGTTCAGCCTATGATTATAATTTGAGCAGCTCATCATTCAATTGTAGAAGGAAAAAAAATACATAATTCCAGTTTTAAACAAGTAAACTTCAATACTAAATTTCCTATCTCGGCACAAAAAATAGTTATTTCAACATCTTTTTCTTTTCACTTCAGAGGAAGGAAGATGACAGCACCCATTAGTTCATAGCAAAGAGGAAATTACGTACCGAATATTTTCCACCATCACCTCGATCACACATTGTCTCATCCATGCATTTGCCTCATCATCATGGCTTTGAGTTCATCAAATTCACGTTGCCTTTGCTCATCTCTTAGCCTTAGCTCCTCATCTCTTTGCCTTTGCTGCTCTTCTCGTTGTCTTTGCTCCTTGTCACGCTGTTTTTGGAAGTCCTAACAACTTCAATTTATGCACTTACACTCTTAGTTTCTGCATTCAAGAATGTAATTTCAATATCTGTATCTCAATCTCAGCACATACCAGCTCTTAGCACCCAATTCGAGCACTTACACTGGGTTTTTTTAATCTTAAAACTACATTTCCAGCGCCTAATCACAATTTCAGCAACTCAAAATTCATTTTCCAGCAACAAAGTTCATATTTCTGGAATTTAAAACCAAATTCCTGCTCCTAAATTAGTTCAAACTAACCCCGAAATCATGTTCGACACGTCAAAAAAACATAAGGGAATGTCATTTGCATAATAAAGAGGTTGCCCGACTAGACATGTTTGCAACTAAAGTTAATGATAAATTGATAATAAAGAGGTTACTCGGTATCTTTAAACTATATTCTCAGTGTACTCATCTTTATTTTCAATGACTCTAATTTTGTCCTACAAACATATAATAGAGAACCTCAAACAATAAAGATACAATAATAGAGAACATGACAAACACCTGCACGACATGAACCAGGTACAACAATAGAGAACATGAACCAGTTCAAAATATTCCTACCTAAACAGCCTGTACTATGGCCTCTTTCAACTAGTGGGCCCTCGCACACGCTGCCACTTTACTGAAGGTGCAACTGTACCGACAAAAAGAACACTTTGAGAATCTATTTCTTAATGTGCAGCAACCTAAGAGACTGAAAACAGAAAGGGAATGCCCACTTTCATTAAATTTTCTCAAGCATACAACAAATGAGCTATCAGATCGACTCACCTATTTAAAGCCCTCTCCACCCCCTCAATTGTAACTGGTTTTTAGGGGTTTTCCAATATTTCATATCAAAGAATCTGTTATGAGAAAAAATGAATACTAGCTATAATTCATTTTTTGCATTGCTACTTTCATTTTATTCATTTGGAATTCTAAACTCTATTGCAAGGATTGCAAGTATTTCCCGATTTTCAGGTGAGTAGTCAGGAGAATAACTTTCTCCTTGACATTTCATCAAACAGCTTGTGAGCATTACATACAACTTCTACCAATCTTGTTCCCCAACAACCCGAGCAGCCCATAAAGCTTTCCAGTGACAATCCTATCCCAAGCTCAAAATCTGCTATCAAAGAGGACCTCAGTAGAGGTTGAAAGCTAGAAAAAAACCATTCTATTTTGACAAGAGAATACCCTGGACCAATAACATACAATAAGAGTTCCAGCCTTAGAAGAACAAAAACAAAAAAAAAGCTCATAATTATACCGTGAAAGAGGTGTGCAAACAGACAAAAAATCTAATCCCGAAACTTTTGAAATTTCTTTCCATTTAATATGGGTTTTTTGCATCCTATTTGTTCTCGAAGCAAGCCGAGTGCTTCGATTACAAATTGAGACACTTGACGCGAAAAAGGGCTGGAATCGGAACACTGACCTTACGAAGAGTGAGAGATTGGAGTCGGGGAGAAAAGGACTGGCTTTAGTTGTGGCGTCCGTGGTGCTTTGTCCGACAACAGTAGCTTCGGTGGTGGGAGGAAGAGGAAGAGAGAGGGAGGGATGTGGTGGAAGAGAAAAGGGGAGGGGAAGCGTATAACTCTTTTAGAGGAGAGGGGAAGCGTATTACTCCATTAGGTGTGTTGCAAGACGCCGTCGTTTTGCTAAAGGAAACCAATTGCCGACAAAAATAGTAGTCCAAGATTAGCCAAGCCCCGCCAACATTTTCGTGAAATTTTGAACTGGACGCCAAAACTTTCTCTTCGCCGACTAAATGTTTAGTCGGCCAAATGAGGATTTATGGGGAAAATAGTTTAGGGGACTCTAATTGCGCCACTATTACATACAAATTCTAAACTTTATTATTGTGAATTTTTTTTAATGCTCAATCTGAACTGCAAAGATTTCATGTCTTACCAATTATAACATTGTCCCCAAAATTGGAGGTCATTCGATATCAGCGACCATATGATCAGAAGACTTTTACTATGTCCAGAAGCATTAAAGTATTATAGCACACCACTCGAGGCCCACTTGAGGTCTTTTTACGCGATCAGAACCATCCATCTTTTAATTTATGATGGGTTAGATCATTCTTACCAATATTATAGTTGATTGCTTTTCATTAGACAATTGATCGAATGAAAAATACTATTTTTCTAATGAGTTCATGTCTTGATACAGGGGTTTTTAAAACCTGATCGAGCCGCAAATTTACGAGGATGAATAATTCAACAAGTGAAACAAAATCAATGGTCTCGATCATCAAGATTGTCTTGTGATCGTATGGCTATTGTAATAACAAGTACAACATAAGACTTAGTTGACTACTAAGTAGATGAAAAGTATATAATGTAAAAGTAATTGTCGAGTTATTTTTATAATCTTCGATCTGAATCGTTAGAATTTCACGTCTTATCAGTTATAGTATTGTCGCCTAAATTGGAGATCATTTGATATTGGCGACCACATGATCGAAAGACATTTAATGCATTCCGAGACATTTAAGTGTTATACTGAACCAATTGAGCACCGCTTGAGGTTTTTTATGGTAATCGAAATCATCTATCTTTGACGTAATATGAATTTGATCATTCGTACCAAAAATGAAGTTAACCGCACATGGGTAGATACTTGATCGAAAAGAAAAATTCTTTCTATTTAAGAATTTGCATGCCGATAAGAGAGTTTCTTAAACCCGATCGAGCCAAAATTTTATGATAATCTTAAGATTAAGAAGAAAAAGAAAATGAACGGTTTCGATCCATTAGGTTGCATCATGATCAATGTACTCGGAACAAATATTTCCGTTCTTGAAATTTTATTAAAGGGGGAAAAATTGTTATTCGGTAAATATATTTCATTTATTGTTTTTTAAATTGGGAAAAAGAGAATATTCACCAACCAAATGTATTTTTAGTCGGCAAACATTAATATTCCCGACTAAATTATTTAGTCGGTAAATGTAATTTCATTTATTAAGTTTTCAAACAGGAAAATATTAATATTCGCCGACCAAATATATTTTTAGTCGGAAAAAATTAATATTCCCGACTAATTAATTTAGTCGGTAAATGTAATTTCATTTATTAAGTTTTTAAATAGGAAAATATTAATATTCGCCGACCAAATATATTTTTAGTCGGAAAAAATTAATATTCCCGACTAATTAATTTAGTCGGTAAATTTAATTTAATTTATTTAGTTTTCAAACAGGAAAATATTAATATTCGCCGACCAAATATGTTTTTAGTAGGCAAAAATTAATATTCCCGACTAATTAATTTAGTCGGTAAATGTAATTTCATTTATTAAGTTTTTAAACAGGAAAATATTAATATTCGCCGACCAAATATATTTTTAGTCGGAAAAAATTAATATTCCCGACTAATTAAGTTAGTCGGTAAATGTAATTTCATTTATTAAGTTTTTAAACAAGAAAATATTGATATTTGCCGACTAAATTTATGTTTAGTCGGCAAAAATCTAACCATTACCGACTAAATGTTAGTCGGCCATAAAAATCCCACCATCCTGTGTACAATTTCTCATTTGGCGCCTTATTTCTAACGACTAAAATTAATTTTGGTCGGTAAAAATAATTTTTGGCGACAAAATAATACTTAGTCGGTGATAGTTTTGTATTTTGCCGACTAAATTCCCTTTAGTCGGGAATGGTGTTACATATGCCGACTAAATTTATTTTAGTTGGGAATTTTAGTCGGGAATGGTGTAATTTCTTGTAGTGATATAAGTGAATTTGTGAGTACCTTTAAAATTACATTTTGCACACTTTGAGTATATATAAGAGTATATATAAGTGGATTTGCGAGTTAGATTTGTCAATGGTGGTGGTGGGCTTGAACCCTTCACCATATATTGAACTTAGGCCTTGTTCCAAGTTTTTTGCCTTTTTCTGATTTTGTTCTTATTCAATTTTTTTTTCGCGTTTGTTAATTTTGCGTCTAACTTTTGTAGATTATTGATTCGTCTCATCAGGATGAATCAAAAAAGTTAAAAAATATGACTCTTACCCAAATATTTTTGAAAATATTCAAGATAAAGCCCAAAAAATTGGCTTTTTTTCACTTAAGATAAATGAGACATTTTCAAACAAATACCCACACGATATATAATTGAGACATTTTTACTTAATAGCTTAAGCTTTTTTTGTTAAATGCAAAAATTGGTAAAACGTCATGCCTCGGGAGTGTGGGATTCTGCCTGACTTTGTGTGCCCCTCTCGAACGGAAGTCATGGCCGTCCAGACGACTGACTTGGTTTTGGACTCCAAAGGTCTCGCTAGTTCCCGTTTGGATGGTGGTCTAGTCCGTCCCGACGGTCAATACCCATTTTGCCGACTCTAATGATTTTGGACTTCTTAAAAATTGATTTTTTAGTTTTCACATTGGTTTTTTTATTCTATATTCAAAGGAAACACAGGGATTCTGACTTTAAAAAGAAGTGTCTATAAATATACCATTAATTGCTCTCTTATAATTAGTTGAACCACGTATATTGGCATTTCTTATTCGTTTTTGTCCGTGGTCGTTCAGTCTCTCTTTTTTATTTTTGAATATTTTTAGGGTGTTGCTAATGCCAATATTCATTTTGTTTGTGCCACAAATCTAGGTGCAAAAATGGTACAAAGGCTTTAATTTTATGCACTAGAATTTTAGCACAAACAAAAAGAGTTTTGGCATTGTCATGCATTTTCTTATTTTTTTTATTTGTTATTTTTCCTCCAATATATTCATGACCATGAACGATCATTGGGGTGCAGTTGGGTTCTTTTTGTAACGTCCTGATTTGTTGGAAAATTTGGCTTCTGCAATTCTGTACTGTTGGCGAAACCTTCACAAATGCTGAAATACACTTCGAGTCATGACTATGTCGCTTTCCTAAAGACAGTATTTGCCCCCACCAATACCGATATGCAAAGGGTTACAGCAAACCTGCCTTCAAGATAAATCGAAGCCCGAACTTGATGTTCTTTCCGTTTTCGTTTGCACTAACGAAACGGACGGAATGTCTGCTTGAACGAATATAAGAACCGAGAACCACTGTGTTCTATTTTCTGCAGCAAAAAAGAACGCAGAATGAATGCTAGAAAATATAGAGAGAGATGTGGGAGAAATTCGGATTATGTGTGTATGTAATGAGCACTGAATTTTGCTAAGTAGTGGTCTATTTATAGGCCACCACGCACCCATTGAGAATGGGTATGCACCCGATCTAATCTGACCGTTGGATCGGATCCTACGGTTTAGATCGATCAGTCACACTCAGTCACACCGAACTGGTGTGCTGTTTCACTCACACCCAATCGGATTTGATCCAATCCGTTGGATG
This sequence comes from Rhododendron vialii, assembly GCF_030253575.1. Lineage (NCBI taxonomy): Eukaryota > Viridiplantae > Streptophyta > Magnoliopsida > Ericales > Ericaceae > Rhododendron > Rhododendron vialii. Next base: position 12,568,634 of record NC_080569.1, read on the forward strand.
GAGCCCATTCGCAGCCGACGGCTAAGATCGCAACTCTACGAACCAACGCACCCGTAGGCTCGAGTTGCACCCGATCGAAACCGCTCCGTGTGACTCACTTGCCACGCATGTGACACGCGGCATCCACGTCAGCGCCACTAAAGCGCTACAATGCACCACAGCCCACGCCACACTGCTCACGCCGCGCGTGCGCATGCGCGTGTGTACCGGCTCTGCCGATATGGTGCGAAGCACCAAAGGGCTGCACCACACTAGATCATTAGATACTTATATTAGGAATGTTTCCTAATATATACCACTCCAATATCTCTCAGCTTACCAATGTGGGACAAAGCTCACAAAGAAGAAAACAAGCATTCTAAGGAAACAAGAAATTTTACAAAATCAAAAACGACGACTCTTTTATTTTGAAAATCTCTAACATGATTTTCTAAAGAATTTCGGAGGGTTGTTACACTTTCTGAGACGACCGCGCGCACAAAAGTGAGCACGAAATAATTTCTCCTTAATTTAGTGAGAGGAGTCAAAATTGATGGGCATAGCTAGTTTGACCTTATTTTCAGACGAGTAGTATATACGATGATTAGTTATTTGCTTCCTTTTTCGTCTATTCACTCATTGAGAGAGAGAGAGAGAGAGAGAGAGAGAGAGAGGGAGAGGGAGAGGGAGAGGGAGAGGGAGAGGGAGAGAGAGAGAGAGATGGCTAACCTCTACCCGAGCTCCAAAGCTGTGCATGAAGAGGAGGATCTTAATCATGTTCCTCCGCAAGAGAAGGAACTTGATGCTGGTGCTCTTTTTGTGCTTAAATCCAAAGGTTTGATGTTTGCTTTTCATCCCTTTTCTTTGCGAACCTTCTCTTTAGTTCTTCTTCTTCTTCATCATCATCATCATCTCATAAATAGCCAATTAAGGTGATGAATATCGATTCATCCTCCAATTAAAGTCTAGAGAGCTAGCTAGAAGTCCTCAAATTTCCAGCTGGTTTTTCTATGCTACCAATTTATTAAGCCGGCCCAATAAACTGGCCAGGAATTCCCTTACTCTCAAAATATTTAATTTGTCTTTCTGCCCGTTAAATTGTCACCCAGATGATTATATGATTCGGAATTACGAAACACATGAAGCTCGAGATAATATCGTGCATTTGTCGATCTAATGCGATAGCGGGAGGGGGGTTTTCCAGTCTTTAGAATAAGTTGTACCGAACTATCAAAATGGCCACACAAAAAAAATCTACCCCATTCGTTTAAGGGTTTTGGATTTTAAGTATTATCATATTTTTTTTTCAATCATTACTTTCGTTTTTATCTATATCTCTCTCCAATCATTACCCTTATTTTCAATAATTACTCTATTTCTCTCTACACTCATTACCTCCAAATCCAAATCCCAAAACGAACTAGTGTTTTTCATTCTTCTCTTTTGGTTTTTAACCAAAAATAAAGTTGCAAAATGTACCTAATTAAGCTCTAGCTTTGCCTGGCTTTATGGCTCATGCGCACCAAGGATCCTATGTAAAAAGTTTGGCCACGTTATTGGGAAGTGGGGTGTGTACATACCCGGGGTTGTAGCAAGCATCTCAGCCGTCTATCTGAGCAATCAACGATCTGGATTTAAAACAAATTATTCTAGGGAATAGTTATTTTCTTTCGTGGAATAGGTTTTCTTAATTCAAACCGGTAAAAAATTTTTTAGACGGCTGATATTGCTTATTGCAACCCTGTAGTGATTTTGCTCAAGGTCCCGAATCCAGTGTGGACAATTGGCTGGCAAGATTTTATTAGTGCTCGCACTATAGAAAGACAATGAATTCAATGCCTCATCATGTGATCATCAATGACTTGTTGGATCACATATGAAATCATCATACTGGCCGGGACAATACCCAAACTGACATTATTTTTTGCTTTCTTTTGTATGTATCCGAGTACCTCAAAAGTGGAAAATTTTGTATCACAATTTTTGTATAACTCAGATGTCCGAACCGATTTATACAAAATTCGCTTGACATGCACGAACTAATTATCTAATTAAATGAAGGAATGTGAGCACTGCAGGGTCATGGATACATAGCGGGTACCACTTGACAACATCAATTGTAGCTCCAGCGCTGTTGAGCCTCCCATACGCATTTGCATCCCTTGGCTGGGCCTCCGGAATCATGTGCCTGGTGGTCGGAGCAGTGGTCACCTTCTACTCTTACAACTTGATTTCATTGGTTCTGGAACACCACGCCGAGTTGGGTCATCGGCACCTCCGCTTCCGCGACATGGCTCATGACATTTTAGGTACATACCTACACCCCCTCAAAGTTAATACTCCGTAGTATTCAAGTCAGGTTTTTTTTTTTGTTTTTTATTTTTATCAACGTCAAGTAATTCAAGTCAGTTTCATAGGCTTGAAAATCACATACTTCATAAGTTAAAGGTAGTATAAGAATATTCCATAGTTGACAAATGAAATAACTTTGATCTTTCTGCATGATTGTATATACAAAGAGGGATTGAGAAGACTTTTTATCATTTAGTAGGCTCTGTTCGATCTGTTCGATCTGCTAAGATTCTTATTTTTTTAAGCATTTATTTTCCGCTTTATGAAATAGGTTATTTTCTCACAATATAATATACATCACATATATTATACAAAATAAGTTTCAAATAAATACTTATTTCCCTTGGCGAAATGGGGCCTATCGGGTATTTTTATTTTATTTTTTTGAATCTCGACACACCAAAATTATTGGAGGGTGGGGCAATGAAGTTTTACTTTTTTTTCCCTTTACAGAATAGACACACGTGTAGTCAATTATTTTAAAATTCCCGAAATGGGTGCCTTGTCAAAGAAAATGAGTTTGCTCCACCTAACCAAGAAAATGAATCTTGGTTCTGTTTAGGAAGAAAAAATCAAGAGCATCACCACATTCAACCCTGAGGGAATTTTGCACAAGAATTCAGCCGTGAATGCATGACTTTTGTGTAGCTGTTTCATAGCATTTACATGTTGAATTTTCTCCCCTTCTTTTGTTAAGTCATGCAGCTTGAATGCTCGTGATACGATAAGAAGGGAGCAAAGAACATCAAATATTAAGATAAGCACGGACGGAAAAGATCGATCTTTGTTATTCAATTGCATTGAATCTTAATGAACAAACCAGCTGCTTTTAAAAAAACGTGATAGTCGATTGAATCATTGAATATATGGCATGGTTGCCATATTTAAAAGTAGCGGTAAAGAGCAGTTTGTATTAGATTTGAATTTTGTCAATTTTTTTATGAATTATTGGTTTGTCTCTATAAAAGAAATCTACAAAAGTAAAAAATTACTAAGATTTTAAATAGTTCATTAAAGGGGAAAATAATCCAAAGCAGACAAACTTTTTGAATTATTATTGTCTTTATTGAAAACAAATTCAATTTGGTTCATATTTTATTACTTTTTAGGTTTCTCTTGTCAAGGCAAAGTAATAATTCACAAAAAAATTGACACAAAATTAACAAAGACAATAAAAAAAATTGATTGAAGACAATAAAAAATTGATCCAACCTTTTTATTTAGGCAAAAAGGACCTAAATATATAAAGTTTAGATGGATGTCTATAATATCACAACAAAAAATTAAAAGCTTCGGTGCCACGTACACTCTCAAAACTCTTCTCACAAAGACTAGCACAGAACTCTTAAGCGACATCTTGTCAATCCACTTGCTCTCAAAATATCTTCTTCTTGTCAAGAGAGTTTTTCGTGCGGAGCAGGTATCACGTGGCGATACACGTTTGGCAATCTAGACCACCCAAGCAGTGATCCAGCGGCTTAGATTTATTCTCTTTCTCTCTCCTTTCACCCTATCACTCTCTCTCTCTCTCTCTAAATCCGAATCATCCAAAACACGTTTGAACAGTTCAAATTGCCGACAAAATACATACCACATATGCGGTACCCTACCCGCACCCAAAATTTTCTCTCCTATTCAAGACAAAAAAATCAACTTCAATGGGGTGGCAATTGGAACTATGTATGCGTCGAATTCATACGGGCCCAAATAGGAGTAGTTCATTTTGAATGATTCTGGTTTATTTGCCTAACCAACCAACAAGAGGATTTTTCCTTCTTTTTTTCTTTTTTTCTGTTCTTTTCCTACGTGTCGTTTGAGAAAACTACAAAATCCATAATCGAATCAGGAGGCCCAGGGGTGTTCGGACAAATAAGCCAAAATGGCTTATTTTTTGTTCTTATTCAAATTTTTTTCGTATCACTTGGCTTATTGTCATTTTTTTGGGGATTATTACATCCTCACGACAAGAGGAATCTAAAAAGTAAAAAAATTTGACCAAAATCCAATTTTTTTTGAATAAAGACGAAAGTAAATCAATAAGTCAATTTTTTCGTCTTTATTCAAAAAAAATTGGATTTCGGTCAAAATTTTTTACTTTTCAGATTCCTCTTGTCGTGAGGATACAATAATTCCCAAAAAAATGACAATAAGCCAAGTAATACGAAAAAAATTTGAATAAGGACAAAAAATAAGCTAGTTGTTCTTCTAAATAAGCCACTTGGCTTATTTTTTTGTCCTTATTCAATTTTTTTTGCATTTGTTAGTTTTTCGTCAATTTTTTGAGGATTATTTCTTATTCATGACAAGAGGAATCTAAAAATTAAAAAATTACGATTGAAATTCAATTTTTTTTGAATAAAGATGAAAAAATTGGCTTATTTTTATATTTATTCAAAAAAAATTAGGTTTCGATCGTAAATTTTTACTTTTTGGATTCCTCTCATCATGACGAAGCAATAATCCCTAAAAATTGACGAAAAACTAACAAATGCGAAAAAAATTTGAATAAAAACAAAAAAAATAAACCAAATGGCTTATTTAAAAGAACAACCCAATCGGAAATAGATTTTAGTAATGATGCATAATATTTTCTTCTTCTACTAGTAACCAGAACACATGCATACCTATATGATTGCTCTTGTCTGCAAAAAGTTAAAAAGAAAACCCAATGACACGTCTATTTATTTTGACTTGGGGACCGAACTTAGGCTGCGTTCCTATGAACTTAACTTAAACTTAACTTAAATTTGAGAGAATTTTATTTTTATTTAAATTTTTTTCGCATTTGTTAATTTTGAGCCAAACTTTTGTGGGTCATTGATTCCTCTCGACGAGAGGAATCGGAAAGTAAAAAAAAAATTTACTTTTACTCAATTATTTTGAAAAATAACCACTTTTTAGCAACAACAAAAAAAAAAAAAAGGGACTTTTTTTGTTTAAGGACAAAATGGTTAACTTTATTTATGTTTTCAGGGATCAATTTCTTATTTCTCTTTTGTGATCATTCAGAGAGACAAGTTTTACTTTGAAATTTTTTTTACTTTGAGTTGTGTTCCGCTAAGGGTTCATAAAAAATAAGTACTTATTTGTACTTTTCAAGCTTAAAAATAATGGACTTACTGAAATAATTTTTTATGTAATATAGATCTTATTTGACAGAGATTTAGATGAGATCTTTTGAATGGTGCAAAAACCGAAAAATTGAAATACATTATTTTTAAGTTTAAAATTTACAAATAAGTACTCATTTTTTAAGAACTCTTAAAGTCAAAAAAATACGAAATTCAAGAGTGCCTGGCATACACCGAGGGCCCTGGCTGTACAGCTCCGCCCTGACCCTCAGTAGAATTAATGTTTCTGCTTGGAGTGAAATACATTATTTTTAAGTTTAAAATTTACAAATAAGTATTTATTTTTTTAAAACTCTTAAAGTCAAAAAAATACGAAATTCGGGAGTGCCTGACATGCACCGAGGGCCCTGGCTGTACAGCTCCGCCCTAACCCTCGGTAGAATTAATGTTTCTGCTTGGAGTCTCTTTTATATGTTTCTCAGCTTTAAAGGATTATAAACAAAACTCTAGTCTAGTATACGTCCGGACATACCAATAGTTGGAACCGTCTAATACGTATGTGTATCTGTGTATCGGTCAATTCTGAACACAGATGGATAGAGTCTGTGATTTAAAGTAATGCTACAAAGAGCGCGCTTAAAGTTGAACGTACACTTTAGCCAATCGATAATGAAACTGGAACTGGCATGCACGCAGGGCCGAGATGGGGCCGGTATTACGTGGGTCCGGTTCAGTTCCTGGTATGCTATGGCGCAGTTGTTGGTTCCACGCTTCTGGGTGGACAGTGTATGAAGGTCATTTTTTCTCTCTCTACTTACTGTGCTCTCGTAATATCTTATGTGATGCAAAATATGAGTTATCAAGGTCGTAATTGAGAATCCAAGCCACATTTTATAAAAGTGGATGCGTTTGTCGGATATCGGTATCCAGCTGGACGAATCGTATTTGGTTCACAAGAGCAACGGCTGGTTAAAATTTCTCTCTTTGTGAAATATGATTCGATCAAGTTTTTATCGATATTCGAATAACCTGGACTGTTGCATTGGTGATAAATATGTTGGGAAACTGAATCCCCAAGACCCAGTAATGACGTGTACAGATTAGACAACAAAAATTGTAAAACCCTATAAAGCGGAATTAGGGTTCTACCTCAACTCCCTACGACACGAACGCTGGTTGAACTTGTTATAGCACGTCTTGCTATAAACCACGAATACTGCTCGACCGTACCTTACGATCTTCTATCGTATTCCCTGCACGTCTAAAACACGAACCAAGTGTGGACTCTTTCGTGATCTGTTTGCTCTCTCTAAGCCTGCCTCTATTTACTGAATAATAGAAAAACATCCTTCTGACCTAGAGAGCATAACGTGTATATATAGGGCTACGATAGGGACCTAAGGAGTAATAAGTCTGGGCTCCCAGTGTAAATAAGAAAACTTAATCCCACCAGGATTCTATTTCTTATTTCACTAATTATAATTCACCCCACTACAGAATTATAATTGCACTCCCGTCCTTATCTCAATTATATTACGAGCTCCATGATATTAAATACTCATTAATCTCCCCACGTTAAGATTACAGATACCCGTTGATTAAAATAAATTACTAACAAAATACACCTAGTCCTACAAAATGAACAGCCTAGATTATTAAATAGGATGGTGGTGGATCACGTGAGGGATCGATCTTGAAAGATCTTGATCCGGGTAAGATGCCACTTCCTGCCGTGGATTTATGGATCAGATGTACTTGCGACCATTAGAAAATCTTGGGTGCAAATAGCGTATGGCTGATGTAGTACCCAACGCGCACATCCAGGCCATCCAAAAATTCAACCGACAATCCGGATTGAAACACACTTTCCTTTTCTTTTTCTTTTTCTTTTAAATCAATTTGGTACTTTCAATTCGGACCATCAGTTGCATTTTTCAAAGGCCGCTGGTATCACATGGTACCCAATTTGCAACCAAGAATTTCTCTGCTACCACACCCAAAGGGACAGTGATTTTCTTGAACAAGGCCAGAGTTTGAATATTCATTTTCTTGTATCTTCAGGCAATCTACTTGCTATCAAACCCAGGGGGATCTATGAAGCTTTACGAATTTGTAATAATATTTGGAAGCTTCATGTTGATCTTAGCTCAAATACCATCTTTCCACTCGCTGAGGCACATCAACTTGGTTTCCTTGGTACTAAGCCTTGCCTACAGCGCTTGTGCCACTGCTGGTTCCATTTACATAGGTAAAAAAACACATAATATTCCCAATGCTTACACTTAACACTCAAGTTAATTTAGTCTAGGTTTATAGTGTTCCTGTTTCTTTCATCTTTGTTAGGAAGTTCATCCAAGGGGCCAGAAAAGGACTATTCCTTAAGTGCGAACACTGAAACTCGCGTTTTTGGCATCTTCAATGCGATAGCCATAATCGCAACAACATTCGGGAATGGAATCATCCCAGAAATCCAGGTTTCTACAATCACCATTAATCATTTCTTTCAACAATCCTATTGTTTGTTTATCTCATTCTCTCAAGTCTCAACCACTAATTTCGAGACCAGGGGTTGGCCTATTTTGTGGTTCCAGTCTCAATATTGCAAAATGCAGCTTTCCCTTTTCCTATTCTCCTTCCGAATTTGTCAAGGAGGAAAAAAAAAAATTAGTTTTGAAGTATTTAGATCAATGTGCAATGCAGTTGATATGGCTTTTTTACGCGGTTGAGGATTTTTTCTTATTGATTTTACAGGCAACTCTGGCACCACCAGTGAAGGGGAAGATGTTCAAAGGACTTTGTGTATGTTATGCAGTGCTGATTGTAACTTTCTTTTGTGTAGCCATTTCTGGGTACTGGGCATTTGGCAACCAATCTGAGGGTCTAATCCTCAGCAATTTCTTGGATCAAGATGGGAATGCTTTGGTCCCTAAAGGGTTCATTTTGATTACTAATCTCTTCACTATTCTCCAACTATCAGCTGTTAGTGTGGTAAAGATCTGATCTCCAAACTCTTCTTGGCGGATTTATTTTCTTGTTTCGTAACAAAAAACAATTAAAAATTCGACTACACTCAGTGGTTTTCATATCGTCTGCATTCTTGAGTCAAAACTGTTCATCAAAATTTGAACACCTCATTTTGTTTTTACCCGAAGAGTTACCAAAAATGCAAACATATGCATTTGTTCTTGGATGGGAAGGCTTTGGTCTCCAAATGGTTCATCGTTTTTCATGTTCTCAGAAGCATAAATAAAACAAGTACAAAGGCAGTCATTGTCTTCTCAATTTAGTACAAAAACTGGCTAAGGGATAATAGGTTAAGATTCTGCGAATTGCAGCATTAAAAGAGTCTGGTGTACTCTTTGAAGCTCTCTCTATGCTCTTCTTTCCGTACTGTACCGATTTTAATTTTTATTTATGATAATCACATTTTCTTTTGCCGATATGAAAAATGGTACGAAAGCTGTTTTTGAAAATTTGAAGGCGTAATGATGGTTTTTCCCGACAACACTATATTCCCAATTCAGCAGCTAACATAAGTTTCACTTCCAGGTGTACTTACAGCCCACAAATGAAGTGCTCGAGCGGACTTTTGCAGACCCCCAGAGCAGCGAGTTCTCCACCCGCAATGTCATCCCAAGGCTAATCTCGCGGTCACTCTCTGTCATCATAGCCACAACCATCGCCGCAATGCTCCCCTTCTTCGGAGACATTAATGCAGTGATTGGCGCTTTTGGATTCCTGCCACTCGATTTTGTCCTGCCCGTAGTTTTCTACAACTTGACGTTTAAGCCATCCAAGAGAAGCCCTATTTTCTGGCTGAACGTCTCGATTGCTGCAGTTTTCTCCGCAATGGGAGTCATAGCGGCAGTTGCAGCAGTTAGGCAAATCAGTCTCGATGCCAAAACTTTTCGGTTATTCGCTAATGTATAACCATTGATACTTATGCATTAGGTGATATTCTTGATGTAAAATTCATTTGGACTCTCAATAGTACACTGAAAAGTGAAACACAGAAGTATATACATATACAAGCATTCTACTACTTGCCAGAAACATCCTGTATTTCTTCTCTATGAAAAACATAAAATCTTGAAATTCACCGTCCAGTCGAGAAGAGTTTTTCGGAAAAGAAAATTTTTGATCTAGGAAATGAGATCAACAGAGATAAGAAGTGCTACAAGTTTACACAGAGGCACTGGCAAAATAATTCCGCTAAGTCTTAAGCACTGCGCTAATGACATCGAGAATACAAAAGTTGCTCCTGATTTTGTAATTTCAATTGGGAGAGAACATACCCTACCATTGTATCTCAAGGACATCAGTTCATGTAAGAGCCTTTTCATCAGACACGAGATCAGACGGCTGTGAGCCATTCTGATCGGAATTTTGAAGAAAGGCATGAGTAAGATTGTGGTCGCTGATGGTGTTTTCATCGCCATTTGGTGTCGAAACAGAATTCTCCTCAACGTTCTCTAACTTGGCAGTTGGTTTTGGAATTTGTACTCTATCCAAAACACTAGACGAGCCCATAGACGTTTTTTCATCAGACACAGGATCAGACGGCTGTGAGCCATTCTGATCAGAATTTTGAAGAAAGGCACGAGTAAGATTGTGGTCGCTGATGGTGTTTTCATCGCCATTTGGTGTCGAAACAGAATTCTCCTCAACGTTCTCTAACTTGGCAGTTGGTGTGGGAATTTTTGCTCTATCCGAAACACTAGGCGAGCCCATAGCCGTTGAAGGTTCAGTGGAGTGCCTCCTGAGAAGTTGCAACTTAATGTTCTGCTTGAAACTCCCAAGGATGAGCTGGTAAATCGAAGAAAAACCAGTACAAGTTTTTTGCACATAATGTAAGTCTTCCGTATGGGCAACACATAGAATTCCAAGGCTTGTTAAATTATGAAGAAAAGAGGGAAATAACATTTTCTCGCATACAGCGAAAAAAAAAAAAAAATGCAGACATAAGGCTTACTTGAATTGGCATAGCTGCAACTAAAGATCCTACAACGGTACCACCAAAAACACTCCCATCAGGATTGGCCAGTGAAACACTTAGCCTGCCTATTTCGCGTTGTACATTTCCGGTTGCTGTACAAGTGTATGAGCCTGATAGAGTTAATAGCTCGAAGCGACCCTGAATGGAGAAGGAAAGGCAAATTGGAAGAAAGAAAAAGGCAAGAAAACCCTTCCATTGATTGATACATACTGCATGAGTAAAAATAATGTCTGTGTTTCTCTTTGCAGGACAGAAAATAGTTCAAATACTTGGCGGCAAAGAATAATGAAAACTAGATGATGAGAGTGCACCAATTTTGGCAACTTGTTCATGAAATTTTGCAACTTTCTTCTATTTCTTAAAGTTCAATTGGGAAGGGGGAGTCTAAATAAAAAACTAGAAAAACAAAAGACCTTTAACAAAATATCACAGCACAAAAAAGGAAGTTCAGAATCGACTGAAAAATTAAGAGAATTCAGCAAACAACATGAAGAGGGTATAAATCATGCCTTGAATCTTAAAATACCGCAGCCAAAATAACCAGTTGGACAAATATCCACGATAGAAACACAGCCAACTGCAGAGAGAATGCAAAAGGATCGAGCACCCTTCTGAGCAAATGATGATAGAACACCAGCAATGTCCTGCAAAATCACATAAAAATCGCATCAACTTGACAAGGAATGGAGGACAGAGATTAAATACAAGAAAACGTGCACTTCTCTTTTCCATATCTGATCCTACCACTCCTGTTTGTATCGCCAGTGCATAAGGAGTGAAGTTTCCTCCAGCTGTGTCACCAAGCTCACCTTCACCCAAAAATTGGGGTTAGAAGATAGTAAAGCTTATGTGTGTTCATAGCCAAGGTATTTCTTGGAAAGAATCATCAAATGAAACAACCAGTTCTCTTTCAGTTGCAACTTTCATGATATTGCATTGCTTCGGAAACAGGATAAGGGGCATAACAAGAATCATTCACAAGGACTAGCATACGATATATACACTATGATATCATTGCAGCAGACCACGAACGGTGATTTTATTGGTAAAGGCCACAGACGATTGGATCGTAGTATGTAGTCAGATTTATTGAAATCACGCATTGCCGTGGACTTAGCTGATGAAAAGTCTTGGCCAACTAGCTTTGGTCACTTACCAGAAACCATATATTGAGATCAACTCAGGTCCTAAAACAACTAACAGATCGATTGTTCAACTGGATATCAGTTTGTGACCTTAAATCTAAGAAGATAAGATGGGTTTAGAGTTGCAAGTACTTTTCCTGGCAATATGGCCAAATGGGGACACGAGCCTAACAATATTGAGATCAAACTCAAGATTTCTGATCGAGAAAACTGAAGATAACAATATTAAATTGCAGATTGTCCAAAAAAACTGAAGTTGTCGGGACACAAGCCTAACAATGTTTATCGAGCTATACAATATTGTCATATTGACAACTTATTTACCAGTAAAAAATTTGACAACTTCTTTTCAGTAATGTGAGAAGCAATATATGAAAGGTCAAGGACAAGAACAAGAGATGAATGAAACTATTTGAACCGAATGTTTTAAATTCCCTCCTAATGGCCTAACAATGTTCATACACTTTCGGAAATAACTTTTGCAACTCAACCATTTTTTCTAATAAGGCCCTCGCTCTGCTAAGGGCAAATGTACTTATTTTTTGAATTAAATGTGATGTATTGGAGAGAATGAGTTGTCTCGTAAAACGATAAATAAATATTTAAAAAATAAAAAATTTAGCGGAATGGGGCTTTTGGCTGCATTCTTGTGAACTTAACTTAAATAATCTGGAAGTACTAACCCAAGGAAGCCAACATTTGCAATTTGCCGCTGCCAGGGGGGCGGCCTCTTCCCCGTTTAGGACCAAGACTCACCGGTGAAGCCGAAGAGTCCGGCGACCCCAATTGATGATGCTTTCTGGGTCTACCCCTCTTTCTCCGAATAGTTACTTCTGGCCCCACCACACCTCCTGATTCTCCATCACCTCCATCCTCCGCCGCTTCACCTCCTCCATCCCTGCTGCCGTTTGCATGGAGGTTTTCCACGGTGCCGGCGACCGTGACCTCCACCTTCACGGCGGTTGTCTCCGCCGGAACGGGTGGAGATTGAGTCTCTGCCTCAGCCTGAGGCAGAGGCGCGCTAATGTTGTTGTCTTCCATTGGAAAAAAGTTCAAAGTTATTAGAAGATCATTCGGTTTCTGTCAAAAAAAGAAATTAACAATTTATAAATCAACAACTACAATGTCAATGTATATACAAAAAACTAAAACATATGTATGTAACACACACATAGTGAGCTTCTATAAGGCCTTTCAAATAAGGATCTTAAATGTGAAATTTCTCACGGATACCATTGACAACATGTTGTTTATTTTAAACAAGTTAAATGGTTTGGATTATCAAAATATGACCCAAAAATGGGAGGCCTGCATTTTAGCCAATCGAGGGATTCCATATATATATTTGCATGACTGCTGGGCGAAACAGGGCTCAATGCAGTGATTCTAAATTACAGCGCACGCACACACCTTTGAAATTGTATATACGTATATGATTGATCGATCATACAAGTCTCTGCAAAAGCGCCACAAGAATAGCCGTGTTTGAGAGCTCTCTCTCTCTCTCTCTCTCTCTCTCTCTCTCTCTCTCTCTCTCTCTCTCTCTCTCTCTCTCTCTCTCTCTCTCTCCAGAATAATGGCGAGAAGAGAATGGCTGATTTCGTGTTCATATTTATAGAGGAGCCGTTCTTTGGAATCCCACTACATCTTTTCTTGAGAATTTTTTAGCACGTGACTAATTCGAATTTTCTTTTGATAAAAGAGAATCATTAGAAGGAAATCTGTATAGTGAGAAAATGTGTGAAAAGATGTGAAATGGGTTGAAAATTGGAATGTTAATTTATTCAAGTATTAACTTATTTGGTACTACTTGTTGACAAAAAGCCTTATTTGGGACTCTATTTTACTGAACCTTAATTAAACAGTAGCACGATTCTTGCATAAATCCATTTTCTTGTGTTTGTTTCCATATTTGTCGACTTGGGATTATGAATATTTATCAATAATTATGGATTTGATTCGTTGATTTTGAAATTCAAAATCTATTCTTGCTATTGTTGTGCCCTTGTGTATGAGTTGTCTATTGAAGTAATAATGACGATCGTATTAATTATGCTAATATTTTTTTTTCTTCTTGTAGAGTTTTATTTTTCCGTGATATTTACATTGCATTTATAAGATTTCTTTCGTTGTTTCGCTATAATGAATCCAATTTCTTTTGGTATTTATGATTGATTGTATTGTAATATTTTGGACACAGATTTATTCATGTCGATCTCACACAATGTGCGTGGGATGGGACACGAACTCATCCCACGCATCGAATGGTTATGGCTTACAAACATATCTATGTTTGAACATCTACGTCATCCAAAGTATTTTCCATAGAAATTCAAGGACGAAAATTTTCTTTTCTTTTTTTTTTTTTTTGCAGAAATGGAAATGTAGGAAAGGTACTCAATCACCTCAGAGAATAATGCGTCGCCGCACTATACCATTATCTGTAAGGTACGCTACCGTACCTATGTCAGGAGCAAAGTTGCAGTCACACCACTTCTAGGTGGCTTTAGAAGTAGAGAATAAATTCTTTACACCGCCGGTGTAAACATTTGTTTCCTTCAATTGCATTGCGACACGTGTCAAAATAGTTGTTCCAATTAATAAAATATGGCGACGTGGCGCAATGCAATTGATTTGGAGGAAACAAATGTTTACACCGGCGGTATAAAGAATTTATTCTCTTAGAAGTATCTTTAGTCTCAATAAGGGGTTATTGGCTTCCCAAGAGGTTTAGCCAAGTGGGCATGAGAAATCAATAAGTGTTAGTCTTCCTTGACGTCATATTTTCGAATCCCTCAAAAGCAACATTCCAAATATTGGGGCCACTTTGCCAGGTCATTAATTTCAGAGACCCGAAATTAGATGAGAGATGTGCAAGTTGGCCAAGACTTCCGGTGATCAAAAAAAGGGGGCTATGGAGGCTTGAACCTAAGCCTTGTCTAACCGAGTCAAACTTTTCACCACTGAACTGTCCCTTCATTGGTAAGGACCAAAATATCTAAGTAGCCATTAACATACGTCAAAATTGTTATTGCCAATAATTGTTCGGGGCTCGAACCTAGACCTACTCTTTTTACGAGGTGTTCTTCCATTATCATCTATTAAAAATTTAAATACGTAAATGACATATGTAAAGGTTTGGATTGATTATATGTTTTTGTTGAGAAAATTTTCAAAATTTTGTAAACACTGTTTATTTGGTAGTTGGATTTCCGGGAAAAAACATGTACTTTTTGGCAAACAATTCCCGAAACTCTTGTTGATAAAACTTCTTTCAGAACAAATTCCAAAAAAACACCAACAATTGGAATTGTCAAAAACAAGTACCAATAGTCTCTGCAACATGTTTTGCGAAAACTGTTGTTCAAAATAGCAAACAAACGGATATCTTAACATCATTTTCGAAAAAAGTTCTGAATTTTTTCTGTCTTTCCAAAAAAACGAGGAAAAAAAAAGAAGACAAGATGAGAACAATAACAAACCCATAAATTTTCGTGTTTCAAACTTTACAACCACCAGAAAATTTCAGGGTTTCAACTAAGTCTTATCGAACAGTGTTTTTCGCATCCTACATATGTAGTACGCTAAACGAACATGAAGACCCAGAGTCATTGCTTGCCTATCAAAAAAAAAGACCCAGAGTCATTGCGGGTCTTGACAACAAAACTTACTGGTTATACTTTTGCTAATATATAACCAGAGGAATCGCAGTTCCAAGTTTACATACTCCAGTTTCCTACTTCAGAAAGTGAATGTTGGAAGACACCCCCGCAAATTTTCTCCCCAATCTCCAACAGTACACTAAAAGTGTAGATATGCATAAAATAAAAGTACTCATTTTTAAGAAACATGACACTGCTCGTTTGACGGGACTAATGGTAAAGGAATGAGTAATCTCATGGGTTTTGTAGTCCAATCAAGCTTCTAGACTTCTACTTATGAAATTAATAATAGTATCACACTCCGTAGTATTGCATATCCCATACTCTAGAATTGCGATGAACGTTAAATCCGACTAGCAAAAACTTTAATAAAACACAGGATCTGTAGCCTCCTTGAATATGTAGTTCAATCTGATATTCAAATTGGGTCAAACAAACGGGCTCATAGAGGTACTCTGCGACTTGAAGAGGGTTCGTAGATAAAGCAAATCAAAATGCCTCGCGAGCACCAAGTATGCAGCCTGTTATAACAATTTTAACCATAATAACTAAATGCTGCTGTTTAACAAGATACCAATATCCAATGTAAAAGGTCCATCAATCATCTTAAACCAACAAAGTTTATAATTCACTCCCGAGTTCCACTAGGGTTTGCCAAAGGGAATCATAAATAGACATAAGAAAACAAGGTCCATAAGTCTTCTTATTAAACGGTACTGGTAGAATACCTTTCACTGCTGCCAAATGCTCCCAACAACACAAACAAAAGGAAAGCCCTCACCGACACTTCAATTGTCAGGCGTAGTTGAATCTGAGGCATGATCTGACGGTTCTGAAGCGTTTTGATCAGAATTCTGCAGAGAGGCACGATCCACATCTTGATTTGCATTGCCATTTGGTGGTTTGGGGTGAGGGGAAAGGGGTGTCGCAATGAACTTCTCTTCAATTTCTTCTGGTAACTGGACGGTTGTTGGCGGAACTCTAAACCTACCCAAACCATCAGCAGCAGTTGAAGATTCAGCAGACTCCGTCTTGAGAAGAGTCTTCTTGCTCTCCTTGAAACTTCCTAGAACGATCTGTTAAATTGAAAAGAACCCAATTCAAGTCTTTAATTTAAGTTGGTACATAACAAGAAGTTTTACATAGACAGAACATACCAATCTAAGGTTGTGCTTGGAACATAGATCAAAAGATATATTCATTGAGGGAAAGGAAAAGTAGAGCGAAGCAGAGGAAAAACTTTAGCTTATTCGGTTTTCTATTTTCCTAGCGTTTCCCTCACAAAATTCCTCCACAACTCATGGGCCAGTTCATCAGCTACAACGCGTTACGGGTTCACATTCACTTGAACCCCATGGATCCATAAATCCTTTCAGAACTTTGTTGTTATATATCAGCTCCACAAATCATGAGCCAGATGGACATCAGCTCCAAAGGGTTCTCTTGAACCCCCTGGCCTGGATATATAAATCCCATCGGAACATATTTGCTTCTATTGTTGACCTCATTAAATGGAAAGACCTGAATCCTTGGAGAAATTGTTCTTACAAGAGTTTTTTATGTAAGAGGAAAAAAGAACTTGGCCTGGAAAAAAATTGGGATATTTGTGAAATATCTATTTCTTCCTTTGAATTTGAATGGGCAATCTCAATAGTATCAAGAATAGAATTATTCAACATTGGTTTGTGGGAGGCGTAGCATAATAAGAGAGTTTCTATTCCAACTTAATTGTCATCCAAACAAAAGACAGAATTCTATTCTCTCCATTTTCTATCATCTGTTGCCCAGTCACTTTGGGAAACATAATGACTATTACGTTTTGTTATTACCCCTACTTGGGGAATATCCTATTGATAAATACATGATTCAAACATAGCATTAAGGCCGTGCACAATGAGATTGACAAGCATTTGCAAGGTATGGTACGGTGCATGGAACAAATTACATAGCAATTTTAGCAATTCCAGTTATACAGACAGATGTAAGGCTTACTTGAGTTGGCTCAGCTGCAATTATAGATCCCACAACCAGACCACCAAAAACACTTGCATCAGCATCAGCCAATCCAACAGTTAAACGGCCTTTTCTGCGTCCCGCTTCAGTTAAAGTAAAAGTCCCAGACAGTATCGCAATTGGAAAGTGGCCCTGATGGAGTAGGAAAGGCAAACATAAACAAGGAAAAACAAAACGAAGTCCTTATTTTTTAAATTCATTGTGCACGAATGTAAACTGTGTTCCTTTCCCTTTATGCAAAATATCTGTATCGGTCGGCCATAACGGTCTTGGTTTCAATGTCACGGTTTCGGGGCGTAACAGTTGTAGCGAAATGGGATCAGTACTCGCAGCCGTGAATTTTTTAAAAATTCGCACAACATAGAAAAATATTACGATACCGAAACAGCCATATTTTGCCCGTAAAAGACCCGTAACGGTCCGTTATGCAACGGCCCGATACCGTTACGTTACGTAACACTATTACCTATGCAACTTTCGTTCAAACCGCAATATCGCCTAAAACAAGACTCGGTACCTACCAATACGGTTAAACATCAGCCGATACCATTACGGCATTACCTATCATCAATGTTATTTCAAACCATGCCTTTTTGTGATAGCACATAGCTGAACCCAATAATTCAGATGAAAAATCCCTAAAAGAAAACAGTCAAATCTTTCGTGTACTACTCCAAAGTTCCTCCAGTCCCAAAACTTTAGGAAAATAATGATAAAGCCGCATTCAAACGGGTTTGTGGAGGGTTTTGAGAAAGAAACACGAGGGATTTAAACGATCAAAGTGAAGTTGTAGCGTTTAGGGACAACCTTGGGAAGGAAAAAGTGAAATTGAATTATTTTAAAAATCACAGTTAGCTGGAATCTCTAAGGCCTTGAAAATGAGTAATTTGGAGTTTAAACGGTCAAAGGTAAGGCCAAAAAGTTGAGACACTCACATTAATTTTGCTTTCCTATAGTTTTGAGGCTGAAAAGTGTATTCTCAAGCTTTGAATAGCATGTCAAAACAAAAGTTTTGCGTAAAAGAAGAATGAAACAAATTTTGCAATACCAACTAGAAGTAGAACCACCTAGGAATAGACCTCCCAAGTATGGATGCATAGTCATACAAAGTCCCAAATGACTGACATGATTCTCCAGCAATTACCAGTATAGATTCAGAAAACTACATAAATATGTACTCATTTTACAATGACTATAACTTGGTTTGGAAAACCTCAACTTTTTTACCGACACAATCATCAAAAGTCCACAAACTTATAAGGGGTGCCCATCTGTTGTCTTAACACACCCAAAAAAAGAAGAAGAAAAAAAACCATAAATGGGCTACCATTAGATCATTGGCTTTGAATAATTTCCATCCACTCATACTCACGACCAGAGTAGATTCAGTAGAAGATGGGTTCTCTAATGATTGAATCCATCATAGCCTCTTAGTCTAAGTTGGCTTGATTTAATGAATTGTAGGGTTATCTTTGGAATGAGGAAACTATAGGATTATAAAAGGCAACTTTATGACATTTACCGGTTTATGACACCCCTGTTTTCCATGGACATTATCAAACTTTCCCTCAATCTTCCAATTTGTTTCAAATAGATCACTGAAAGGGATCACTAGAAATGCTACAAGAAAGAAATTCCAACTAGCAAAACAGAAAGGAAAAGTATCCCAATTAGAAGCTTGTAACAAAAGTTCCTCACAGAAAAGTCAGTTCAAATATTAGGATATGGGAGGAGAGAGAGAGAGAGAGAGAGAGAGAGAGAGAGAGAGAGAGAGATCATGCCTCGTATCTTAAAACATCACTGCCAAAGCAACCAGCCGGACATATATCCACGATTGCAACTGCGCCAACAGCAGAGAGAATGCAGACAGATCGAGGACTCACCTGAACAACTACTGACAATATTCTTCCAAAAATGTCCTAAAATCACCAAAATAAAGTAAGCACGCCAATATTACTAACTTGGGGGGGGTGTTGGGGAAATTAAGGCAGACTCCTCCATATCTAGGCTTACCTCTCCCCCTAGTATGTTCAGAACATGGGGAGTGAAGTTTCCTCCAGCTGTGTCTACAGAAACCCGACCTTCGCCAGAAAACAAGGGGCAGTAAAAAAAATTATTCAAATATGCATTGCGGAAAACGTGCATGTCCCTGACTTGACTAGTGACGGAAAATACAAAAAGATGTAAAGGCAAACAAAAGCGACATAGATAACAACTGTGCACAGTAACTCTCGTCCGAGTGTATGCTGAGTGTCGAGGAGATATATTCTCAGTATTACGGTATGTCATATTTATTGAAGTAGGAAAAAGTACTCCCCTTGTTTCAAAACTGTGGACTTCTTCAACGTTCAGTGATACCCATGAAGAAAGAAAGGACCATCGCATGTAGTTGACATGTTTAGACAGCGTTTTAAAACTATAACTGTATAGTGGGTCAATGAAATCTGTAGCAAAGTTCATCTTTCTAAGGCTGCCAACCCATTTTGGACACTTATCAGAATCTACAGTTCAGATCAAATTCAGATTCCATTGTTTCAATAGAACTTCATCCAATTCAAGTGACTTTCAAGTTTTGATCCATCATGTGAAAACGCAAAGAGTTAAAAACTAGATTTATGAGCTCAAATCTCTCCACACACAATGTATGACATCCTCGCCCCTGGCATAATTTGGAAAAAATTGCAGTACGGCATATCGACTCATAACTGGTGTATTAAAGCCATGCAATTGTAGTCCAAAGTGACCAATAATGCAAAATGCTGGTCTAGGCCTTACAAAAAATAATAGTGGTTGCAACATTGGGAATACAGGATTGGTTTGGCAGGGAGATGTGAGAAGAGTTACATATTGTCAAACAAGAGAACAAAGAGATGCAGTCATAAGTGGCTGCATACAATTCATCAAAGTTAAGAGAGAGTTAACCAAATAGGGCTAAATCTTGCCGAAGGAAAGAACTAATTCTCCTATACAGGAGTGTTTCCTAATTTATTTCTGCCAGCCCCTTGGGGCTATGGTTGCATTCTAATATATTGGGCTTGATTGAGTGGTTGCGGATCTCACATGATTAATGAAGTATCCCGTTATTGTAACTATTTCCATGTAAGTCTAATTGCTTAACATCAATAAGAGAGAGTCCAACATAGCTAACAAAATACAGCCCTAATAAAGAAAAGCAAATGACTAAGTCACTCTCATGAATATAAAAAAGAGATTAATGCAACTAAATATCCAAAATTTTCTGTTACCATCGAGAGTCGTAACGTAAGAACCGACAAATGCAAAATGGTGGGACTTCCTAAAAATTCAATCAGCTACTAAGTTGAGGAGACAAATGTTTGAGATAGAATCTAAGAGATCAAAACGAAGAAAACTAAACTAACTAAGATATAGTGAGAAGCTCATTCTCCATCAGAGAAATTTCCTATTTCATCCACCAAAAGCTAGATTACGGGAGTATAACTTGGATTATAGAAGAACAGCTGTTAACTCCAGCTCTCTCTCTCTCTCTCTCTCTCTCTCTCTCTCTCTCTCTCTCTCTCTCTCTCTCTCCTCTGGTGTCTTTTGATTTCCATCCATCCAACTTCCTTCCAGGTCTCGCCGCCGCCTGGGGGGGGGGGAGGCGCCGCCTTCTTCCCTCCTCCCCCCGGGCCTTTTCCTCCTCTGTTCTCCTCCCTTTGCAGGTTTCCTGTGCTGTCTCGCTCTCGGTAGCTGGCTTTCTTCCTGGTCTCGGTCCCGTCTTGGTCGCCGCTTAGACCGCTAGCTTCTACTCCTGGGGGAGGCTAGTTGGCTTAACGGCGAGGTCTTTTGGCGGCCGGTAGGGCTGATTCTCTTGGATCTCCCACCGTGTAACATTCTTGTTTGTTGCCGGTTTGGCCCAACGGCAAGCGGAGATCCTCGACAGGCATTTTGGTTGGCCGAGTGTGCTGTGCATCTGGTGATGCTTGAAGATCCAACGGGTGACATCGAGGCGGGGTTTCGACAGCGTTCATGGATCCTTGGCTCTCGGATTTCTTGGCCGTTTATGAGAATCGAAGCACCAATTTCTCGGCGGCCTTTCTTGGGATTCGGGAGTGTGTGGGGATCGGACGGCGTGGATATCCTTCTCGGTGTCCGGTGGCATTCGCATCTCGGTCAGGGCGGGGTTGTTGGTGGTGGTTGGCTTGCAGGAGTGGTGGTCAGCGTCTAGGGCTGCGGCGTCAGTGGTGATCTACGTCGTGCTGGGGTTTTGGGGAGTTTGCTTTGGGCCTGGTTCCTTAATTTGGGCTGGGCCTGGCCAGCTTGGTGTGAGCTTTTGTTTCAAATTTGGGCAATTAGGCCCTTAGGTGTGTCTGTTCTTATTGTCTGATCTGGGTTTTGACCCATAGGTGTTTTGGGCTTTGCCCATTAGATGTTTTGGGCTTGTCCCATCAGGTGTTCATCCAATTTTGTCGGATTCCCCTTCCCTATCTCCCAACTTGATGTACCCCTTGTCAAGTTTCTTAATAAAATTATGTTGCCTATCAAAAAAAAACTTGGATTATAGAAGGGCATAGAGAGAAAATTGGTTTGAGTGATATAAGATAAATAAAAAAAGAAAAGAAAAGAAAGTTTTGGCCTTCATTAACAGTTCAGACAATTGCTCAGATCAGGACTAATTATAGAAGTAGAAACTAGAAAGAATAACCTCTCCAAAGCTAGATTAAAAGGCTAATTTAGGAGGATAAATACCATGCTATGCAAGCAGGAAGGGATGAACCCTAACCCCTTTTGTTTACCAATTTAGAGAGCAATAGTGTTATAAGGATTTCCTTTTTGCAGATAATTAAGCATCTAGGGACAATAGGTCATAAAAATTAAGCCAATAGGCTCTTGGACACCCATCTTTTGCCTTTGATTAGACAAACTCCACTGGATGCGCGCGGAACGTGGGTTCTTCAACCCATTCCATCGTTTTTTGTTTGAATCTCATCTACACTTAGCATTTCACTTGAGCTATAAAAACAGGAATTATAACTTTACCTTCGAAAGTCGCTGTAACCGCTGTAAATATTCAAAAAAAAAAAAGGGGAAAAAAAGGAAAATGAACAATAAATGCACCAAAAACCCTTGTCTTGTCATCAACCAAAAAAAAAACAAGAGAGTGATTTAATTAGCTCCTTAAACATAATTGGAGAAAATAAAACTAAAAGGTTTTCTTTAAGTCATCATGGTGACTTCTTTAGAGGATGAAACAAGCCCCAAATCGTAAAGCTAGAGTTCTTTTTTTGTGATGACAACAAAATTGGAAATAGACAAACAATAAATAGAGAAATCACACAGTTTGGATGATAGTAATCTCGAGAAGGAATGAGAACGTGATGCCATATTTTCATGATTCATCTGTTAGGAATTGACTAGAATGGGAATGTAATTCCCAATGACATATCCAATCAAGAATCACATCCCCACACTAAGTAGGAATCTATCCTATCACTCCCATCCCCATGGGAATCCTAGATTCCTGGCTCAATCCATAATAAAAGGAATCATTTTACTCCCAAAAAATTTCAAAATAATTGATTCCTGGATAAGATTATTGAATAAATACAAACATTGGTATAGAGTTACTTCGGGTATCAAATACTAGGGGTAATCAAATTCATGTTCCTATCGAAGATTACGGGCATCCAAACATAGCCTTAGCTTAAAGGCTAGGTCTACATTGCATGCAATGATCGCGAGGCAAAGCAAGAGGCCTGAAGAAGCATTTGGTTGGGGTTCGACTCCCCCTGCATGCTATCAACTCGTAACTTCGGCCCATACATGTTGTAATGACCCGCGCCTGCTGATTGCTAATGCTTAAACTAACCACGTAGCTCAAAAACTTAACCTCAGGTTATATAGTAGCTTGTCGCATTTCGTTATATACTGCACAATTCTCCCCTTCCCAACCGACGTGGGACAAGGGTCCCAAAATCTCTCCACCTTATGATGCAACATCCTCATTGCATTGGCCCAGCAACCTTCCCCTGGTGATCATGGTGTGACACTTAACTCTGTACAACACATCATCATGCTCATACCAAACACTAGAGGTGGCCCCCACCATGTAGACTAGAGTTGTGTTCTGACACCAATTATAACGACTCGCACCAACTGACCTGCTAACCTTTAGCCTAACCACGTAGCTCAAAAGGTTAACCTTAGGTTACACGGTAGCTCATCGCATTTCGTTATATACTTCACAATTCTCCCCTTCCCCACCAATGTGGGACAAGGGTCTCACACATGCGGCATAAGAAGCTTTACCCCGGCTTTAGTTGGGGCTCTGCTAGTGGACTGTGGGATTAGTCCCCCAAATTAATCTATTTATGGGAAAGATAGCAAGTTAATAAAAATTAAAAAAGACCACCAAAAAAATTTCCCAAAGAAAATACAGTGAACCAATTGTGTCAAATAACTCTCTTCTTCGAACACTCTATATCCCCAAAATAACCTTTTAAATGTAAGAACTCGACAAATTTTCGGGTTAAAAAATCTTGATGTGTGGGTCGTAACATGTCATAGATACGTCTAACGTCATTTTGACATAAATGAAGACATATATGCTCACACAATTTTTGACGCAAATTTTTACCTAATCTCATCCATTGAAATCAATGGTTGAGATGATATTGTACTCTCTCCCCTCTATCTCACTCACACGTAATCTCTCTCTCCCTCCCTCCCTCACGACACCCTTGGGACTCGCCTCCACACTCTGAACCTCCAACTCCGACCAGCCCCATCTCCGGCGAACCCAAAATCCTTCAATGGCTTTCTCTCGCACCAATCTTGAAGATCACCAAGGGATATCTATGCCTCTAATGAAAATAAAAGGGATTCGGAGAAGCATTACCCAACCCACTAAATAGAGAAATTTCCCACCAAAACAACCTATATCAAAATAAATTTCTATCATCTATCAAACGAATGAACCTATTCGTAATGTCCACAGAAATAAAGGAAATAAAAATGGAATGGAGACATTATATAGGACAAATCCAAGGGCGATTGTGAACTTTTTCTTCAATTGTTGGTAGGATAGGACATATCCATGGGGAAGATTGAGGTGGTAGGGAGTAGAAGGGGTCAAGAGAAGGTCGGGTTCACCGGAGATGGGGCTGGCCAAGGTTGGGGTCGGCCGGAGTGGGGTGGGGAGTCCTAGGGTTGTCGAGAAGGAAGGAGAGATTACATGTGAGTGAGACAAAGAGGAGAGAGTAAAATATCATCTCAGTCATTGATTTTAATGGTTGAGATTGAGTGTCAAAAATCGTGACAAAAAGTGTGTTAGCAGAACCACCCATATATGTGGGTGGGTGTAACAGACATATAAGCCCCTTTAATAAGACAATAAATGTAGTTATCTTCCTATGTCACTAATAGAATCGCCAAGAGATTTTTCAGATTACATCAATCCACTCCTTAGATAAACTTCATGATTAAGCTATCTGATACATCCGAGAACCAAATCTCGGACGTAAATATTGTGATGAATGCAACTAAAAAGCCAAATCCGAAAAATGGAATTAATCTAGTAGAAAATTCTAGACGCAATCAAGGCAATTGTCATACTAATAACAACTTGATTTCCATACAAAAGCCTATTCAAATTACATTTATCAAGTGCATTTCAAGGGGCAAATCTAGAATCTAAAGATAAATTTTCTGCAATCCAATGACATAAACTACACATGACAGGCCTGATTCCCAAATAGTAGTCTGATTAATTAGAAGGACTTGTGTATAAACAGACTCAAGAATATGTAAGAATCCATATTTATGAGGGGAAAAAACTCACCCATAGTGGCCAATTGCAATTTTTTGGTGCCAGGAGGCCGTCCCCTTCCCCTTTTCGGAACAAGATTTTGTAGGGAAGGCAAACATTCTCGTGACTCCACTGGATACTTTCTTGGTCTGCCCCTCTTTCTCCGTACCGTTGAATCCACATCTCCTGATTCTCCACCACCTTCCTCTACTGCCACTGAACCTTCACCGCTCCTGACCCCACCACCATTTACTGAGTTTTCGTTCATACCACCGTCTGTAACCTCCACTTTCACAGTGGTTGCCACCAGAGTGAGTGGCAGTTGTGTCTCTTCCTCGACTCGAGGCAAAGGGGCACTTGCGTTGGTAAAGTCCATTGGAAATTTAAATCCTCAAAGACTTATACCGTTTCTGTCAAAAGAAAGCACCGATTGATATACATACATATAGTCCATGTAAGTGGCTGAGAGACAATGTTGTTTTAACTCAAATATTTATAGCACATTAGATTTTATATGATAACGAACATATGAGTTTGAACATACATAGCTAAACAAAAAGCATTAACAAGAATAGACCTGTATATAAGAACACTTTGCTTCCCCTCTACTCACCTCTCTCTAGTATTGTGGAGAAGCCGAGAAGGACTAGTTTTTCTCTTGATATTTATAGAGGAGCCGCTTTTAATATGCAGATAATACACTTCCAATTTAACTATTGACCAATACGGTTTTACCAAATAAAGATGGATTTCATTTTTATTTTTATTTGTCATTTTGCATTTCACTTTTTTACCTAAATTTGAATATTGACGTTCATTAATGCTTTTTCAAAAACCTGGGCCTTATTTCAAAACTTCACTAACAAAATGTCGCTACTTCAAGGACCAAAGAGGTGCTAATTTAATTGCTTTACATATGTAAGTTGTGTGATTTGTAGTTTTTCCTAATGAAAGAGTTCTGTACAACTATGAGATAATAGTAAAGATTGAAATGTGATTCTCTTCAGTTATTTATTTTTCCTTTTTATCAAACTTCATTTTTGTTGGAGTTTGTCCTACATCAGTTAATTATCTCCACCAAAACTAGTATATGAGCCTGGGCGACCTCTCCACTCATTGCCCATTGGTTTTGAGTTGGATGCTTTAACAATTTTCATTTCATATACTTAGGAATGGTACATTTTCCTTTTTTTCAATAACTTGTACATAGTATTCTTTGGTATTTCATTTATGATTGCTTGAATCAAAAATAAATTTCATGTAGGGTTTAAAAAGTGGTATCAAGGATACGACCAGTCAGCTGCTAATATCGAGCAATATAGACCAATAAAATGATCAGTATTGCCCTTTGATATCCAACATAAGAATATCTACTAAAATAAACTAATGCATGAAACCTTAATTGCAGGAAGGGCTAAAAATGAATCGAGCCGTTCGTGAACTATTGAAGCTCGACTCGGCAAAGGCTCCTTCAAGTTCGATTCGTCTACTAAACAAACCAAAATTAAACCTGACAGTATTCGGCTAGGTTAGGCTCACAAACCTAGAGTATATGTATATATCATAAGAGTTTCATATATAAAGTTGAATACGTATAGATTGTACAACCTGTATAGGTATAAACTATATATGAACACAATAAAGTTCTTATTCCTTAGACTTGCAGAAGAACTAGAATACATGATATGGTTGGCTCGTTAAGGCTCATAAACAATTTCAAGTTTGAATCAAACCTCGCAAGCTTGACTCGTCAAATTTCCGTTGAGCTTGAGCTCAAGTTTGCCAAAAACCTTAACGAACAAACCTGAACATTATAAAGCTCGGCTCATTTGCAATCCTAATCACAGGGTGACAATTGAATATTGACATCATATAACTTGGAAATTAGTACTCAGACAAATTTAAAATGGAAAAAAAAAATACAACTCCAAGAAACCAAACTAAATTTAGTAGCCCTACAAGTGCATCGGTGTGTCAAGCTGTTGAATTAACTGGACAGCACAAACTGACAAGTCATTATAAATTGATGTGGTTGCATGCATTTACTCAACTTTCAATATGCATTCACATATTTTTGAAATTGGCTTTCCAAACAAAATCTTCCACAAGAAACACAAAATAGAATACTAGTTGCCAATTATTGAGAAGAAAAGGGAAAATTTCAAAAAAGCCTATAACCTATCGCTCAAATGTCTCATAAACCTCCAATAAATATTGATTACACCTTTGAACTTTATAAGATTTCATCAATTAGAGACGTGCCGCTTAATTCCGTCAACTGGTAAGATGGAGGATGCTTGGATCTGGGGAAGAAATTATTATATGTAACTGGGATACAACGTCAGATGAATAAGGTGATATGCTCTTCCAAAGATTCAATGACACCTGTCTAAACTCTCACTCTCCAATTCTTTCTCTTATACTCATCTTCTTCATCCCACATAATATGAACCCTCACGGCTCACACCCACCGCCCTGCAATCCCCCACATCGAGACCTTCTTCAACATCATCTCCTCGCCGCTGCAGTGCCACCATTTTCTCCTCGTCATTAACGACAACTCCTAAACATGTACTGCAGCGTCGGTCTCCTTGGATGTGATTGTCTTGCCTAGTCAAGTGATTTGAAAATTGCATTAATGTTCATAATATATGTTGGGTCTGTGAGAAATTAATACATGCAGAGTTCAACTTTCTAAACGGATCGGAGGGAAAATGTGAGAACTTCAAAAGATCTTTTCACTCTTCGTAAAACCAAAATAGGTGGAAGTTGTTAGGTGTTTTCCTAGATTGAGGATTAGGATTTAGGAGGAAGATGCTGAGTAGGAATGAATGATAGATTAGTGCTAAGGAAAAGAAAGAAAAATCAATCTACATGTTGCCATCCTCCTTCTTCCAATACCGGCAAAGGTTTGGGGTAATGGCCAGTGGGTGAGAGGGTTGGTAGGGATTAGGGATGGAGAAGATGACTAGGAGAGAGGGGGTTGGACAGGGGTTGTTTTTTTAATGGAACATATACCAGGCAAGCAAATATACCTGTTATACATAATGCTCTCTGGGTAAAGAGAGTGAGGAAAGACACGTAGCCATCTTCCGTCTATAAGTTGACAGAATTAGATGGCATGGGTCTAATTGATTAAATCTTGTAAAGTTCAAAGGTGTAATTAATATTTATTGAAGTTCGGAGGTTTATGAGACATTTGAGTGAGCTTTTCATTTCATTTGACAACTTGAAAGAAACAAAAAATAAAAAGATTAAGTTGAATTAGTTTTTTTTTTGTTCATCCTTTCGAGCATTTGTAAGCACTTCAACATACATTGACCAATTTGGTTTTCCCAAAATATGATTTTCCAATTTAAATATTGGCCTAGAGGATTTTGCTAATAAGGTAGATTTTACTTTATGTATTTTTTCAATTTACTTTTTATCAAAAGTGGATACTTGAGTTTGAATTTCAAAAGTTAAGAAAACATGTCACCACAAAAAGACCCCAAAAAAGTACAAGTTTAAGATTTCTTAAATACGCATTTGATGTGTCTTGATGGGGTCCCCTTCTGTATGAGTTGTATTCAGCATACAAGATAACTGAAAAGAATGAAGTAATTTTGTTAGTTCTTCAATTTCCATTTTATTTACTTTGGAATATTAATTTGTATGTAGTTCATGTCAAGTGTTCCATGTACTATTGTTGAAATCATCAACAAGTCATGCATAAATTTTAAATAGCCGTATCGGGATACGAACTATTATCGAGACACGACCATTTATAGACTAATATCAAATAGTATCACCCGATATAATGCCCGATATTGATATTAGATATCCAACATAATGATGCACATATAGCAATGAAGTGACATTTAAAACCTTAATTCCAGGGTGACTATTGGATGTTGAAATTTAGAAAACAATTAATTAAACACTAGCCGTAACTTATAGATGGAAATAACACACCACTCCAAGGACCACACAATATTGAGTAGCATTAAATGTGCATCATTGCGTCGAAGTACTGAAAGAGATGTAAAGGACATATGGTAAAAACTATAAATTGATGAGATTGGATGAAGTCATTTAAAAAGAGCTTCACCATATATCAAACTATTTTTCAAAATTAATATTGAATTCGGAAAAAAAAAAATACATGTTAGCTATTGAGAAGGGATGTTATATTGACAAAAGTACAAAAGTAAAGAAGAAGAAAAAATAGGTTGCACCAGTACCTTTTTCTATATGTGTGAGCAGTGTTCCAAAAGTCGGCGGGACCCCAACGCTTAGATTTTTAGGTCTAGGCAGTAATTACACGTTTTTAAATTAGTCGGCAGTTAGTCGCCAATTAATAGGCTAGGTTAATAGCTAGGCGGCGATTAGTTGGCGGGGCATATTTCGTAATTTTAAAAGTATTTTGAAAGTCAATATAAAGTATAAGGTGCTAAGTGTTATTCTAACAAAATTTATATCACATACTCCAAATCCATATCAAAGCCTTAAATCGGCTAACAAAATATCTCTCTAATAAGGGAGCTCATGTTTTTTGAAAAAAATGTGTGTATATTTTCAGCCCTTGGATCTATTCCATAGTTTTCTCTGTTAGCTCCTGACGGTTGGATACAGAGGAATTGCCCATGCTAATTGGTTGAGACAACGACAGCTGGGATTGGTTGTGATTCACTTGATCCAACAATTCCCTTCACTTTATCAACTAGACACGTGCCATATATGTTTGCGGAAGGTAATCATTTTACATTGACAACTTGTGGTTACAGTTTAAAATCATAAACTCCAATTATTTTGTTTATTTTTTTATAAAAAAGCATGTGTAAGAAATGTTATGCACAAGATAAAAACCTCTTAAACTCTTACATTTCCTAGTCGTTCAATACAAGTAACACAACAACGCATCAATGAAGAATCAATGATGAAAGGAAAATACTAATAAACTAGTCTTTGTGTTTTCAAGCACTTCGGTAAAGTATTGCTTCACTTTTTGGAAAAGCAGGAGATAACCAATCAATAATGTTTTTACGTAGCATCCCTTAAATTCGATTTTATATTGACCAAAAAGGAATATTGAAACTTGTGAGAAGCATGAAAAATAACAAGATGTAGTAGTACATCTTACTCATGGATAAGTTCTCAAAGGAATAAACAGAAGCACCAAAATACATTAGCTTTTTTTTTTTCTTTCGTTAGCTACTTTATCCAGACATCATATATAGAGAAATATTCTTCTTTGCAAGCACTCTGAGAATCAACACTAAAAGGAAGAAGCTAAAACAACACCAGCTACTAACGTGATTATTTCATAACCAAACCACGTTAGCTACTTGATCCAGACATCATATATAGAGAAATATTCTTCTTTGCAAGCACTCTGAGAATCAACACTAAAAGGAAGAAGCTAAAACAGCACCAGCTACCAACGTGATTATATTTCATAACCAAACCAAGGCTTAAGTTGCAATCAATTGGGGTCGGATATATGAATCCATTAAGTTCGGTTGACTTCTGCAATTTCCAAAAAACCTAGGTATTTTCAAACTATGACCTCTTTTTTGGTCTAGTCCTCTTCTTAGTGCTACTGTCTATCGTAACCATATCAAAATCATAACTACCATATCACTGATCTACAATAGATGCGTCCAAACCACTTAATTTATTCCCTCTCATCTTGTCTTCTTTCATTCCACTCCTACCCTCATACGAAGATTTTCGTTTCTTATTTCATCTTGCAAAGTTGTACCACACATCCATCTCAGCATTTTCATTTTTGCTACACTCATCTTCCTCGCATATTGTTTCTTTGTAGCCCAAACACACAGTGCCATATAACATGGTTCCCCTTCAACTTTGTGATTATCCTGTGGTAACACAACACTCCCAAAGCACTCCGCTACTTGACCCGTCCAACTTGTACTTTGCGTCACATCCCCCATAATCTCTACATCCTTGCCAACAATTGAGCCAAAATACTTAAACGGCATATATATTAGATAAAGCATAAAAGGCACAAGTACACAGTGTTCTGTTTTCATCATTTGAAAGAAAGGCTCAACGAAGGAAAATGAAGAGAACACAATGAATCATCCAAAGACATATGCCACTAGATAAATCAGTCATCTTCAAACTAAACATGCAAATAAAAAGAGCAAACAAAAAATAACTAACACCTCTGGCCTTGGCCTATGCCAAAATTGGTTCAAGAATCCATGCATGTAAGTTTGCTAGTAGCCATGTGAAGCACAACAGATATACAATATTCATACTGGTGTTTTAAGGACATACCTCCACCTGAAAAGATAATTTGGCTACCAGATATAAGCAACGGAAAAATGCATTCCATTTCTTGCAATAGTTATCGAGAACACCAATCCAATAATATCGATGTGTCTGATGGACTGGAGCTGACAAAACGTGAAAACCATCTGTTTGACAACACACACACACACAAAGAAAAAGAAAAGAAAAGAAAGAACAAGAAGGCATTGAAAGAGGATTATGATAAGAAAAAAGACAACGAAGTGACAAACTGCAGTGAGCAACGCACGATCTGAATAAAACTGTTGTTCAATTGAAATGGAAATTTAGTGCTACTGAACCGTCTTCAAAGAGCATAATGGAAATATTGGAAAAAAGATAAGTACGTATCTCTAATGAAAGTAGTATTTTGAGCTCCCTTCCCTTGTTTGTAGGCTTCAATCTCAGCAATTTACGATACTTTTATTTAGTTTTCTAATACGCGGGTACTATACAACCAACAACCTCGACGGGTGTTGAAATAATTAAAGAGTATATTTTTGCTCAGGAATTTCATGAATACTATGCATGGAACTAAACCATCACAATGCATTGCTTCTTGAAATTTCCACTATTTACTTTTCTTTCTTCTCTTTAAGGGAAGGAGTTTGCTTCTTGGATGCTCGTTTCTTATGAATAGATCTCATACTTTAAGAAGTTGATTTTTGTAGATCGTTGCGCACACTGTCCAAAAAACTATTTGATCTTTTTTTCCTTAATTCCTCAGTTTCTTTTACTTGACATAGGTCCAAAATTATCAAAGACGACCTAGATCCACTAGATTTAGGGTAGCATTGTATGGCATGTAATTTTCAAAGCAGTTCTCATAAAGGCTTTGTTTCTCACAACTAAACCTAACTTCTACGAACATTCACTTAGGCTTATATTAAGTATCTTCTAATTGGAGTGATTTTCTTGAACCCATTCTAATTCTTTCAAGCCCCAGGGTTCTTCCCACATCCACTTAAAAAGTGTAATTTGACCCTAAAATGCCATTATCTTCCCGTCCTTTGATGGAGGTGATTTGAATGATAGTTGGTTCAATTTCTCTGCTACTTCAGTGATTTTTCAAATTCAGTAACAGCTGGTTGATTGTTGTTTATAAATGACAGGCAAATTATCTGTCACAAGAAACAAGAAGTGTTTGTACAAATATGAACATCAAAACCCTAGCCATGCTTGTTAGAAGACAATACGAAAACCTAGCCATTATCTTGCGGCCAATAAACTATATTGCATTACAAGGAGAACAGTGCAGGAAAATCCACCAGATTCGACTGAAAGTTGAACTGATTGTGTTCAAATATTGGAAATCAATCGATCTAATTACCGATTACTGGGTGAAAGTTAATGCAACTCAAATCAATCGATCGATCAAGAGAGAGAGAGAGAGAGAAGCGTACAATAGCAAAAGCAGAGAGCAGCGAAGGAGATGGTGCAGGATAAGCGGCGCCATGGAACTGAAGCTTCTGCCGTGTGTGAATCCATAGATTCCAAACCCTTACACACAGACACTTGCGCAGAGGTAAAAGGAGAGTTGGAGCCTTGGAGGGAAACAGAAACCATGGTTGACGATCGATCTCAACTTTCAAACCGTTGCATGATCGGGGCAGGGATGCCAACGTCCTATTTGGCTAGGTAAAAACTGGAACAGAAATGCTACTGGAACAGCAGTTGGGACACATGCGTACGGTGCCCGTTTGGGTCCTTCTCGGGTCCAACAAAACTAACTAAAGCCGCTCATTTTGTTTAATATATTTTGCTTAATGTTCTTGCAAAAAATCAGCTCCATCCGACAACGATAAGAACGTTTACGAAGCGTCCGAAATTGCTAAAGAAAATTTCTAAAGCGATTTTGGACGCTTCGTAAATGCTCTTTTTGATGTCTGATGGAGCTGCTTTTTATAAGGGATCTTAAACAAAATATATTGAACAAAATAAGCGGCTCTGATTATCTTTATTAGACCCAAGACAGGTCCAAACGCACACTATACACGTTGTCTGTGCCCAAGCTGCTGTACTAATAGCAGCATCGTGGGTTTGGTTCTCAGGAAAAAAATTATCAGGGGTTGTTTGTTGGATGATGCTATGGTGTCCCCGGTCATTTTGGGGACACCGTAATTTTTGGCATAACTTCACCATTATGAGCATAACTAAAATCCATTACAAGCATAACAGAACCCAAATAAGGCATAACTAAGGAATATCCAAAAAATCAATGAAGGCATAACCAAACCCAACCAAGGCAAAACAATCAAGTTATGCCTTGTTATGGTTCTGTTATGCTTATAATGGTTTTGGTTATACTCATAATAAATTTTGGTTATGCTCATAATGATTTTGTTATGCCAAAAGTTACGGTATCCCCAAAATGACCGGGGACACCGAAGTCATTCCCTTGTTGGTTTCCTATGTCAAGAAAAAAAAAAAGGAAATTCTAATATGGGCTGACAATAATAAGTATATGAATGTGTATTACATGGTGTAAAAAGTATTAAAAAAATATGTATTTTTTTTGTATTCTAGTATACTTATCGTCAGCCCAGTGCACTGACAATAGCAAGACCGAAAAGAAAATAGAAAGGAAAAGAAAGGAGAAAGCTCCGGAAGCTGAGGAAAATGAAAAGAAAGGAAAAAGCTCTCATTTCCTTTCCATTTTCTTCTTGAAACCAAATAAGAGAAATTTATTTTTCTCATAGTTTCTTTTCATTTTCTTTCTGCAACCAAACAAGAGAAAAGAATCTATTTTCTTCACATTTTCTCTCTCTTTTATTTTCCTTTCCTTTTCTTTCCTTTTCACAAGTTCCAAATAGAGCCCAAAGTTAAACCATGACCAAAATCATGATTATCAGTTTGACAAATCAGATGACACTAAATATATATATAATAAGGGAGCTCAATTTTCAAAATCTAAATCTATATAACAAGGGAGTTCAATTTTCAAAATCTTATGTCTTACATAAATTCAAGGATTGTTATCTTTCCAAACTAATTTAATTTAAAGATGTGTAATGGGCTGGAGAGATGGGATGTTTAACATCAAATCTCTCTCTCTCTCTTTCTCTCTCTCTCTCTCTCACTCATTGCGTTTTCTATTTTCTCTCTTCTCTCTTCTGTTGGTTTGGTATTTTGTTCTTATCTGTATTTCTCGCCCCTAATGGGCTAACGACGAAAAAACTGGCTGCATGTGGTAACATAAACGCATTGATACTATTTTCATATGATTTAGGGTCTTGCGAAGTATCTCCATCGTGTCATGTGTCTCCGAAGTCTCTGACATGGATACGGCGATATCTAGAAGTGTCGGTGTTACATGAAACTAAGCGACCTCTTGGTATTACATGAATAGATTGATACTTTGTTCACGGATATAGCGTTGATTTGCGTAGGCTGATTGTTCGATTTGTGCCTTCGGGTATGGACATGCACTAGAAGAACTTTGTTTGAACCTAATTAAGAAAAAATCTTCTCGTATAAATCAGCTTCAATGGTAGGGGTGATCAATTATTTCGTAACCAGAGGTTTTTTTCAAAGTAGGAGTATTACTTTCATTTTTTAGAACAAATAGCCGAAGTACTCTCACTCTCGAGTGCCATTTCAACTAACGCTACCCAACTAACGCCACTAGTCATATGAAAATGGGATCATTAACCGATCAATCAAACATGAATATAATTGAATACAACGAAAGTAAAATCGTTAACCACGTTTCTAGTGTAAAACTTTTTGCCGTTATAACGTGAATAGCATTTCCTATTTTCATATTTCGATAAGATGTTAGGCCAGTCTCCACAGCGACCCACTAAAGTCGAAACTCGTTTTTTTTTATATATTTTTACAAACAAATAATCTATTCTATTAGGTTTAAGAAAAAGATAGATAGGCCATTTCATATAACTACTATGCTTAGGATTGGAAAAAGAAAACGATTCCCCATAATATAACTAACAGAAATGATTCTCACACAGAGAATTTTGCACATATATTTTTGTAGGGCCCATATCGGAGTCCCACAAAATGATCCGAACCGCTCGTCTTTTTTAAAAGGAAGGTTCCTATAAAAAATCAGCTCCAACGAATATCGGTAAAGGCTTTCTCAGAAATCGTAGGGCGAATCATTCTGTTTGCATTGCGAATTCTGGGAAAGCCCTTACCGATATTTGTTGGAGCTAATTTTTTACAGAAACCCTCCAAAAAAACATTTTAAAAAATATGAGCGATTCGAATCATTTTGTGGGATCCTGATATGGGCCTCACAAAAATGTATGTGCAAGATTTGTGTAAAATTATCTGTGCAAGTAGCACAAACCAACTCATAAATTTCCATAACACATATAGATCCAACGACAACAACTTCCATTAAAAAACTACTAACAAAATACAACAAATTCTATTCGTCATTGGAATAATCAGACTTACCCTTAAAAGGTATTAAGGGCAAGTTTGATGGGAAATTTGGAAAACAAAAGGACTCATTTAACAGGTCATACACTGTATTAGTATTCAAGTGAGTAGCAATGATTTAAAAAAGAAGATAAAGTATTAAGGGTGTGTATGTTAGGGGAAGTTTGAAAAACACGTGGGTCAACATTTTCAATTTTTCTCTACCTCTTTTTGTATATCCGTTATTCCCAGTTTAGCCGTCCTATTAAACACACACGGGATTTAACGTCAAGATTAATTCTCTTTCTTTTATCTATTTTTACCGTGTCCTAAACCAAAGCAATATGCACGCAGGGAAAACAGGATGTAGTACAAAATAATTGCATGTGATGTGACATTCTTCAATAACACCAAGTTCATTTCCGCACAAGCAAAGTATCACTCTCCACTAAATACGGTGGAGATTGAATACGCCGTCCCATTAAGCACACGCCGGTTGTTTTTCATAGAGGGGAGATTGAATACGTTGCTCAAAGTAGGCGTGGAATGAAGTTCGTGCGCTTTTGTAGAAGTTGTCCCGACCGAATCCGCTCAATCAACTTTTCTCAGATTTCAATCTTCGTCGTAAACTCAGCACTTGGATGATGCTATGGTGTCCCCGGTCATTTTAGGGACACCATAATTTTTGGCATAACTTCACTATTATGAGCATAACTAAAACCCATTAGAAGCATAATAGAACCCAAATAAGGCATAACCAAGGAATATCCAAAAAACCAATCAAAGTATAACCAAACCCAACCAAGGCATAACAAACAAGTTATGTTTTGTTATGGTTCTATTATGCTCATAATGGTTTTGGTTATGCTCATAATTGATTTTGGTTATGCTCATAGTGGTTTTGTTATGCCAAAAGTTACGGTGTCCCCAAAATAACCGGGGACACCGAAGTCATTCTCCATCTGGAATATATTCCTTTCCACATAAAAACGAATTAAAAAGAAGGGAATGACTTCGGTGTCCCCGGTTATTTTGGGGACACCGTAACTTTTGACATAACAAAACCATTATAAATATAACCAAAACTCATTACAAACATAACCAAAACCATAGCAAGGCATAACCAAAACCATAGCAAGGCATAACTTATTTGTTATGCCTTCGTTGGGTTTAGTTATGCTTTGATTGGCTTTTTGGATATTCCTTGGTTATGCCTTGTTTGGATTCTGTTATGCTTGTAATTGATTTTAGTTATGCTCCTAATGGTAAAGTTATGCCAAAAATTACGGTGTCCCCAAAATGACCGGGAACACCATAGATAGGCAGCCTAAAAACGGAACGCAATTTGACTTTTTGGAGCCTACGATTGTAAAAGGAGAGCGGATAATAAGGTGAGAGACACAAGGCTAATCTCACGCTACTGTATAGATTTCGGGCCATAGCATGAGATGGCGCCATCACTCCATCTTTTGGTACAACACAAACAAATTAAATTAAAGGAGGAAAACGAGTACAAAACAAGGACCAAGAGTGAACCAGAAGCTGATCATTAACATGGCAAGAATTCCTGGACACGGCGTGTTCTACAACTTATTCTTTCCATCTTCTTCTTCTTCAGCCCCGCTGCCGTGTCCTAAATCCGGAGTTCTCACCTTGAACAGATAAGAATGGAAAGAAACCTCAACAGTAGCATCTCGAGGAATTATAGGCGCGCCGCCTTCTGGAATATGAATAATTTCGCTAGCTTCGGTTTCTTCCGTTGAAAATATCGGCTCTGGATAGGGAATTAGTTTGTCTCTAGCTTTAGACCATAAGCTCAGTAGGAAATCCAGAGGAAGATTGCTAAACAGCTCCGTAAATCTTCTTACTCTGAAATCCTTTTGGCTTTCTTCGGGGAGCTTCTCGATTGTCGTGACTTGTTGAACTTCCCTAGAGGCCTCTTCAATCAGCTCCAGTTGATCGTTTTCGGGTAGTTCCTTGAACTTGTGGACAACAGAATGTAAATCTGGTGCGACATTTTCGTCGCTCCGAGTATTAATCGACATTATTATTTGCTTCTTTGCTTGAGGAAGTTCTTATATAGCAAAACACCAATACATCCCAGAATTATCTGGGGATGCATTTGTTGATTGATTATTGAGAATTACAATGGGAGGGATATTTGTTTAGTTTGGCCACTCGAGTTTGTTTTTTTAAAGATATCCACGTCATGAATGATGAAGGATATCACATTGATATATACTAACACGTAGGGTCCAAGTGGTCTTGACTTAGAACTTAGGTGTTTGCTTAATTTTTCTCATTGCCGACAATTTTTTAGGCCACATCACCCCGTGTAAGTGTGTGAAATGGCTATGAAAAGGGCCGTATGATTTAGTACAAGATGCGCACAAATTGATCCGAAACACCTTGCATTATCAAAAAAAACAAAAAAAAAAACACGCAGGGCCGTCCAAGGTGTTACTCCTATTCCACCCATTTTATAAACTTTATATATCTAGATCGAATATCGATCTATTCAATCAAATTCCACATGCTCTTTGACAGAGTCGTGACAAGTTGGAAAATAGATGACAACCGCTTTTCTTGTTTAATGATTTTCTCCTACTATGGTTTTTTTTTCTTTTTTTCTTTTTAAACTAAGGAACAGCCCTACAGTCGAGCCATAATTGAACCTGACTGCACAATCCAAACCACAGGGGAACTAGCGCGGCCACACTAGTCAGGGCCCCCCACTTACTATCAGGGTATTCATTCGGTAGGGAATTGAACCCCGACCAAGAAAAGTACTCCCAAAGTCAGTCATTCGCCTTTATCATTGGGGCAACACCTGGGTGTGTTTTCTCCTACTATGTTCAGGATTCCCCTCAATATATTCTGACCTTTTTTTTTTTTAGGTAGCAGAGTATTTCCAGGCCAGCTTGTACGCATCATGGAACTAAATCTCTACATCCCCATCAGCCTTTGCTAACTCAGAGATTTGCTAATCTAAAGGTTTTTACGCATAGATGACCCGAAGGATTTTTTTTACAGTGTGGAGATATATTCTGACTTCTTTAATCATTGTTCACACACGCCCATGTCATCAATAATAATAATATTTTTTACAAAACTTGTTTTGGAGGTCATAATAGGCGTTGACACTAAAAAGTAAAAAGATTAAATTTTTTTCACGGTTGGAAACGGTGGGTTTTCCACCACCACCATTTTGGGTTCCATCGTGCTTTTATCGTAGTAATCTGAATCGTTCATCTTATATGATCCACTGAGTTGTATACTTACGCAAAAAATTAACTTGATCGGACATCAAAAGATCTATCAAAAGTTTAGTTTTAGTTTATAAAATGGATCGTTTGATTCTGTCAAGTTAAACTGTCCTCTGACCATACATTTTATAATCCAATATGGACTACTTTGATACGTCTACAGATGCCCGATCAAGCTAATTTTGCTGAAGAATTATTACGTTGTGGAACTTACAAGATGAACGATTTAAATCACAATAAAAGCACGGTGGGCCCCATAACAACGGTGGTGAAAAACCCATCGTTTCCACGGCAGGTGGGAGTAATATAATCTCAAAAAGAAACTATGCTGTTACTTGCACTCAAACAATTTAAATGCCAGGTCAATCTTATATTCTTATGGAGCCTAGTTACAGTTTCTTCAACAAAATATAAGGAAACAAATTCATTGCAGGGGATTTGGTTGCCATGAGCTTTGACTGAAGGTAGGAAATTAGTAGTAGACTAGTTCCTACACAAATGAAAGTTTTTAAAAAAAAATAGATATCCAGATTGAGATAAACTTATTCACATAGCGGCGCAATCTCAGTCATCCATTCGCACAATCAATGGCTGAGATTCGTTTTCAATTATGACCCATCACAATTAATTGTTACCGGTCAGAATTGATTTTCAATCCGGACCGTCCAAAAAAACTTTGGATGTGTGCAATTGGCCTCCATAAAACCTTCCTTATACGGAATGGTCCGCAAATAAGATTTTCTTATCCGGATTATGATGCTAATGCGAGAGATGCTACATACACTACATAGTTACACTACATTTTACGTGGAGCTCATTTCAGGTTTCAAAAAAATCCAAAAAAATATTCATAAATTCTAAAATATTATTTTATAGGGCTTTGTAAAAAATTAGCTTCAACGGATATTGGTAAGTATTATTTCTAGATTCATAGTGCCAAAATTGCAAAAATTAAGCAATTTCACCCCTATGAATCCAAAAGTTGTACTTACCGACATTCATTGAAGCTAATTTTTTATAAGACCCCATAAAACAATATTTTAAAATTTATCGGTATTTTTTTAGATTTTTTTAGGACTCAAAATAAGTTCCACATAAGATGTAGTGTAACTATGTAGTATAAAAAGGTAGTGTACCTATCTTTAGTGTAATGATGTTTAACATATGTCCGCTGCAGTAGCTGGTTGGTTCGTATCTCAGGGGCCAAAATTGGAAAATAAATTAATTAAGGCTTGAAATGGTAACTAATGGTTACAACTTCGGGAGTCTAATAGAAGAGAGGTCATGAAATCGGTTGTGATGGCAGTGAGGTCTTGGGTTCAATTCTCGTCAACTCGCTGCCAAACCTAGTACACGGCTCTTGTGATTGAGTTTGTACCCTTCAAAATTTTACATTGTTAGAGATTTTCAAAATAAAAGAGTCGTTGTTTTGATTTTGTAAATTTCCTTATTTACTTAGAATGCTTGTTTTCGTCTTTGTGAGCTTTGTCTCATATTGGTTAGTTGAGAGATGTTGGAGTGGTATATATTAAGGAACATTCCTAATATGATTAAATAATGATGATCTAGTGTGGTGCAGAGCCGCAGCACCAGTACACGCGCGCGGGGCGTGGGCTGTGGTGCATTGCGGCGCACTCCTTATGCCGCGTCACACACGTGGTAGGTGAGTCACACGGGACGGTTCTGATCAGGTGCGCTGGTTCGTGGAGTTGCGATCGTCGGCCGTGAATGGGTGACCTGATCCAATGGTCAGACTAGATCGGGTGCATACCCATTCTCAATCAGTGCGTAGTGGTCTATTTAGTGGCCTATAAATAGACCACTACTTGACAGAATCCAATGGCACATATACATATCGTTTTTCTCCCACATCTCTCTCTATATTTCCTAGCATTCATTCGTTTTTCTCCCACGTCTCTCTCTATATTTCCTAACATTCATTCTGCATTCTGTTTTGCTGCAGAAAACAGAATCCAGTGGTTCTTTCTCCCACATATCTCTCTATATTTCCTAGCATTCATTCTGCATTATGTTTTGCTGCAGAAAACAGAATTCAGTGGTTCTCGGTTCTTATATTTGTCCAGCGGTTATTCTGTCCGTTTCGTTAGTGCAAATGCAAACGGAAAGAACTTCGAATTCAGGCTTCGATTTATCTTGAAAGCAGGTTTGCTGTAACCCTTTGCATACCATCTGGTGGGAGCAAATACTGTCTTTAGAAAAACGACAAAGTTGTGACTCGAAGCGTATTTCAGCATTTGTGGAGATTTCGCCAACAGTTCAGAATTTGCAGAACCGTTTTTCTAACGTAAATTACATTACCAGGTCGGTCGAGCGTAAATTAGTCCTACCAGGGAAGGTTTACCAAAGAACAAAATTTCTTTATTCAAACTTTACTAGTACAAAATAATGGTCGCGCCATACAATTGTAACACTGTCGTGGTTCGTGTTGAAAACGGTAGAGAAAACGGAGATGATTTGTCTCAAAACCTTAAAGATGGGTAAGAAAAAATTCGAACATATTTTACGGAGGGTTTCGAAAGACCAACCAAGAAGATAAATCCCTCACGGTAATCAAGCTTGATTGCCGAATTAATACACCGCGATAGTCCCAAACGAAAGTCAGTTATTCGGCAAAGAGGATTCGATCGAGGGGCATGGATAGCCAACAACTGAAATCCATATATACTACAATTTCTCACTGTTTTTCACGAGTCACCCAGGAAGCTTTCCTCCGGCATATGGATAAAGAGCAAAGAAAGCCAGGATCATGTTTAGGAGCAGAAGTATCAAAGCGGCCAAGGCTGAAATGAAAGACCATGGGGTTTTGAAATAATTGTACTTGAATCCAGCCCACTGCACATGCCAACCATTCCTATGATACTCGTTCACATCCTCAAACACCTTGGACAGGTAATTATTCGCGATGTCAAAGGACATGTCTTTGCCCAAATCATTGAAGAAATGGGCCAGCTCTTTGTCCGGCCCGAGATAATTCTCCACGATTTTGCAGTCACCCAGGAAACCCGCGTCTCTGGGGTTGCTGATGAGGCACCCCATGAAGCTCGCGTAAGCTGTCATGTGCTTCGAGCAGTGATTGTAACACTGCTCGAACGCAACAGAGTTTAGGAGAAACCAGGTGGTGAAATCGTCTATCGCTATCTGCGGAATCTCCAGTACCCCGTTGTGAAATCTGATTTCCAAGAACGTGTCACCCTTTTTAGCCTTGAACTCGATTCCAGCCTCATCGAGTTTTTTCGCGGAAGGGATCAATTGAAGCAATGGAATGTCATTTTTCCTAGCAATGAAACAATTCGCCTTTTTTCTCGGCTTTTGATGAGGCGGATCAGGAGGGATAAAACTCAATCGAAAGAAATCGAGTAGATGTTTTCCTTCAAGATCTCCAAACCTCTCCAAAACCCCATCGGACCTTTCCACTATGTAATTAAAAAATCCGAGAATCAGTTTCCCTAGCGTTTGATCATCACCACAAGACCTTGTAACCCTCGTGTTTTCGAACAAAGTTTGAAGCACGAAAAACGGAATCTGATTTTCCAACCGGAGGAGATCTCTCATGAGGAAAGGGAAAATCCAAGCCATGTTGAAGATTGGATCGTGTGGATCACTAGGAGCCACCTTTCCAACTCTGGATATAAGCTCAATGATGAATAACCCGTCGAGTACCATCATTTTTATGAGGTCGAAGCTATTGAAATCGATGAATTCCGAGTAACAATCTCGGATTCTGGTTTCCAACGGCGCGATGATTTTCAGGTACCCGTCGAGTTTAAGGCCGTCAGGAAGGGTTCGAGCGAGGAGTTCGCCGAGGAATTTCCACTTGTGCTCTTCGATCATGTTGAGGTGTGGTTTTCCGTAGTGGTACGGGCCGATGGAGAGTATCAGCGGGTGGTAGGCTTTTCCGTTGATTTCGACGAGGCTTTGAGGGACTCTGAATATGCAGCAGGATTTTTTTCCGGCTGTTCGGTTGAGGAGCTTGGGAATTTCCTTGATTTTCTCTTCCATTTCCTCCACTTCTTCGATTGTGATCACATGGTGGTGCTGGTGGTGGTCTGTTTCGGCTTTCTCTTCCATTTTTGGTGTTGATTCAAACTCTTTTCCTGTTTTACTCCTCCGGTTGTACAATTAAACCATTTGGCTAGCCCTTGAGATAGCCCTTGAGAAAAACAAGAACGGGACTCCGAAACATCTTTCTCTCAATTACCAGAAAAATACCCAGAATTCGGGACTTTGAAAATTTTACAAGACGTTGTTTGGTTCGAGGTGCGCATAAAGTAGCCCGAACATCTAAGTTATAAAAAAATAAAACAGGATAGTGTTTGGCTCCTCCACACGCACACCCCGATTGATTGGGACTTAGGCCTCGTTCCAGAAACCTTCTTAAAAATTAAGCAACTTATTTTACATTTTCAAACTCAAAACAATGTAAATGAAAAATCTTTTTTTAATTTTTTTAGCATCGTAAGATCCATATTGCATATTTTTAAATTTCAATAAGTCCATAATTTTAAGCTTGAAATTGCTTTCTTAAAAAATAAGAATTTTTCCTTCGTTCCGGAACGGGGCCTTAAGGCTCGGTTCGGTTTGATCTCCAGGTGGGAGGAGCAGCTAGTCCAACTTCTTGAGCGGTCAATATATTTAACAACGAACATCTTATTGTATTTCTTGCATCACAGTTTCTCTACTGTAGTCACATTTGACAAAGTAAACTGTTTTTTGGTATTTTGTATAGGGCTAAGCTGAGCTATCTTTGTCACATTGCATAACACGCCTGAAAAAAAAAATATGATAACAAAGGTTCCAAAGAAAAAATAAGTGTTGGGTGCCAAAAGGGATGTCATCAATTTGCAAAAAGTCTCAAGTGGAAGGGATGCAACCGGTACACTCCGGCTTGTCTAAAAATTTTTATTACTCGGCCGTCTATCAATATCCTATACAAATGTATATTATATATGTCAATGTTTATATCTAAGTTTTAGAGATTATAATTAGTTAATTATATGGGACAAGCTCTAACATTCTTCCAAGTGTGCGACTCGTGACTCAAATAACGAGAGCTAAACAAAATTGCATGACAAGAATCACAAATAAATAAGGCGCACTGAAATCTGAAACGGGTGATCAATTGAAAGAGTCTTGTCTAAAATCTTTTGCAAACTATTTACGCCATAATTTAGCAAATTGGCCACTGTTGATCGACTGGGTCGAATAGCGACACGTGGCAACAGCGAGTTGGCTAGTTTAGCTATATTTTAAGTGTGGCAGAGAACTAAATGGACTAATCGGCTGTCGAGAATGTGCATTACAATTAGGGACACGTGGCAAACGATCAAGAAACAAGTGAAACACACCTGGATCATGGCTGAGGCAATTGAAGAAGGCAGTTGAAGATGG
Source organism: Rhododendron vialii (assembly GCF_030253575.1). Classification (NCBI taxonomy): domain Eukaryota; kingdom Viridiplantae; phylum Streptophyta; class Magnoliopsida; order Ericales; family Ericaceae; genus Rhododendron; species Rhododendron vialii. The sequence goes on from NC_080569.1 coordinate 12,612,972, forward strand.
AGTGCACGAAGACGCATCTTGTCAGAATAACTACCTCACTCAAAAAACGTGGAGAAAGACGAGGAAGAACAAGAGAAGTAATCGCTTGATTCAAATTGAAGGAGGGAACTACTTCAACTTTGAATTCCAAGTTGAAGTGGCAGCCTATAAATACCATAATCGAAGACGTTTAGAACCCCCACTTAATCGCCTAAAGGCTTCTACTTTTTATCTGTTCTTTACTTTTCTTGCACTTAGGAGTAGCTTGTAGCTTGTAATCATCCATTCAATTGTGTCTTCACTGTTGATAGACTTCTATCTTGAAGTATAATAAAGTCTATTTATTATTTTTCTTCCACTCTCTATTCACTTCACTAAGTTTGCTTTCAGAGAAGTCCTGAAATACGGCAAGAAACCAAACTCTACCATCACAAATATCCACATTCCAGCACTCAAAAGAATTCTCTGTCGATGATCGACAACAAGTGAAACAAACAGTAAACACAAACCAAGCTCGGATACCATAAATTTGGCACCATCAACTTTATTTTTACCACTCTCGAACAAAGAAAAAGAGACAAACAAGAAAAAGCAAGCAATCAGAATTAAGTAAAAGCTCATTCCTTGATTTTCTCTTCCATTTCCCCCACTTCTTTGATTGTGATCACGTTGTGGTGCTGGTATTATTCTGCTTTCTCTTCCATTTTTGGTGTTGATTCAATCTACTTTTCCAGTTAATCTGGTCATAAAATAAAGGAAGCCGGAGATCTTGTTGTCCCGGACAGCTCCAGACCGTCCATCAAGCTCCCCAATTTCCTAATATTGTCTATGTACATTTGCAATTCTGCATTCAGATACCAACTCCTAAAGTTTTAATTTATGTACCTGTATACTGTGTAGAGCCGTCGAAAATGTTCTTATATTCATTTTGTATAAGTTGGCATCTCGGCAGTACCTTATTGGGTACTGCACTGTGCAGTCTTCAATTTCTGGGTGCAAGCAGGGTTCATTTCATTGATCGGAACTGTTTATTTTGTAGAGGTTCTGGTGATAACACCTTGTCAAACTCAAGAAAATTAGATGCCAATTCATTCCTGTTCTGAATGAATTTTTTATTACAAAAAAAGTCTCGGCATCCCTGAATGAGATCCATCAAACCCATTTTTACAACATTTTCGATCTGGTCTCGATCAGTATCCTATTTTTTTCTGATTTTTTACATGATTAAAGTTCTCAATGAACTCTACAAAATGAACACTTGTGCATGATCGTTAATTAAAATGAGCCCCGCTTGTGCGCAAGAATTGACGACTGCATGGTACGTAGTAATGCCTCTTGTACTGAAGTATAGTAATGCCTCCTGGCTCTTGTTATGACATACAATGTTAACTCGACAGCTCTGTAAATTTTCCCAATCAGCAGGAATATAAAACATAGCTCGTGTTAAAAACAGAAGTCACGAGAAAAGGTCAGAACAGCATTGTGTTTAGTTACAAACCAGGTGATAGAGTGTCTGTTTCCGAGAGGGGAAAACAGAAACCATAAAAAAAAAGGGGGGGGGGGGGGGGGGGGGGGGGGGGGGGAAAAAGCAGAGGTCAAGAAAATGATTTTGAAGCAACAAACAAACACTTGGGGATTGGTTTCATCTCTGTTTTGTCTCAGTGTAGGGAATCTATGTTCTTGCTCAGCTCCTGCAGCTTCTTCATCCTCGTTCTCTCACTTTCATTCACCATCTGACCGAAGGATTCACCGAGGAAAAGTAGAATGTAAGAGAAACAGATAGCGGATACGAAAAGGGTCATGGTTTGGGATAATAAGATATTCAGTCGGCTAGAGTTTTACCTCCGTTAATTTCACAAGCAGTTGAGCCTTTTCCCTGTTCTTTTCATTGAAAGCTTCAAGGGCTTCTTTGTATTCTTTTTCCTGGCGTTAATTAGATTATTCATGAAGCAAAAACCTTACTCGAACAACCTTTTGCGATACAAGGAAGAGACAAAAGCATGGCCATGAATCATGAGTCCTCTGAACTTCAAGAGCATGTCAATGACCCGTGGAAACAAAATTATGAACGATTACGTTTAGACTGGACTTGTAGACAAGTGTTTGTCTTTTTTCATGAGGTGAAAATCAGAATTGTTACCACCAAAATAGATAACTATGCAACAAAAATGACTTGTGCAAATCCCTGATTTGACTATGATTCTAACCAAGAAGCTATTGTAGCATGTGGAGTTCTGCAAGATGCTTTCTGTCGGTGATTGATTATATGTATTTTTATGCTAAAACTATGTTCTTCGTGGTTTGATTTATTGGCTCAATATCTATTTTTCGCAAGGACCAAAAAAAATTTCATATGCTACTTCAATGAAGCATAACTAATATTTAGAAGTAGTTTTGGAAGGATAATTTTGATGTTTCACCTTCTTCTGGCAGGTCAGTCCCAGTGGCTTCAACTCTCTGTTTGCAAGGTCAATCTTCTTACGCACAATCGACACTTCTTTCCTCATTGGATCTGCCAGTGCATGAAGTTCCTGATGCAGTACAATTTTATTCAAGTGAAGAACTCCACAGTGTATTGTCATTAACAAAATATAAAGCCCATGTATCTCTAGCTCTTATTTACCGCATAGGTAAACCGATTACTGAACAGCTGTGTTTTTCCCCCTTTTGTATAAATGAGTCCTCTATCATAGGGCCAGGCTGTAACTTGAAAATGGGTTGGAAAATTTTCTGTTAAATTCCATTTTCATGTAACATTCATCGAAACTGAAACAAGGAAAAAGTTGGAATTTCAGATTCCACATTTCTCAACATTTTTCTTTGTTTCGAGTTACCCTTATGTTATTAAAGGATTATTTCAAACCGAAACGGTTATTTCTATTTTGACACTAGCATGATCCTACGGTAAATATTGTCTCTACTTACTTCCCGAATCTCAGCGAGCCTTTTAGTTTCCTCTTCCACGCGACCCAAATGAGCCTGAACCTTGTCCTTGACCTCCATCTTCTTCCTCTCAATCTCTTCTTCCTTTGCACGGAACGCAGACAGAACCGACCTCGTCATCTCCTCTTCCCTATCTTCCATTACTGGGCTCCCATTGTTACTCAGCATGCCGGAATTTTTCACCCGCAACATTTGTGATTGTTGCTGATATTCCATTACCTGTTTCTTGAACCAAAAAAAGCTTCTGTTTCTTCTTGTAGTTTACCTTATGTTCGATCTCTTCTTTGGCTTTCTGCTCTGGAATGATGGTGCTCTTTACCCTCCCACCAGTGCTTATAAACAAAGATTAGCTTCAAAGATATGAAACCAACTTCATCTTTTTTATTCAAATGTTTGAACAAGGTAAAATGACCGAACAGCCTACTCACCTTAAAATCCTAAAAAGTTTGGAGGATGATTTCTCTCACCTTTGTTTGATAAATACTCTCAGATCATGAACACCCACTTGATAAAACACCTTAGCTTCCTCATTAAAGTTTCGATACCTTTTCCGAAAGCTTGCTGAAGGATCTAGATCAGATGGGGGTACTGTGTTTTCTGGTAAGATCTGTTTTCTTAAGTAGGTGTAATAGCAGTTTCATCTAACCACTACAGTGCACAACGTATGTGTCCTCATGACTATGACACTCTTTCCCACCTTAAGTATACGTAAAACTACCTCATACATCAGGAAAAAACCATTATAAAGTCGGGAAATTCGAAGTATACTCCTTTAAAACGAACGAAAAGTACAGAAGTGACGAACTTTTAGCCAAATTCAGATCAATTTTCCATCATGTCATTGTGTGGGAATGAATATATATGATGATGTAGGTAATCTCTCTGTTGGAAGGTCCCAAAGAGTATTGGTTAATCTTCTCTGGGGTGCTTGGTGTGGAAGTTTCCTTGAGGAGTAGACAGTAAGGCCTCACCTACACTGACATGGATGAGAGCCTTAAGGCCCAAGACAGAGTGGGAGAGAAGTTCAAGTGGTAGCTGCCTTTTATCAAATATGATACCCTTCCAGCTTGGACGTGTAAGGACGGGAAAATCAACGGTTTCATATATGACTTTTTGCATGTTCAATTGCCAAGAAAGTTATGGGACTCGCAACTTCAAATTTATTCCCGAAAATCACTTTTCTGCAAAATAAATCATGTACAATAGAAAAGAATTTTGATTTTCTTTCAAAATTCCTTGTCAGAAGAACACGCACAGAAAAAAATCAATTTCATTTTCTTTTATTTCAATCTCACTTCACGTCGTTTCTTGGTAGTTTATTTTCCACCCAAAATTCCCAATAAGTGAACGGAGAATGTGCCCCTATTTTACACGCAATGAGGCCACAATCTTGGACCAGACTTGGAATTCCTCAAAATGCTTGCCCCTTTGTTGGTGCTGGGCCAGGGTGGGCTCAAGGGAGTTCAAGTCCAATGGTTTTGAATTAAAAAGTTGAGAATAACTCTGTTTTAGTCTTCATTCAAATTTTTTTGTATTTGTTAATTTTGCATCAAATTTTTGTAACTTATTAAATCGTTTCGATGAGAGGAATCGAAAAAGTATAAATTTAATATCGAAACTCATAAATTTTATGAAAAAGGCAAAAAATACGTCAAAAAGACAGTTTTTGACTTATTTTTTCATAAAAATTATGAGTTTCGATAAAAAAAAAATTTATATTTTTTCTGTTCCTCTCATCAAGACGAACCAATAAGTACAAAAATTTGCTGCAAAACTAACAAATGCAAATAAAATTTGAATGGAGACAAAGAAAAAGTCACTCTCAACTTTTTAATTCAAACCAGTCTACTCGTGCTTTTTTGGTTTTCTTTTGGGTGTACATGTAACAATGTTCAATATACTCTTTTTTCTTATCTACCGTATGACAGGAAATATAAATTGAAAGGCGAATTTTTTTCGAGGTTAATGTGGAGTGGTTTGAAAGAGAGATTTATGTTAATCTGTTGATTTGGGGCCGGAGTTAGGGATGTAATTGCCATTTTAATCCCTCATAAGTAGTTTTCTTTTTTAGTCATAAGCCCATCAGGCAATACAGATTCCAGAAAAGATACAAGAAAGAACTAGAGTTAACTAAATTTCGATCTCATGCACCTACTGCTGCAGCAGACCCGGCAAAATCTTCGGTACATAAGAACCAATCTAGGTCTACATAACAAAGAATCTAAAAGATCCACAGCTCAAACCCCAAAAACTAAGCACGGCTGAAATCTGAAGGCAAACAAGAACAATATCAACTACAAGCTAACTGCTCTCATGGACTAATTTACAGAGGTCGCCGGCCAGACCTGGACAAGAGCTGAAACACTCAAACCAGAGTAGTGGAGAAACTCCAAGGCAAGCCCCCACTAACACAACGAGCTCCAAACACACCATTCGCGATTCAAACGAACCGTTATGCCCACGACGACAATAGGCCAACATTCTTCCAGCAGAGCTGTTGCTCAGCCAAACCAACACCACCGAGCCACCACTAACCCCTATTACACCATCGAACCACCACCAACCCCTGTTACACCATCGAACCACCATCTGCCCCAAACAAATACCAACATACCACCATCAACAGACCATTCCTCAATAGGTGCCGGATTATTCGCCCACCACCTCAACCACACCAAATCTGGGGGAACCAAACTGGTACAAGACCGGACCGATTTGGGGGAGACCTAGACAACCGATAGAGGGAAAAAAAAAAAGCCCTAACCCAACCTCACCTTCACCTATTAAGCCACACCGTCAACCGCCGCCCACCAGACCACCACTAGCCTCCTATCGTGCTCTGGTTTGACCCAAAGACACCGAATTGAAGACGGGGAGCTGCCACAAAAGGCCCAACCACCAGAACAAGAAACAAGAGACAAGGAAATGGACGGGGGGACCCAACCTAGCTCATTGGACCACCGCAAGCCGCCTACCTACTCCAGTCTGAACCAAAAAACGTCGGACACCGAAACGGAAAACCACCACCGCAGCTCGACCACCAAATCTAGAAAACGGAAGACAAGAAAATATATGGGAGAGGGAGAACAGGGAAGGAAACGATGGGAGGAAGGGAGGAAGAAGAAGAAGAAAAGGTAGAAGAGGGAGGGAGGTGGGGAGTGGAAGAGGGGATGGGACAGCCCCCACCCCCCGAACGAAAAACCTAACTGCTGGACTGGTGAAGTATAGAGAAAAGGAGAAGATAAGGGAGAGAGAGTGGGGGGTTTTTAAACAAATTTCTTAGAGTTAATTATCAGAAAAGGGGTTGAAGAGTATCTAATTTGTGCGCGCGCGCCCACACACACACACACACACACATATATATATATAAGGGGCGGTTCAAGGGACACCCAAAAAAACACCAAAAAAATACCCCAAATCTCAATCTCATAATTCCCGATCAAATTTTTATGATCCGAACCGTTCAATGTATGCAGAATGTAATTTTAAGGGCACCCTTGATAAATTAGCCAAAAAACTGACCGGGAAAAGCTTGATTTGAGCAGTTTTTATTTGAACCGTTTAGTAAAAAACTGTTCGAAACTATTCGGATCAAGCCCTTCCCGGTCATTGTTTTTGCTGATTTCTCGCGAGTACGCTTAAAATCACGTTCTAATCACATTAAGCAATTTGGATCATCAAAATTTGATCGGAAACTATGAGGTATTTTTTTAGGTATTTTTTTGGGAGTCTTCGGAACCGCCCCAATATATATATCCTAAATTTTGAGTAGTGTCACTGCATAAGGAACATCACATAATCATAAATTACGGTAAATTGGGCTAAAGTCCATTTTGAAGGTGGTTTTGGACGTTTAGTCCAACCCAAATGTAATAGTGGTGAAGGTCTATTACTGTAACATTTATAATTAAGGTCTATAGTTTTTTTTTGGACAAAAATGCCCCGACTGTCCCTTACTATCTATATAATGTCTTATTTTTCTTCTGAGTTGGTGCTTCTCTCTCTCTCTCTCTCTCTCTCTCTCTCTCTCTCTCTCTCTCTCTCTCTCTCTCTCTCTCTCTCTCTCTCTCTCTCTCCCCTTCGCGATCTCAATTCTCTCTTTGACAATCTCTCCCGATCACGATCACGATCTCTATCTTCGGTGTTTTTCCGATCGTGATTTCTGTGGTGATGTATCTCGCTCGCGATGTGTGACGATTTCTGACGATCTGCTCCCGATCTGTTCTTAGCAGCTTCTGTTTCTCCCTCATGATCTCTATGGTGAAACTCTTACAGGTTTAGGATTCACAATAAATATTTTTACTGAGATAACTTTATCTGTCACTCTATTTTGTAAAATGTATTGGCTGAGATACTGTTATCTCTTTTAATTTTTGTGTTGATACAGATTTTATTGGTTAAGATAGTATTATTTCTGGCTTTATTCTGGTAGATTTTATTAGTTGAGATAGCTTTATATTTTGCTTTTATTGGTTGAGATAGCATTAGCATGAGATGGTAACATTTATTTAATACAACTAGAAAAAACAATCTATGTGAAGCAAGAGATAACAGTATCTCAGACAAATAGAATTCACCTTCAGGTTAGTTAGGGTATAATGGCACATCAAGTAGTTACATGTATTGCAAATGTTTTGGTTTAACATCCTCTAACTTCACATCTTTTACGTCCTCTTCCTCCTCATTTTCTTCTTCTTCTTCCAGTTGTTATTCCTTTTCAGATAGCGTTATCTCTTTCAGTCCTGCTACATACACAGCAAAATGTGCAACGATTGTGCACAGATTTTATTGTGGGGCCCACCACGAGTCTCACACAAATCATCCGAGCCATTCATTAAATGTAAAACATTTTTTCAAGGGTCCCCATAAAAAATAAGCTCAATCTAATACCTATTGGTGCTTCATCCAACCATCTAACTTTTCAATCAAATTTTCGAATAATGAAAAGTTATATGATTGGATCGAGCACCTATAGATATCGGATTGAGATTATTTTTCATGGCGACCCTTCAAAAAATATTTTACATTTAATGAACGGCTTGGATGATTTGTGTGGGACTCGTGGTAGGCCCCACAATGAAATCTGTGCACAGATTGTATGTATGTGTAGACTTTCTGTATCTCTTTTAATTTTGTGAAATTTACTGGCTGAAATATATTAGCTGAGATACTGTTAAAACGAATGAGATAACAGTATCTCAGCCAATTCAATTTACAAATAAACTAAGGGATAAAGCAAGAGATAGTAATATCATAATGTAAACACATGTGAAAACTCCATTACATAATATTTAACATGTTTTCTGTCATTTTTTCTGTTAAAACAGATGAGATAATAGTATCTTAGCCAATTCAATTCACAAATAAACTAAGAGATCATTCTATCTGCCAAAAATATAGTGTATTAGCAAAAATGAAGCAAGAGATAACAGTATCTCAGATAAATAGTGTTGTTATCTCACAAACTTAATAAAGAGATAATGTTATCTCATCGAAAACATTTTCTGATTGTATTTTACAATAAGGGTTGCAAGAGATAGTAATATCACAATGTAAACACATGCAAATACTCCATTACACAATATTTAACATGTTATCTGTCATTTTTTCTGTTAAAACAGATGAGATAATAGTATCTCAACCAATTCAATTCACAAATAAAGTAAGAGATAACTCCATTTGCCAAAAATATAGTGTATTGGCAAAAATAAAGCAAAAGATAACAGTATCTTAGATAAATAGTGTTGGTATCTCACAAACTGAATAAAAAGATAATGTTATCTTATCGAAAATATTTTCTGGTTGTATTTTACATCAAAGGATAAAGCAAGAGATATTAATATTACAATGTAAGCACATGCAGACACTCTATTACAATGATAACGACAGCGACGGTGACAGAAACACGTGTATATTGGGTATTTTTGGAACGCATGTCCATATAAGGACGGGAACCACTATGAAAAGTTTAGGTGGACTAATTGCACGTTGAACCCTGTAGTGTGTCCTTATCAACAAGGCTCCCCACAAATTAATGTAGATTCATTTTGCGAATTTAACAACATGACCAACGAATGCGTGAAACATTGGTACGTTATATATAGGTTTCTGTTATGCTACCACGGATCCAAATAAAAACCATTCAATCACACATAGAAAATATTAATAAGTGTTCCCCGAAATCAAATACATCTACAGGGGTAACAGATTCACTATTACAAGCTCAACTCAACCTCACTTACACTTATACATGGTGGGTTAAGTATAAACATATGGGTTAAGTTTACTAATAATTTTTATGACCCCACTAATATAAATTTTTGAATCCATCCCTGACGAAATCTATTCGCTCAGTGCTTTTGCAAAAGATAATAGGCACAAGAATTGGTGGAGCTGTTGTGAGCTGGAGGGTCTCTGGCCCTACGCAAATATTTTAAGTACATTTTGCAAAATTTTGGTAGATATTTAAGAAAAAATTATAAGACTTCAACCATAATTAACAAGTATGAACAATTGTCATCTTGATTGCATTAAATGATGAAAGATGTTGTCGAATAATATAATTGCAACAATAATTAAGAATAAATTCCTCAAATCAAAATCATTCCATAGAAACTCAAATGACTGAATTTAATTTTAAAAAATTACTGTACCAAAATTGCTTTCATAGTTTGATCCCCTCCGACTTCAAATTCCACCACTGGGCACAAGAGGAGCCTTGCATAGGCTCTGTTGGTGATAACTGACAAGGCACCCAACTCTCAATGCCTTCTTCAATGCTCTGTTCTGTCTCATCCTTGAGTTGCTTCTTCTGGAATCCTGTTCCACAAATTGGAAAAAGTACTTATTTTTAAATATGTATTTTTTTTTTTGCAATTTTTAAACTTAAAAATAATGAATTTACTGAAATCTAAAAATATAGGAGTAAATCTTGTTTGAAAAATCTCATCGAGATCTTTGAAACAATGCAAAAAAAATTTTAAAATTATTTTTATAAACACAGTAATTTTAAGTTTGAAAATTAAAAATAAATATTGTACTTATTTTTTAAGAAAGTTTAGTGGAATAAAAAAAAGAAAATAGTTGTGGATCTGATATGTACTCACATCATTTAGTGTTCTTGACACACCACCACAAAATATCTACATCTTTTCAGTCTTCACAATCACGCATAACCAGAGGCGAACTTACTATGAGGCACGTGGTGTCACGTGCCCCCACACCCTCCCTTACTATTTAGGAGTGCAAAGTATATTTCACATAATTATGGATTTTTTTCCGATGATCCAAGATGTGTACAATGTAGAGATTGTCAAATAATTTGTCCACACAAAAAATTAAGCTGATCGGACACTAATAACAACTTGATAAGAACATTTCATTTATGCAAAAAATGGTTAGAACATGTATTCTTTATAAGTATTTCGATGAGGTTGTTTCAATTTAAGGTCTAATCAACATAGATTTTTTAATGGACATTATATGACGAGCCCTCTCATATGAACGGTTCGAATTGACAAGAGAGATATACTTGTGGACAAATTGCACTTGCAAGGAATCTGGGTCCTTTTATTAAGTTAGGATAGAAAATCAAGCCAAGTTCCACATTCCAAAATAATTACTACCTCCGTCCTAAAATGTTTGTCCGGTCCGCAAAACAAGGACTCAAAAATAATGTATTTCTTTCAAGAAAAAATTCAAACTTTTTCATGAATTAAAAGAGCTCATCGATATCTAGTAAATTATTGAAAAAAAATTAGATTTTTCTTGCAAAATTTGTATTATTTTTACGTTCTCGTTTCACGGGCCAAACAAACATTATGGGACGGAGAGAGTAAAAAATATGGACCTATTTTCAAGATTAAAAATAATGAGTTTACGAAAATAATTTTTCAATTTTTTTCAGGGTTTGAGAGATCTCATCCATATAGCATATTTTTTTTATTTCAAGAAGCTTATTATTTTTAAGCTTAAAATTACAAATAAGTACTTATTTTTTAAGAGAGTAAACTGGAACACCACCTAAGAGTGCTTAAGAAAAACAAAATATTAAAACAAAATTTTGGAAAATGTAGTTCGCCACTTCACCACTCAAATGAAAAAATCTAGCAGAGAATACATAAGTGTGGATATGTTTAAAAGCTTTTGGAATGATGTATAATTGTAGTTGACGATGATATTCTTTAACGTTATAATTGTGCCCCCAATATAAATAATTTCTGGGTCCGTCACTAATTGTGGATTCAAGAGTAGGTTAATGAATTTCACATCAATGTCTATTGGTAGAGAAGTCTTAGACATCACGTGATAATGTCCTAGAGCCATCGTGTGACGGGTCAATATGAACTTTGAAATTGGATGGATTTGCTTGATCAAATTGAATGAGGTTTGAAATGCATTTCGCTTGAACCTACCATGGCCCTAAACAAAACTTTAAAAATTAAGTTGACGTGACTTCACCTTTTAGTAATACTCCTATAAAATATCCTCCATCCTTTCTCTGCAATTGGAGTGAGAATGGTTATTTTTTGTATTTGAACGGAGATTCAAATCTTTAGTTTGGAGTTTTAACTTTGTATTTTCTATTTAAAACGGAAAGCTCAAACTAAAATTTTGAAAAAACCAAATTTTAACGATTGAACTATAAAGTTGTTTTTACATATGAAAATAGATTTAAACTCTGATTAACTATTCGGTTATGAATTCTAGCTCTATATTGTTTATTTGATACAGAAAAGCTAAAACTAAAATTGTAAAAAAATAAAATTTGAAGATTAAATTAAGGGTGGGTTTTGCTTAAAAAGAGAAGTTAACTCTTTTTTTTCCCTTATTCAAATTTTTTTTTTGCATTTGTTATTAAGAAAAAAATAGATTCAAACACTGGTTTAAATATCAGCGTTTCACACTCATTTGCTCTTTTGAATTTTATGCAACCAATGGGACTTTAAATATTAGCGTTTCACACTCATCTGCTCTTTTGAATTTTATGCAACCAATGGGACTTGCACTTCCCGTTTAATATATTTTGCTTCAATTGTTAACTCCTGGAATTATGAGTTTAATCTAATTTACTACATCGATAATTTAACTATGACTACACATTAATAATATGAGTAGCTCCAACCCATGCCTTAAAAAATGGCGTGGAATGCAAATGACAATTTTCGGTAACTTGTATCCATCTAACCCAGTTGCCGACTTGCCGTTTTAAGCTTCAAAGCATCGTCGGTGGATTTGAAGCCAACACCTCTTCTGCCATTTTTGAAGCCAATATCACATTATGCCAAAGTTCCTTTTGATTCAAAACTTCCCATATTGGAGTTCAAAAATATTCAAAAAGTATAAAATAAAATAAAAATTACATTAGGATCGAAGAGGGAGGGTTTAATGTCAATTTCAGAATTCGAAAAAATGCCACCAAAGCATTTTTTTTTTTTTGGTGTTTTCAATTTGAAGCCATAACTATTTTTCAAGGAAAATGATTTTTTTAATTTATTATTAACATGAATTTTCAATATTGTCCTTGAATGTGTAAAAAAATGTATTGAATAAATGATAAGTGTAACGCCCCGAATTTTGGGTACGTTAAGAAGACGATTTATTGATAAAATCTGTAACGCTCCGAATTTTGGGTACGTTAAAAGGACATTTTATTCATAAAATCAAATGGAGTCTGGCTCGTTATTACAACAAAACTATCTCAAGAGTTCAATATTTACATAAACGGAGGGGGATTCTAGGGTTCCTAACTACAGCTCCTCAGCTCCTCCATTCTTGCCAGCTCATCAGCTCCAAAGCCTCCACGGTGATCTGCTTACCCTGATCATCTACAAAGTCTGACACATTATACCAGCGTCGCCACCGATATAATATGTCAGGGTTACCAAAAGGCAACACCTTGAGCTACAAACAGCAGAGTAATCCCATACCCGCTAACCCATAACTTATAAAGAAAACTATAATACAACATCAATTTTCACATGATAAGTATATACACAGTTTACTCAATGACACATCCACATTCATTAATCATCTATCGTTGGTGTCCAAGAGTTTCGTGTTTCTCCTACGTGACTCATTGTAGACTGTGTCAACAATTTCATTTACAAAACAATCTTTCAAAATCATTTGCATTGGCTCCGTATCGCGGATAACCAAGCTACACACCCAATCTTTTTAAAATCGTTTGCATTGGCTCCGTACCGCGGATAACCAAACTACACACCCAACCTTGGTTCCGCCGCGCCGGGTTCCCAAGTATCCTCACAATGGTTCCGCCGCGCCGGGTTCCCATTGGCACTCAAAAATATTTGCATTGGCTCCGTACCGCGGATAGCCAAGCTACACACACCCAACCTCGGTTCCGCCGCGTCGGGTTCCCGAGTATCCTCACAATGGTTCCGCCGTGCCGGGTTCCCATTGGCACACAAAAATATTTGCATTGGCTCCGTACCGCGGATAACCAAGCTACACACCCAACCTTGGTTCCGCCGCGCCGGGTTCCCAAGTATCCTCACAATGGTTCCACCGCGTCGGGTTCCCATTGGCACACGAAAATATTTGCATTGGCTCTGTACCGCAGATAACCAAGCTACACACCCAACCTTGGTTCCGCCGCGCCGGGTTCACAAGTATCCTCACAATGGTTCCGCCGCGCCGGGTTTCCATTGGCACACAAAAATATTTGCATTGGCTCCGTACCGCGGATAACCAAGCTACACACCCAACCTTGGTTCCGCCGCTCCGGGTTCCCAAGTATCCTCACAATGGTTCCGCCGCGCCGGGTTCCCACTGGCACACAAAAACATTTGCATTGGCTCCGTACCGCGGATAACCAAGCTACACACACCCAACCTCGGTTCCGCCGCTCCGGGTTCCCGAGTATCCTCACAATGGTTCCGCCGTGCCGGGTTTCCATTGGCACACAAAAATATTTGCATTGGCTCCGTACCGCGGATAACCAAGCTACACACCCAACCTTGGTTCCGCCGCGCCGGGTTCCTAAGTATCCTCACAATGGTTCCGCCGCGCCGGGTTCCCATTGGCACACAAAAACATTTGCATTGGCTCCGTACCGCGGATAACCAAGCTATGCCTCACCATGGTTCCGCCGCTCCGGGTTCCCATGGGAACGCACACAATTTAAAACCCTCGGTTCCGCCGCTCTGGGTTCCCGAGTATCCCCACAATGATTCCGCCGCTCCGGGTTCTCATTGGGTTTTTCAACACACACCACACAATGAGCTACCATGTCTGGCCACATTGCGGTTTTCAAAACATTTCAAAAACCTTTTCAAAACACGTTTTTTACACACGCACACCACTCACATAATTCCACCCAAAACCGGTCATTATGTAGTTTCAAAATATTTCCTTTCTCGAAAAACATTTCCCTTCATTAACCACACCCTAGGTGTCATGTTTCTACTTTCTCGATTCTTGTGTCTCGTTTACATACAAAGACTTCGCAGTAGGACAAACGTAAACAAGAATCATTCTAACAAGATCATCCAATTCTATATTACTCATCACGCTCAATTACTACTTATAGCATAACGCCACATGTACGGACGCCTTTGGAGTGTATCACTTATGCTTTATTCAAAGCACAACGCCACATGTACGGACGTCTTTGGAGTGAAATCACTTATGCTTAATCACACCACAAGTAATACAAGCAACTTATATATATATACTCATAATCATCTTAAAGATCAAAATAAAATATTTCTAAACAAACGATAAGTACATAAATAAAGATGACCTACTTTCTATCATACGGTTCTATACGTAGAGTTAGGGTCAAGGGGTTCTACATTATACTTTCCAACATACAGTTCTACGTTATACTTTGAGTTAGTGGACAAGGGACTCTACCTTACTTCTTGGCGGTAGGGCGGCTACGGAAAGCATGTCGGTGGTCGGGCGGAGTAACTTCCTACGGTAGTCTCCGGTAGCTTCGAAAGAGAAAGGTTTCTCTCGAAACTTCTACTTGACTATTACTACTACTACTTTATGGATCGAAGGGTGGTCGAGTGGCGGTCTAGTGGCGGCTTAGGTTTAGTTTCTTGAAGAACTCAAGAACAACTCAAGAGCAAAGAAAGACCTAACAAGAACAAAGGAAGAACAAGATTTTTCTAGAGAGAGAAGTTGCTAGGTGAAGGTGTGAGTTCAATGGCATGGGATGACTTGCTATTTATAGGCAAAACTCTTGGGCTCTCCCTCCCTCTCATGGCCGGCCCTCTCTCTCTCTAAATCCTCCATGGATTTGATCCATTAAGTCATCAAATCAACCTTTCAACCAAGTCATAGCTTGTCCAATCCAAATCTTAGGTGTAAGGCTATGTAATCAACTTAAGATCTTAGGCTTTTTAGGTGAATCTAGGTAATTATAATCTAGGTTTAGCTTGTAGTCAAGGTCTAAGGCTAATAAAGGCTAGGATTGTGTCATAATAGTCCATCATAGGTTGTCATTAGGCAAAATAGACTTAGGCCTAATAAGGTAGCTTGCAAGGCTAGGTTTAGTCCTTGAATTTGATCTTTGGGAGATTTGTTGGAAGAAGGGGGACAATGGTACAAGGTTCTTGGTTAAACAATTGAAAGTTGTACAATGGGGAGTTATGTTTGGTTAGGAAGAAGATTTACCCATGGATTTGAAAGGACAATGGAAGATCAACCAATCTTCCTCTCACTTTCCTCCTCTCTCTCTCTCCCTCCTCTCTCTCGGCACCTCTCTCTCTCTCTCTCTCTCTCTCTCTCTCTCTCTCTCTCTCTCACACACACACACACACACACGCACATGTATATATATACAAATGCAAGAAAGAATAAGAAAGGTACAAAGTACAAGATTCTTCCAAATTCAAAAATCAATAAACAAAATCCAATTAGGCACATGCCCCTTTAAATAAATAAACTAGTGTACTCTAGGAAGATCAACTCCCCAATAAATTAATCCAATTGGGTACAAAAACCCCCAAGATAAAATAATAAAAGAGTACTTAGGAATCCTAGGTTTTTAAGACTACCAAGTACTAGCATAATAAAATATTTGTACCTCATCCCATGGGGTTTTTGAAAAAAGACTAGTTTATTAAACTCATGTACTTGGTGAAAGAATAACTCTATTACCCAATGGATAATAAATACCCTAACTTTTATTATCCAAAGGACAAAGAATAAAACCAAATTAATAAAAAAAAATAAATAAGTAATTTTCTAGGGTTGAAAAGGTTGACTAGTCACATCAATTTTATTGGAAGGTTCCCTAATCACATCGGTACTTTATTTGGTCAAAATACTTTATTACCCAATGGTTACTAACTTCCCTAGCGGTTATTACCCAATGGATAATAATTTCCCTTGCGGTTAATAACCATTGGACAAAAGAGTACAAGTATCAATTATTTTAAAATAAGATTTTGAAAGACTACATGTACTTTTAAAAAAAAAAATTTACTATCTAATGGACAAAAATTACCCTAACCAGTATGGACCAATGGGTAAAAGCAAAAGGTTCAAAAGGTTCATCTAGTAACTAGGTGAGTTGGTTGCTTGGTTCGTCCAACTAGTCGGTTGGAAACTAACTAAATTGGTCACGTAGGTTTTTCCAGTCAAGAGTTTAACTAAGAACCAAAATCTAACTACGACGAATATTAACAAGAAATCATATAACACTCAAGAGAAAACAAGTAATTTAAATAAAATTCAAATATTTAACGAAATTTTTACTGACCAAAATTCAGGGTCGTTACAATCTATCTCCCTTAAAATAATTTCGTCCCCGAAATTGGCACGCGACTATAGATTAGACCAGGTCGCTAGACCGATCTCGGAATCATCGACTATCCCCCTTAAAAAGAATCGAGTAGGTCACCATCAATCGAATTAAGCCTTATCACTTGCTTAACAAGATGGGGTTGAAGTTGCACCTGCCATCGAACAGCTTGCCTCGTCGTACGCCTTTGGTAAGGTCTCCACCGTAAATACTAACGCCAAAAACAGAACTTCTACCAAATCATCATGCGGACTAGCATCCCTCGAGCGTTCCTAATACATCCTTGTTGAACCCTCATCCTTCTCGATATTAAACCTATTTCCAAAAGTAGGAAACAATGGGTTCATTCTTTATAATCGTAAGGCATGAGTATTCCATCCTCATTCCGGGAATAAGTGGGTTTCAGCAGGTAATCCTTGCGGTATTCTATGAACTCGGATGTTATGAACGAAGGCAGTGAAAGAACTTATTCAGTCACGGAAAAGTAGACCTTCCTAACTTCTCACAGTCGAAGCGTGCCTTCTTTCTTCTTCTCGAACAACGTCGGTGCTTCCCATGGTAATGTACTCGGCTTTGATAGGCCCTTAATCCAATAGCTCTTGCAATTGGGTCTTGATCTCCCTTAGTTCCGCAGGGGCCTTTTGGTTTGGCGCCATAGAAATTGGTGCCGTCCACGGTTGGATTCTATGGAGAAGTCTATCTCTCCTAGGGGTGGTAAGCCAAGAAGCTCTTCAGGGAGCACATTGGCGTATTTGCACACGACGCGTGGTAATCCCACTTCCATTCTATCGGCTTCTCCTTACTGGAAACTAGCGGCCATCCAAGTAGTTGGTTCTTCCATCTTGATACCAAGTTGTAGATTTTGCCACCTCGATCTTTTCATCACCGAACTCGCTGTCCGTCTATCCCCCTTAAAAAGAATCGAGTCCCTCCTAGGGTATAAGTTGTCACTAACTTCTGATGACAGTCTATCACTGCTCGACGTGCAGATCGCCAGTCCATCCTTAGGATTACGTCAAAATCCACCATATCGATCACTAGAGGGTCGCAAGCTAGGCGCAGGTCGGCTACTCCTAATTTTGCTCTCTCAACACACTAGACTAACAGCTATGCTTCCTTCAACTGGTTCATGGCCAAAGCCACACGATCTCCGTCCCGGGTAACTCCGAAGGTGCTGAGGATCATCTCGACCTCATTCAGCCACGTCTCGGCCGCGACAGGGTTAGGATCTCTGTGAAAAGTCGAAGGTCGACGTTTGCAGAACTCGTTCATCGCTCGGGTTCGGTTTATGGATCCATCGTCGTGGTTTTGGTTTTGGTGGTTGGCGTTCAAGGCAGCCACAAACGTTTGCACGATCTGGGCTAGGTTGGGATTCGCGTTAGAGGGTTCTCCGTGCTCGTATTCTAATCCGCGACGCATATTAACAATCTACGAGGGAAAATCGAAAGCGGGTTTTTCTTTACTAAAACAAATTTTCTTTTTGCAAATGGTCTATCTTTCAAAAGTCAAAAGTAGCTTAACACAGAGTATGCAACGATACTCTTTAAAAATAAAGCCGATAAAAACATCATACAACATAAGCAAAATTTTCCATCGAAAAGCAGAAATATATACAATCATAGGCATAGAGTTCTACTATAAGGCAAGTAGATTAGAACAAGATTTCTCACTACAAGCTGAGACGGTCCTACATAGTCCTACAGTTGGGCAAGCCTTATTCCATACTGCTAGTGCAATATCCTAGGGTAGTTCGATTCCGAAGACTTCCTTCAGCCACATCTTATAGCTTCTTTCAGCTGCGGTCTCTTCCCTAAGAAGACGCTCACGTTCTTGTGCGAGCAGTTCTTCCATAGTCGGGATGTTTGGCTCCTCCACTGGTTCCAGGTAGGACTGAGAAAGGTTTAGTATCGCAGCTTCTAGCTCTGGGTCAAACATGAGATCATCATTGGGTTGCTCAAAGTTTTGCACAAGCGGTGCGAGGACTAGGGTAGGCGGAGGGTTCTCGAAAATTGCAACTGGTGGGGGTATTGGTCGAAAATACTCAGGTGCTAATAACGAGCGATAATTGGCTAAAACACGCGGGGCGAAAGGTGGGCGTCCTCCTTGCGGTATGTTCAACATCTATAACAATAAGGAAGGTTATATTTCTAGACTTAACGTGGCAAGGGGTAGTTTTCACGCCATAAGGGATAAGATGCAAGTCCACACATAAACAAAGATCACATACAAAAGTAAACATAAGTCTCTTATTACCAAATAAAAATGAGTACAACGTAGATGGCTTACTAGCCTAATCTTACTGTCTCTAGTTACAACAAAAGGTCCAACTACTACGAAATCCTTAACATCCTACATCCTGAAGGATTACAACGATTACTAGTTTTATTCTAGGCACGCCTAAGCAGTCTATTTGGCTTCACAGATCCTTTGGGGTCTCGTCCTCCTGGAGATCCTCTTCCTCCGTACGGTTTTCCTCTTCGGTCACCTCATTGATGTCTTCATCACCATTGACTTCTTCCTCCTCAACCTCAAAGTTCTCCATTGGGGGTAAAACACCAAAATGCTCACGGAAGGCAAACATGATAGGAAACATCACAGGGAACCAAGGGTCCTCCTCCACGGGAATAGGGGTATTCTGCTGCACTCTTTGGAAATCTCTCTTTTCTTTAAGTACAGCGGCAATAAAGGCAGGATCCTCCAACTTTTGGGCTGTCAGGATTTCTATGGTATTTCTGGGTTGATAGGCTTCGACTAAAAGATCAACTAGACGTTTCATCTACAAGAAAAAGTTTCAACCTCAATTAGGAATATCCTACGACAGGTAATCACTTAAGAAGATTTTGAATCTATGTTTCACTTTCGATTCTTGATTTAAGTCATCATCCAATTGTTCGGGAATTCCCAGCTCGGCCGTACTGCCAATTTCCGTGCCTTGCTTCAATCCGAAGATTGTTTTGACAGAATTCCACCCAATTTGGGACGGTAAACTTAAACTCAATTTCATGTTTGTGCAACGGTCAAACTATCTCGTGGTTCTACCCATTCTACCCATGGCCGAGGTTTTGAACCTAAAGCTCTGATACCAAGTTGTAACGCCCCGAATTTTGGGTACGTTAAGAAGACGATTTATTGATAAAATCTGTAACGCTCCGAATTTTGGGTACGTTAAAAAGACATTTTATTCATAAAATCAAATGGAGTCTGGCTCGTTATTACAACAAAACTCTCTCAAGAGTTCAATATTTACATAAACGGAGGGGGATTCTAGGGTTCCTAACTACAGCTCCTCAGCTCCTCCATTCTTGCCAGCTCATCAGCTCCAAAGCCTCCACGGTGATCTGCTTACCCTGATCATCTACAAAGTCTGACACATTATACCAGCGTCGCCACTGATATAATATATCAGGGTCACCAAAAGGCAACACCGTGAGCTACAAAGCTCAGCAAAGTAATCCCATACCCGCTAACCCATAACTTATAAACAAAACTATAATACAACATCAATTTCCACATAATAAGTATATACACAGTTTACTCAATGACACATCCACATTCATTAATCATCTATCGTTGGTGTCCAAGAGTTTCGTGTTTCTCCTACATGACTCATCGTAGACTGTGTCAACAATTTCATTTACAAAACAATCTTTCAAAATCATTTGCATTGGCTCCGTACCGCGGATAACCAAGCTATACACCCAATCTTTTTAAAATCGTTTGCATTGGCTCCGTACCGCGGATAACCAAGCTACACACCCAACCTTGGTTCCGCCGCGCCGGGTTCCCAAGTATCCTCACAATGGTTCCGCCGCGCCGGATTCCCATTGGCACTCAAAAATATTTGCATTGGCTCCGTACCGCGGATAACCAAGCTACACACACCCAACCTCAGTTCCGCCGCGCCGGGTTCCTGAGTATCCTCACAATGGTTCCGCCGCGCCGGGTTCCCATTGGCACACAAAAATATTTGCATTGGCTCCGTACCGCGGATAACCAAGCTACACACCCAACCTTGGTTCCACCGCGCCGGGTTCCCAAGTATCCTCACAATGGTTTCGCCGCGCCAGGTTCCCATTGGCACACAAAAACATTTGCATTGGCTCCGTACCGCGGATAACCAAGCTATACCTCACCATGGTTCCGCCGCTCCGGGTTCCCATGGGAACGCACACAATTTAAAACCCTCGGTTCCGCCGCTCCGGGTTCTCATTGGGTTTTTCAACACACACCACACAATGGGCTACCATGTCCGGCCACATTGCGGTTTTCAAAACATTTCAGAAACCTTTTCAAAACACGTCTTTTACACACGCACACCACTCACATAATGCCACCCAAAACCGGTCATTATGTAGTTTCAAAATATTTTCTTTCTCGAAAAACATTTCCCTTCATTAACCACACCCTAGGTGTCATGTTTCTACTTTCTCGATTCTCGTGTCTCGTTTACATACAAAGACTCTGCGGTAGGACAAACGTAAACAAGAATCATCCTAACAAGATCATCCAATTCTATATTACTCATCACGCTCAATTACTACTTATAGCATAACGCCACATGTACGGACGCCTTTAGAGTGTATCACTTATGCTTTATTCAAAGCACAATGCCACATGTACGGACCTCTTTGGAGTGAAATCACTTATACTTAATCACACCACAAGTAATACAAGCAACTTATATATATATACTCATAATCATCTTAAAGATCAAAATACAATATTTCTAAACAAACGATAAGTACGTAAATAAAGATGACCTACTTTCTATCATACGGTTCTATACGTAGAGTTAGGGTCAAGGGGTTCTACATTATACTTTCCAACATACAGTTCTACGTTATACTTTGAGTTAGTGGACAAGGGACTCTACCTTACTTCTTGGCGGTAGGGCGGCTACGGAAAGCATGTCGGTGGTCGGGCGGAGTAACTTCCTACGGTAGTCTCCGGTAGCTTCGAAAGAGAAAGGTTTCTCTCGAAACTTCTACTTGACTATTACTACTACTACTTTATGGATCGAAGGGTGGTCGAGTGGCGGTCTAGTGGCGGCTTAGGTTGAGTTTCTTGAAGAACTTAAGAACAACTCAAGAGCAAAGAAAGACCTAACAAGAACAAAGAAAGAACAAGATTTTTCTAGAGAGAAAAGTTGCTAGGTGAAGGTGTGAGTTCAATGGCATGGGATGGCTTGCTATTTATAGGCAAAACTCTTGGGCTCTCCCTCCCTCTCATGGCCGGCCCTCTCTCTCTCTAAATCCTCCATGGATTTGATCCATTAAGTCATCAAATCAACCTTTCAACCAAGTCATAGCTTGTCCAATCCAAATCTTAGGTGTAAGGCTATGTAATCAACTTAAGATCTTAGGCTTTTTAGGTGAATCTAGGTAATTATAATCTAGGTTTAGCTTGTAGTCAAGGTCTAAGGCTAATAAAGGCTAGGATTGTGTCATAATAGTCCATCATAGGTTGTTATTAGGCAAAATAGACTTAGGCCTAATAAGGTAGCTTGCAAGGCTAGGTTTAGTCCTTGGATTTGATCTTTGGGAGATTTGTTGGAAGAAAGGGGACAATGGTACAAGGTTCTTGGTTAAACAATTGAAAGTTGTACAATGGGGAGTTATGTTTGGTTAGGAAGAAGATTTACCTATGGATTTGAAAGGACAATGGAAGATCAACCAATCTTCCTCTCACTTTCCTCCTCTCTCTCTCTCCTCTCTCCCTCCTCTCTCTCGGCACCTCTCTCTCTCTCTCTCTCTCCCTCGGCATCTCTCTCTCTCCCTCGGCATTCTCTCTCTCTCTCTCTCTCTCTCTCTCTCTCTCACACACACACACACACACACATACATGTATATATATACAAATGCAAGAAAGAATAAGAAAGGTACAAAGTACAAGATTCTTCCAAATTCAAAAATCAATAAACAAAATCCAATTAGGCACATGCCCCTTTAAATAAATAAACTAGTGTACTCTAGGAAGATCAACTCCCCAATAAATTAATCCCATTGGGTACAAAAACCCCAAGATAAAATAATAAAAGAGTACTTAGGAATCTTAGGTTTTTAAGACTACCAAGTACTAGCATAATAAAATATTTGTACCTCATCCCATGGGGTTTTTGAAAAAAGACTAGTTTATTAAACCCATGTACTTGGTGAAAGAATAACTCTATTACCCAATGGATAATAAATACTCTAACTTTTATTATCCAAAGGACAAAGAATAAAACCAAATTAATAAAAGAAAATAAATAAGTAATTTTCTAGGGTTGAAAAGGTTGACTAGTCACATCAACTTTATTGGAAGGTTCCTTAGTCACATCGGTACTTTATTTGGTCAAAATACTTTATTACCCAATGGTTACTAACTTTCCTAGCGGTTATTACCCAATGGATAATAATTTCCCTTGCGGTTAATAACCATTGGACAAAAGAGTACAAGTATCAATTATTTTAAAATAAGATTTTGAAAGACTACATGTACTTTTAAAAAAAAAATTTACTATCCAATGGACAAAAATTACCCTAACCATTATGGACCAATGGGTAAAAGCAAAAGGTTCAAAAGGTTCATCTCGTAACTAGGTGAGTTGGTTGCTTGGTTCCTCCAACTAGTCGGTTGGAAACTAACTAAATTGGTCACGTAGGTTTTTCCAGTCAAGAGTTTAACTAAGGACCAAAATCTAACTACTACGAATATTAATAAGAAATCATATAACACTCAAGAAAAAATAAGTAATTTAAATAAAATTCAAATATTTAACGAAATTTTTACTGACCAAAATTCAAGGTCGTTACAACAAGATAGTAAATTCAAGTGAATAAAGACAAAAAAAAAAGTGTGGATGACTAAAAGGAGATTGTGAAAATCAATTTCAAAAGTAAAAAAGATTCAACCATTTTCACATTTTCTTTCCATTATCGGCCAGATCCATTCTTTAACTTTTTCTAGAAGTTACTGTTTTGTCCTTATTCATTTTTTTTCGCGTTTGTTAATTTTGCGCAAATTTTTTTTAAAACTTTTTTGAGATGAATTGAAAAAGTAAAAAAAATTTACTTGCACCCAAATATTTTGGGAAATAGTAACTATTTTTAAGTAAAAAAAAATTAACTTTTTTTTACTTAAAAGTTGTTATTTTTCAAAATATTTAGATAAAGGTAAAAAAAATAACTTCTCTGATTCGTTTCGACGAAAATTTGGTGCAAAACTAACAAACGAGAAAAAAATTCAAATAAAGATAAAAAAAAAAAGGTCCTTAAGGGAACGGTATACATCGAGCAACTCGCTAGCTCGGCTTGTCTCAGAATGTTAGCGCTTGGCTCGGCTCGGCTCGACTCGTTTAGTAAATGGGCCGAGCACAAACTCAAGTTTTTTGCTCCGCTTTGCTCGTTCGACAAAAACTCGATTCGTTAAAAGAAACTCAGCTCGATTAGAGAGACTCACTTAATAAATAACTAAGTTCGACTCATTAAAAGCTCGACTCGAGCTGAATTCAAAATCAAATTATTTTGCTCGTTTATTAAACAAGCTGTACTCGAGCTAGACAAACTTTTGCAACCGAACCGCTTTTCCAATTTGGAAACCAATCATTACTCAGAGTCCTCACCTTCCAAACCCGGCAAGATCGTCCCCCTCTCTCTCTCTCCCTCTCCCTCTCTTTCTCTCTACAGACAAAACATACTGTATTCGTCCCACTATACATTTACTCACGAATGGACAAATCAGAGTACAAATCGATGGCACCTACTTCTTCTTCGCCCCGAAAGGTTTGAAATCCCCGCGTGCATCTCTTCTCTGTCTACATACATATTCACTCGTATGATTCGTATCACATCTTTCCCTAAAAAAAAAAAAACTGCGAGTCTAGGGTTTTGTTCATTCCCATGGCCCACAGAGACCGATTGCATACTCGATTCGTGTCGTCGCGGGGTACCAGTACCTCTAGGGTTAGGGTTTTTCTCTCTCTCCTACTCCTCAGGGTTTTCTTCTCATTCCTAGGTCCGCAATCTCTAATCTAAACCTCTAGGCACTGTTGGTCTGGTACTGTTTAGTGTTACCGAAATCTGCTTCTGTCTCTGGAGATAGATAGAATCGTGTTGCTTTTTATTTATTGGGTCGAAGGTGGTGTTGGTTCCGGCAGTGAATGATGAGAGGAGAGAGAAGATTTGGAGGAGACGTTAGAATCAGGTCTCCACCTAGGGTGGGCTACCGAGGCGGCAGGGACTACTCACCGCCACGCGGGCGAACTAACTCTCCTAGGCGAGCCGGTACGAGAGGTCGGGACTATCCGCGAAACCCTAGGACCGGGTCTCCGCCTCCAGTCGGTAGGCCAATCCGGGAGTCTCGGGACTATCCGCGAAACCCTAGAACCGGGTCTCCACCTCTAGTCAGTAGGCCAGGCAGGGAGACTCAGGACTTATCGCGGCCTTACGATGGGTCGCGTGAAAGGCGTTTACGCATATCTGGTGATGTGGAGAAGCCGAGGAGTGATTATGGCTGGCGTTTGGGTGATGACGATAGAGACGAGCAATCGCAGAAACAGTCGCGGTTTAATGATGATTTGTCACAAAAGTTCCAATGGGAACATCTTTTCGACGAATCAAAAGGGATGAATGGCAACGCAAATCACAGCTCAAAGCATTACCCTGATTATGGTATTGGTACGACTTTAACTGGAGTGACTACTGAAAGGAGTTATCAGAGTGGTGGATTGGCAGAGACTGGCCTCTCTGGGACGAGAGGGGAGAAACTGGTGTCTATGGAAGTTGAGAGGGGAAGAAATTTCCCTGCATCATACCCTCTTGAAAGTGGCACCCAGAGTGGTTATGGAATCGATGGTGGTGGTCTTTCGTTGCAATCTCAAAAGCTTTTGAATAGTGGTCTTCACGAGAATGAAGACCTCCGGTTTCGAGACCAAATGCCTGCTGATAAACTACCAGCAAGTGAAATATACAAAGGAGAAGAATTTTCCAAATTCTACTCAAGGCAAGAGAAACCCCCCTTCTATTCGAGGGATACTTCTCGTTACGCAATACCATCATCTCAGCCCCAGGGATCGAACTCTGTCCCTTTCGGAAGATCGATGGACGATTTCCATGATTCTCGTGGCGATGGTTTCCCTGCTCGTTCAGATGGATTCAATAGGAGTTCAGGAGTGCTTACTGATCCGGTTCCCCACGAGGCATACACTCATATTCCTCGTTTGAAGTCCTCTAGAGATGCACTATTGCAACTAGATGATACGACCGAATACAGGCAGGTTCAGCTTAGTGGAAATGATGGCACACGTGGGGGTTATACATATCCTGAAATGAGGAGAAGCGAGAAAAGTGAAATGGCTTCACTGTCTGATAAACTTTATGGGAAGATGGCTGGTGTTGAAAATGACTACGGCCATGTCGACTCTTTAGGTCCCAGAAGAGTGGAGCCTATCAGAGACAGGATAGTTGTTACAGAGGGTTCTCATAGAGAACATGTGATCGGAGGCACGACATGGGACCCGTATCGTTCTTCACTAGAGCGACCAATCTCCAATTATCTGGATGCATCTGGACCATTGTTTGTGAGTAAGAATGATGGGGAAGCGTTGGATCATGGAAGTATACATCACAAGTATGATCGAGATGTATATCGAGAGCATACAAACAATTACATGAGAGAAGACCATGGTTATGGAAGAGATGCTGGTCTTCAGCCTGAAGACGAGATATTGAATATGTCGTCGATGACAGGCTATGATCCGGGCTTGGATGGTATTGATGATGACATTCAAGAGGGGTTGACAGAGGAGGAGCTAGAGTTTATTGAGCAACCTAAAAGGATGCAAAAACGGAAACTCAATGTTGAGACGGAACTAACTAGGAAAAACCCGAGAAGTAAGTTCTCCAATAAAAGGAATATCTCTGGCAAGATTCATAATACCAATCCAAGTACCTCAGTGTTTAGTCCCTCACGATACAGAAACATTGGAGGGACTATACATGGCGTTGGTCATAGAAATTCCAACCGTGTTGCATATGGTGGGCCGTCGTGTAATCCGTGGCAATTAAAATCTACTAGTAGAGATATAAAAAAGCGACTGGGTCCTAGTTTTAGAGATATAAAGAGGCGACTAGGGCCTGTTGGACCTGGTCCTCAAGAGGCCAATATGCCACACCCTTCAGTGAAAAAACGCAAGGTGCAGAAGTTCTTGAATATGAATGGAGATGATCATCATGAAAGTGTTCATGCTGAAGAGGAAGGACCTTCAGATGGTAACCTCCCCCCTGTGAAGTCCGAGCCACGTGAAGAATCAGAGGAATTTAAGCAGCTGGTGCAAGGAGCATTTCTCAAGTTTGTCAAACAGTTGAATGAGAATCCAGGGCATCGCAGAAGACTGAAAAAGCAAGGAAAAGCGGGTAGTTTGAAGTGCACCGTTTGTGGCAGGTCTGTCTTCTACGTCATGGTGTTATTTTCCAAATGACACACTTCTTCCTCACTTGTTTGATTGAACTTATTCGTTCTCTTTCTGCTGCTATCAAGTACGCTTTGGCCGGATTATCATTTCTTCGGCTTACGGAAAACTCATCTGGTGGAGGTTTGCATGAAATTTGGGGTTTTGGTCTCTGTTTCCAAGAATCCTTACTGTTTCATGAGCAATTTAAACATGGGAAGGGTATGGATGTTGTCATCTGTAGGATCTCATCCATCCCATGGGAGGTTCATAGATATGCGACTGGAATTCAAGATGCAGAAGCTTCTTGGTGTTGGCAAATTGCTTGGCACACCCACTTTATTTTTATTTTTTTTTATCAGCAAAAGAAAATTTCATTATCATAAAGGGCCAAATGTGAAATTGGTACAATATAGGAGAAGAAAAGCATAGAGAGAGCTTCCAAGAGTACACCTGACTCTCCTAGTGCTGCAACTCGCAAGATCTTAGCCTATCCCTTCAAAGAGCACACCCACTTTATGTTTGGTACAGTGTTCTAAAACAAGGAATTAATCGGCGATTAATCACCGATTAATAGCTGGCGGGGCCTATCCGATTAGGTCCAATTAACGATTAATCGCCGATTACTAATTAATATGCACCGATTAATCGCTCGAAGGTGGCCGACCGCCCTACTAGCGCGGAGCGACTTTTAGAACATTGGTTTGGTATCCTGTATTCACTAGTCTTCCCTTGGTTGGCTGCTAGTTATAAGAAGTGGTTCAGGGAGAGTGCCTATAGTTGTGATTTAATAATATTTTATTATGCATCTACATCTCTTATTAGGGAAATGGGCTCCATCTGACTCCCAGTATATGTAAGATGAAGTTACCGGAGGGGAAAAAGAGAAAAATTGATGGAAGCTAATTTTTTTTTGATGGCTGTGGAGTGGCTCTTTTGGGGTGGGTCTGAGTGGTATAGCTTGAGGAAAGAGGTGGAAGAAAGACGAAGCCCATTTTCCTATCATCTAGACAGAAACTGGGAGGTGTAAATAAGTTTCTTTTCATTCTTCCTTTCCCCCTAGGAACTTCTTCCTAAAAGGTAAAGGAAAGAATTTGCTTGCCAGCAGTTTTTTCCCCTTTGCCGAATCGTTCTAATGATTTAACAGTGCAGCAGTGCCTTAGCTTGATGGGGATCTTCATTAGTAATCTAAGTTAGTGTTCAAGACCTATAATTTGTGGAGGAGAAACTTGTGCTCTTAGGATTTATCGCCAACATTACCTTCCAATGATAGCATTGATTGACCTGGATATTATCTATAAAGTCTTAGAACATGTGTTTAGTGTTATGAATATGTCCTTGCTTGGATGGATAATACCTGCTTTCAGGTATTCTTTGATATCATCAGTTTCAATTGGATGGTAACGATGGTTCTGTTTTTCTGGTGCTGACACCAGTGTGTCTGTTGGTTCTTTGAGTGCTGCGGACAACTGCACTAGCATTACATTCAGAATGACGACTCGATGGATGAATCCAGTTGTTTAGCCAATTTGCTTCAGTAACTTCGTTTGGTTAACTCTTTCAGTTGGTTTCGTTTTTAATCTCATTTCAAAAGAATACTTTAGTCTTGTCAAAATCATCTCAAGTTCCTCTGGCGCCATGGGTTATTATAAAGGCATGTTTCTTGCTTATGTTTAAAAAGGTTAAGACTTTTTCCTGTCCTCTCATTTGCCACTTTATCGCAGTCTGCTTTGTAGTTTATCCTGCACACTTGTTTTTTATTTTTGTACTTTTTTATTTATTGTTGCGACGTTTGCCTGTTCTTTCAGCGACTCCGAAGAGTTCACGGATACAGAAAGTCTGGCTGTGCATGCCTGCACAGTTCCAAAGGTTGGGCTGAGAGCACAGCATTTGGGTTTCCACAAGGCGGTTTGTTCCTTAATGGGATGGAAGAGTGCAGAGATCCTGAACAGTCAGTGGGTATGCCAGCTATTACCTGATGCTGAAAATGTGGCTCTGAAGGAAGACCTCATTATCTGGCCTCCAGTTGTGTTCATTCATAACAGTTCCTTAGGAGACATTAATCCAGATGGACGTGTAAGTGTACCTGTTGAAATGCTTGAGGGTATACTGAGAGGTAAGAAACACTCACATGAATGATTAGTCCTTGCTGTTGCTATTTTTGAAGTTATGGTATTAGGGTTTACTAACAGACGGTCAGTTTCACCACAGCCCCTGCATGCTTTGGCTGCTCTTTAATTACATATATATCATGAACCACATCACTTTATTGTCAGTTCGCATATTTCCTGGTAATTGTAATTTTGTCTCCATGTTAAATTTTGGGTTACTCCCTGTGGAATATGATTTTGCAGTTGAATTTGTTAGTATGGCCAGTAAGCAAGGGTCTTATGCTATACTGGCCATCAATAATTTCAGATGCTGTCACAGTTCAAAAAAGAGTCGGTGCATTCCAACTGTATTGCCTTACCTTATTTTTCTGGCTGGCATCAAGTTGGAGAAATTGGACATAATGTTATGTTTGTGGGTGGTTTAAAATTCTTTACTAGTTTCGTTATTTATTTACTTATTGATTGTAGATATGGGGTTTGGTGAAAAGACCGAGGTGTGCCAAGGGAAACCTGCAAATGCTACCATGGTGGTGAAATTCAGCGGCACATTTTCTGGGTTTCAAGAAGCAGAGAAGCTTCACAAATTTTATGCTGACAATAAACTTGGGAGGACTGAGTTCCAGAGTATCAATCCTAATGACACCGGAAAGGCATCAGCAAGCAAGGTTGAAGAGTTTCTGTACGGGCATCTGGGAATTGCCGACGACTTGGATAAACTTGATTTTATTACTAAGAAGCGGCGTTTTGTAAGGAGCAAAAAGGAGATCCAGGAGATAGCTGATGCCCCGCTAAAGACTGAATGAGAGGGAGTGAAATCGCCGGTAGTGTTGAATATAAGTAGCTTGTAGATGGGTTTTGACATCAAATGCTAGGGATTACAGTTACAAACAAACATACTAACTGTCTAACAAGTCGTGGGGAGTTCGTGGTTGGACCTATTAAGGCTTGTGAGAGTTAGTTCATTTGTTTGTGCAATTGTTGATGTTTTTGAATATTTTACCTTTGGAATTTGCTGCAAAAAGCTTTTGCAGTTACTTTTGACTGAAACGATGCACAATCGTGTTATGGTCTGTAGTTGATGGTTAAGGATTCTAAGCTTAATGGCTGCTAAATGGAGGTGGTATATTTTGGGCTTGTGAACTTTTACTATTTTAATACACATTCACACTTGTTATTAGAATTTTCCTTATTATATTGGCAATAGAAATTCTGTGTCTATGTAAGCCACCAACCTTTGAAATCAGTACTTTTCCTAATTGGCAGCTAGTAATATAGTATGACCTGGCTGAGAAAATTTGTGCGTGGGTGCGTCAATTCTTTCAAACTAGGGTTGTTAACGGTTCGATTTGGTCGGGCTTTGAAGACAATGTCCACTGAACTGAACCAAAACATAGTGCAGTGTTTGGATCATAAGTTAAGTTGGTTTGGTTGTTTGCATTTGTCTTGGCAAAGATCTTGAGAACGTCAAAGAATCTATCAATGATGTGGAACCCAAAGAACACATTTCTCTTCGGCTAACTGTAGAAAGTGTGCTGCTGTCAGTGGGTAAGAGAGAAGGGAATTAGAACAATAAACGATTTCGAGTCTTAAAAATATGCTAATGCTGTGTTTATTGAGGTAATTGAACAAAGTTACAACGGAGAACTTTATAGAAACATTGTGTAAAAATAATATATAGCTACAAATATATGCTAAAAGAAAGAACACACGCCAAACAAACAAAAAGGGGAGAAGAAAATAAAAAGAACAGAGAGGGCTGTTGTTTTTTCTCCTTCCTCTATCTCCTTAACTAAACTTGTGTACAGCATAAAGTAGATCATCTTGTTTAGGATGTGTGAATCTCGACATTTTACTGATATTCGGAGTGAAACGAAGCTTTTCTGATCGTCTATCTCCTTTGGAAGTTAAGGAACTTGATGCCATAGGCGAAGACTAAGAAGAATCCGAGCACCCAACCCAAATGGGCAAACAATACGGGTACGAGGAAGTCTTCATCAAAACCCATATTGTCTTTAAGGAATATCTTGACTGTTGTCACATTCCCACCTTCTAAAGTAAGTGGAGTATCCTTGTCTCCAACTTGAGAAGTGAAAATACCATAGATTGTCCAAGCGACGGGAGAGCACCAGTAGTACCACCTCCACCACACAGGGATAAGCTGCAAATTTTTGATAACATGTCATGATTATGAGGCTATGTTTAGATCTTGAATACGCAAATAATACGAATAGAAAGTGAAAAGCGTGCAAAAGTGAAAAGCAAGTATTTCAGTAGATACATACCGGCCTAGGGAGAAGGAAACCAGAGAACAAGTTCCAGAAACTGAGGAAGAAGGACATGCAAATAGAAGCAATTTGGTGGTTTGGAGTCAGCGCGACAACCATCATCCCGTACATCGAGAAGTAGGTAAAGCACATGAATATGAAATAGTAGAAATACAAGACTTTGGCTAATTTCCATTCGAACCCAATCATCGAGAACAGAAGAAGAGCGTAAATGATTGTCTGAATGAAAACATAAATAGTTTCTATGGCCACCTGAAAAAACAAAAAACTCCGCGTAAATATTCTTCTAATCACAAAGAAGAGAACTGTGTTTGAATTTTAATAAAACCTGCTATCCATTACCTGAGCAAATGCGTATGGCAACTCTGAGTACATTCCTGCTGCCCTTTCACGGTAAAAGACAGTTCTCTCCACTGCTACAACAGTTTGGACTGAAGAAGCATTGGTGCCTCCAAGGAAAAGGATGGCAGCATAGACAGCTCCAAGCAAGTTAAGCAGATCTTGTTGTTCTGATCTGTGAACCAAAAATTATGAAATCACCATGTTGTTAGCATTCAGGTCAATCATTATATCGTCCCACGAGAAAAGATACAGGGGATAGTTTTCTTCTGATTAGTTTAGAATGAAGAAATCGTAGACTCACATTTTGTTTCCTTTGTTCCAAAAGATGACACCAAAGAGTATACCGAAGACAGCAGTCATGAAAAACCGGATGGCATTGTACTGTGAGTTCCTCCAGTATGACCAGTGTTGCTTCCAGAAACAAGCCTTGCATTGAGTTAGGAAGGGTTGGGAATATTGGTTGGGGAAGTAGAGGTCCTTGGCATCTGGTGCTGGAGTGCTTAGCTCCTTGATAAGATCCTGATTCCTCCTGAAAAACAAAATCATGAAGAGGATTAGCATACACTTGGGCTTAGAGAGAGTGCAGAAATGGTGTGCGAAGAAGGTAACTTTTCTACCAATTTATCAGAAAATTGTTTTGGAAAAACAGAATCACATTGTTTTTAATTTTTATTGAAAATGGTTTTAGAGAATTTGGAAATATCTTTCTGGTACTCGCTTGAAAACAGGTTCTTTTCTAAGAAGTCCCCAAAAACAAGGGTCGAAATTCATCAGCTTATAAGTTCTTCCAAAACATGTTGGAGATAACTTGTTCTGAAAATGTTTTAACATACCGATAGAGGTCAGAATTGGCATAAATGTCTGCAAAGTCAACATCGAGTTGAGCCTCAATTGAATTAGCAGTGACCTCAAGCATCCATGTAGCTGGATTGTAACCGTCTTTAATCTTGGCAACCCCTGGAACAGCCTGCAAGAGAAGTGGGTTATTATCAAGAACTTTGACTCATCTTTTCACAAAAAAAGAAGTCATAAAACTTGAAACTTGCAATTTAATCTTTCTTCTCCTGCTTCATAAACTTGAGGAATATACGGTGGTAGACATAGCAGTGACCGGTGAGTTCAACTGTAAATTGGGTTAAATTATTCAAGAGAAGGTTCAGTTGCATGGCATTACCTAGTAGTTGATTACATGGGTTACAATTAACTGTTGGATATGAGCAAGAAATTATGTACGGAAATCACTGAGAAAATGACCATCCCAAAATATCTCATGCCCTCATAGCTTCTAGTAAATCGAAAACTGACCTCAAAATATTCAACAAGCTTGTGAGACTGGCGACCAAGAGGTCCAGTATATATCACTTGCCCTCCTCTCTTCATCAACAGAAGCTGTGAGGAAGAAAAAGTCAATGTCAGATTTAGTGCTCAAATAGATGACGAATGAAACATATACCGGAGATTTGTAATTGAGTTTCATATACCTCATCGAAAGCTTCAAAAATGTCTATGCTGGGTTGATGAATGGTGCACACAACAGTTCGGCCAGTGTCCACTGTGTTCCTCACAGTACGCATGACAATTGCAGCAGCTCTCGCATCAAGGCCTGATGTGGGCTCATCCA
This sequence comes from Rhododendron vialii, assembly GCF_030253575.1. Classification (NCBI taxonomy): domain Eukaryota; kingdom Viridiplantae; phylum Streptophyta; class Magnoliopsida; order Ericales; family Ericaceae; genus Rhododendron; species Rhododendron vialii. The sequence goes on from NC_080569.1 coordinate 12,646,459, forward strand.
TAAAAATGATGGATGGATTAGCCACCAACTCAACAGCAATGGTGAGCCTCTTCCTCTGTTCAGTTGAAAGACCATTGACTCCTGGAAGACCAACTAGAGCATGTCGTAGAGGGTGAAGCTCGACTAGATCCATGACTTCCTCCACAAACATCTACCATAAGAAAGAAGAGAATTTAGTGAAATCCTCGTAATCCAGTACTCTCCGTCCCTCTTTATTCGTCCATTTTTTTACTATTCGTGACATCTCAAAACGCAGTCGATGTACAATGTACATTACTTTACTCTTTTACATAATTTGAAAAAGTTTATCTACGAGTAAATTAAGATATCTGGCTTGGAGAAAAAATATTGACCACAAAATATAGAATTTGTTAATCTGATTAAAAGACACTTCTGCCAAAAATGGACAAACATAATGGGACGAAGGGATTATATTGTATGTAGTAACACCTAAAGAGGTTATGTCACAGACTACAGTACTTCGGTTTCGTACCTTTCGTCTTTCCGTATTCACATCCGAAGCTAGACGCAGCCATGCAGAGTATAACAGAGACTCGTAAACGGTAACATATGGCGAATGAATGTCATTTTGTTCACAATAACCACTGACTCTGGCAAATGTTTCTTGATTCTTTGGGAAACCAGAAATGCTTATGGATCCTTCAATATACCCCCCGGTTTTTCTTCCTGCTAAGACATCCATCAATGTGGTCTTCCCAGCACCACTGACACCAACTAGTGCTGTCAAAATACCCGGTCTGAAAGCACCACTAACATCCCGTAAAAGTTGCAAACGGTTATCGTCAACTCCCTGACTCTTCATTTCCTGATACGGGGAACCAACACTTTAGAATGTATACATCGTTTCGGTATGCACATACACAAATAAAATGACCGAAAGAAAAAAAATTGTCAATCAGATGAGTATTTAATTAGATTCATAATATTTCCTTTTCCAAGGGAATACTTTTTTTTTTGGGCAAGTACAGGGAATACTTTTTGTGTTGTCAGATGCACATAAGCACATTTAAAAAGAAAGAGTTCAGTTGGAGAGACTTACTGCTGGCATATCCACATAGTAGTTCACATGGTTGAATGCAAGTGAAAGGGGCTGGAAAGGCAAAACCATTCCTCTTGCGACTTGACTTGAGCTGGTGTCTCCTCCAGCGTTTCTTACAGCCATATCGGTACCTGTATTTATCCATGCAACATCAGTGAGTGAGGATACTAAATTTCTGCATCTGTCCATATTTGTAAGATAGCGGACGACGCAAAAAAAAGTGACACAAACTAAAATGTCCAATGACACGGAAATGTAGGACTTGATTCCTTGTTATTAATAACCCATTTCCTCGACTATGGCTCCTCCCTTCCATTAGATGCCTTCCTTATGTTCCAGTGGTATTTCCTTAATGATAAAGATTGAATTTGGCCACGGTTCTCCTAACACATCACGTACATGCCCTCAAGCAAGAAAACAGAATCAGCAGGAAATGAAACAAACCTTCGCCATTTGATGTTCGTTGATGCCTATTATTAGTATCTTGATCATCTTCTAAAAGTAGTTTAGAATCACCCAAAGCTGAGATTGAACACGTTCAAACAAAAAAATCAGAACAAGAATTCTTTAACAACAAGGTAAACAAATTGGAATTAAATAGCAAGAAAGATGTACTTACGACTTAGGTATGTAAGTGCTGCGATGAAAAGACCATTAAAAAGAAGGGAAAACCCAAAAAGCGCTGCAATACAAACCCAGAACATGTATTCCTCCACAAAGAGTCCTCTGCCATCAAGAAGGGTCTTTCCAACTGTAGGCTGGGAAGTGCCATTGATGGGCTGTTCGAACAAAGAAATAAAAATATATTAGTTTGTATAATGGCATCCCATAAATAAAATGTTAGAATCTTTCCTAAACCATTCAAAGAACTTACGGCACTCCATCTGTCATCGAGAAATTCATTCATTGCGACGGCATTTTGTCCATACATCATGGGAGAAATCCAATATCCCCATATCATCCACGGTTCAATGTCATCTGCAGCCCAAGAAAAACATGGTTATTTCAAGTGTGCTGAATATATAAAAATGGAAGAAGACTAACAAGAAGAATTGAAGAGTGAAACAAGGGATGTATTTCTAACCTTTGGACACAATGAAGCCTCCAAGCACAAAAACCAATAGCAAAGTGAACATTCCCATTGTATTTGCAACAACAGGAGTTCTTCCAGCAGCAGCAAGGCATCGGAAGAGAGAGAGAGCCATTTGATGTACACCAAAGAAAGCCAGGAATTGTTTGAAGAACCTGAACATCATTTTACGATATGTTAGAGTCCAGCAATTGTTGAGCCAATTCTGAATGATCATTCTCAGTGATTATTTTATGAACTTACCTACTAGCAGATGGTGCAAACCCTATGGTGTAATAAGTAAGTATGATCCATATCCCAGTTTCCATCAATGAAACAGGAATCCGGAGGAGCCAAATGGGCAACCCAAAAGCCCAAGCTGGATAGAACAAGCTATCTCTGTGCTTAAAGAAAACAGGAAGCCTAAAAACTGTCATCGCAAGCTCAGTCATCCCATTGAACATCACATTAATCATACTGAAAAACAGCGCCCCCCAGAATTTGGAAGCATCCTCAATTCTACCATACTTCATTTCCGTTCTTAAGAAGACAGTCAATGCAATTATCGCCATGATTGTTAACTGAACAACTTTGAATATGTAAATAAAGGAGTTTCGCTTCATCAGAAGCCACTCCCTCGAAAAGCATGCCCTAAAGAGTTCACGATTGGAGATTCCATAGCTTTCGGTCACAAGTGCAGCCGGGTGGGCTTTTGACTTATCATAAGGAATTCTGAGATCTTCAGAAATCCGTTGGCCCACGTGGAAAGTGTTGAAGGCCTTGGAAAAATCGGGTACTGAGACGAACCTATAAGGTTGGTTCTTTTTGAACCAGTATTGTTCTTGGTCCTTTTTGGAAGTCACCTCTTGGAGAAAATCTGCAACTCCTTTTCTTTGTGGGCACTTGAATCCCATGTACTCAAAGAACTCAAGAATATTCTCACGAGGGCCTTGGTAAACAATTTGGCCTTCAGAAAGGAGGATTACATCGTCGAAGAGATCGAATGCTTCAGGGGCTGGTTGCAAGAGAGCGATGACCATGGTTACATCCATTATGTGAACCATTTGCCTAATGTACTTGACTATCTGGAAAGTGGTAGAACTATCTAGCCCCGTGGATATTTCGTCCATGAAAAATGCTTTTGCTGGTCCTACCAACATTTCTCCTGCATTCCAGGAAGAAGAGTTCCAGTTATGTCGTCATAAGTAAAGTTGGAATCAAGATACGTATAAGGATGAGTTTACCAAACAAGTAGCAGCATGATGCAAGTTGACATACACAAATGACAGAACAATCATTTTATTTTTTTTTTTAATGTTTTTGGGATTAAAATAGAGAAAACCACCAATGCCATTTAAAAACTCATATAGAAAAACACTTAAGAATTGGAATACATAGAAGGATGAGTTTGACCTAAACCACAGAACAATCAATTTTCTATGAATGGTTTTGCTCATGCCATTAATTAAGAGAAATCTTTCTAGTTATAACCTCATAATTAAAGTTTCGAATTGAACTACACAAAAGGATGGGTTTGAGTCTTTTGACCTAACCACAAGAGATCACGATTTATTTCTTGATACCAAATAAAAATCAGTTTTTCTGGGAACCTTTTGGGTTCATGGGATTAACATAGCATGTCCTTTCTGTAACACAACCCAGACTAGTATATTTAGGTTACACATACCAGTAGTGACACGCTTCTTTTGTCCACCGGAAATCCCCCTTCGCATGTCATCGCCCACCATAATATCAGCACAAATATCCAATCCAAGTATCTGTTTCAGAACAAGAAGGCATTAAGCTTCTTAATTAGAAAAAAAAAAAAATCAAATCTGATATGCGATTATTGAAGAACTAACAGACCTTGAGAACATAATCAGTAATCAAACTGGTTTCCTGGCCAGCCATGGCTGTGGCTTTCATGAAGGCATCAATCTCAGGGTCCGGTTTAATGCCTGCTTCTTTCTCTCTTCTTGACAACTCCAAAAGCATCTCGTACCTCGTTCCAACTCCCAAACAACGTCCAGAAAAATCCAGTGCTTCGCGAACAGTAATCTCACCGTAGTGAAGATCATGCTGGCTGATGTAAGCACTGGTTCTCTGAGGAACGAATTCCTTAAACTCTTTGCCACAGTAGGTGACTTTTCCAGCTATCTGTGCGGAATTCAAATATATCAGGAAAAGTTCATACATGGAATTGATGGAAACAACCATGGAAAAAGTGGGAGAGAATAACAAACCCTTAAATTTTCATCAGATTTCCCGGCAAGTGCCTTTAGCAATGTTGTCTTTCCTGCACCAGGAGGTCCCAGAAGCAGTGTCATCCTGACAAAATGTTGTCGTTAGTTCAATGAATGAAGGCTGCTTAAAACGAAAAGCGAGTGATTTTGTATACGAAGTCTAAAGCTACTTGAAAACAAGAAGCTTAAGTTTAGCAACAAAAACTAAGCATTGGCTAGTATCCAATAACGAAATGGTAATTCCGTATGTAACTAGTTAAACATAGAGGATTTTGTGAACCTACCTTGATGGTCTTACGATTCCATTCACGTCCCGGAGTATCTTGACAACCCTTTTCTTAGATGGAGAAAGCCCAATCATTCCAATAATTCCCTACTCACATTCCAAATCACCATAACAGGGATCATCAGATATCAGGGTACACAAGGAAGCTTTGATAGCAAATAGCAAATAAGTAAATCTTCAACATCATTCACAAAATTGTATATGTACTCTGTGATTCCTATGACTTGGGTTACATGCGTACTATAATTGTTGTTGTAGTAGAAACGACATGGGTTTATTTACCCGAATTGAAGCTATTGGCCAAGTGTCTGCTAAAGATACACAAAGTCTAATTCTGGACAATAAGTGGAAAAAGAGAAGAAATTACCTCAATTGCATTCAGGGTAGAATTGAGAAGAGTTGGAAGTGCTCTGGTCCCTACATATGCATCTCCCTCGATCGAGAAATTCTGGAACCTTATTTCAATCTTTGGAACTTCAATTCCAACCCTGTTACCATTAAACCAAGAATCAATATATCCCCAAGAAGAAAAGAAAATAAGGGTTGTTTGGTCACAGATTAATGAACAAAGAAAAAAAGAAAAACTCCTCTAGTCAGAACCCTCTACAACTCTCTGCTTAAGCAGTCAAAGTAATTCTCATTTTCGGGAAAATAAAATTATACTTGGTAGTAGTAGCATTTTTTATGTTGTAAGTATTTTACTTTCATTTCTCGACAAACACAAACAAAGCTAACTTTTACTGAAAACTGGTTTGAGAATTTGTTATCAGAACAACGCAAGATCAACAAACCTATATCTTCCGTTTCGTGCAATGCTAATTTCTTTTTTTCTCAAAAAAGAAAAGATATGCAAATTCTACCAACACTCCATTGATTTCATTTTCAAAACCACGAAAAACAAAAATAACGCTACCGAAAACAAATTCAGTTTCCATCACATCTTTTTTCTTTTCATTTTTCTGGGCAATGCCAAACCTCCAAGGCAACCAAACAATCCAACATGGATTAACTTCTCCTCAATTTTCTCAGCTACAAAAGGATCATTCAGAACAAAATCATTTTTCCTAAACTCGGTATTTGGTCCAAGGTTTTAAATAACAATATCAGGACAAGTAACGATATCATGATTATCGAACAAAATATAATAAGAATAAACTGTAGTGATCGTGAATTTTTAAAACTCATTTCTGAAAAAAAATAATTTAGAAGTCCCTGAATAGTCCATAATGGTCTAGTATCGGGCTGTGAACTGAACCGGACTTCGGGTTGGTGCTGGGTAGCGAGGTGTACAGTACCGTGCTCCGCACTTTTAAGCCGTCAGATCGTGCATCCGATGGCGCAGATCTCATCTCAACAACCAATGATCAAGAGCCGTTCATTGCCGAGATGAGATCCGATGCGCAGTATGGTGTTGCGCACACCACTGCATAACACCATCCCCAATAGGAACCACCGACCAGCCCGGCACGTAACGGGAATAGGTCGATGAGCCTACGATTTCCCGTGTCACCAGTATATCGGGGGCAACGGTATCGGAAAGTCAAAAACCCGTTACATCTTATCCTCAATCTGATCCATTGGACCCGACTAATTTGAGAACCAATCTCACTGTCTAATCAGAAGACACAATTAAAGTCGGAGAAAAGCCTAAGAACGATGATTTAGCAAAACCTCGAACTAAATCGTCTGAGAGGGAGAAATGAATGTACCTGTTGGTTCGAGCGCGGAGCCTCTGGAGGAACCTCTCATTATCATCCTCGACAACCTTGAGAACACTCTCCATCAACTGCTTCTTATCCTGCGTGCCAAGGTTGGTCATGTCCATCTCTTGCCTGACGACCCTCCCGTTACTCATCACCTGCTGCAGCATCCCCTTCCTCACCCTGTCGTACGTCGGCAGCCTCTCTATCGCCGCCCATCTCAGCTCCTCCTCCTCGTCCACCTCCTGCCGCCGCGTGCTGTTCCTCTGGAACACGTCCGGCGGCCCCTGCCACACCTCCCTTATGCTCCCCGACTTCCAGCTCCGTGCGCTGCTCGTCGTCCGAGCCAGATCGTCCGCTACGAACGGCGTAGCCATGTCCACTCAATTCAGATTCGGCAACTCAGAATCTGTACAATCGCAATATTCGTTTCTTGAATTTCGGTTTCGAAATGCAATCTTGGTTTCTCTCCGTCACACTTATTGAAAATGAGAAACCGGAGTCGGATATTTTTTGAAGGAGGTGTTGGAGAGAGGCTTATATAGAAGAGTTAGTTAGAGGTGGCGGCTAAGATTTTTTTTTTTGCTTTCAGAATCGATGCGCGCGCTCTCTATCTCTCTCTCTATACGTATGGCTCTATATTTTTCAGCTCCGAGCGGGTATATTTTACGTGATATTCATTCGGCGTATCCAAGCTGTCGGATACATTTTTGGACGGTTGAGATTGAAACCATCTCTCTCCTCTAACCCCAACACTTTCTCTCTCTTTTTATCTCTCCAAATCTGAACCGTTCAAAAATAAAATGGACGACTCGGATGCTTGAGCGGATACCACATGTTACCAGCTTGGCACTGAAAAATTTTCCCTGTGCATGGTCAAAGTGAGGGTACCAGCGGGCGGGGGAGGGAACTGAGAAAGTTCAATGGGGGAATCTGGTGTGACGCTTTTAATATTGTGACTGTGTGGATGGGTGGGTCGTGGCCGTTAAAATCGAACTAGATCGTAATGGTGACGGTATAATGATGGGCACGGACGGTGAGGATGATGTGGTCGTTTAAGGGATTTTTCTTTTTTTTATAGGGGAATCTGGTGTGACGCTATTAAAATAGTCTCTTGTTTGAAGAAGTTTCTATTTTGACCGGATGATGTTGTGAGTGAGTCCACGGATCGCTGAAGCGCGTGGGAAATTAAATATAGATATAAAATCCGACATGCCGTTAAGAAGTGGGGCTTATTTTATCATACGGACTTAAAACAGTCATGCTACTTGCACATATATTTTTGCACATATCTTATACATATATTTTTATGGGGTCTATTTCGGATCCCATCAATATGATCCGAACTGCTCATTATTTTTAAAATAATTTTTTAAGAGTTCCTGTAAAAAATTAACTCGATAGGATATCGGTAAAGGCTTTTTCAAAAATCATAAGGTGAAACAATCTGATTCGCACTGCGATTTCTGAAAAAGCTCTTACCGATATCCTATCGAATTGATTTTTTACACAAACTCTTAAAACATTATTTTAGAAATATGAGCGGTTCTGATCATATTGGTGGGATCCGAGGTGGGTCTCATAAAAATGTATATGCAAGATATGTGTACAAATGTATGTATCCTTAGCATTTTTGGAGTTAAAAAGTCATTTAGGGAAATATGTAGGTCAAATAGGTAAAACCAAGCAATTAGCTAGGAAATTCTATTTTTATGAAAACTTGTACTCCACTACCGTAGTGGAATACAACTTTATGAGCAATGGATTCCCCCCATCCCACCATATTAACTTCAATTGTTAAATGTTAGAGGGGATTGATTTTGACACTCTCCAAATTGATAATCGCACTTTTAAAGACTCTCCTTTGAAAGTGTGGTTATCAATTGGGAAATGTCAAAATTAATTCCCATGTTAAAACTCAAAAATCAGTAAGATACTATGAGTGATGATCATTTGAAAGTAGGGAGAATTGAGGGAAAATTTTTTGAAAAATTCTTTTTAAGTTGCAAAGAGAACAAAGCATTAAGCTTTTGAATTGGATTAAATAATTCTTCATGAAATCATGTGAGGAAGATTAGGGGCGGCTCTAGAATTTAAGTTCAGCAGTGACAATAATGTAACTTTTTTGTGTGTAAAGCTTTGTATTAATTAAACATATTTATTTACATTGAAAATCCAACAACGTTCTATTTCTAACACGGGACCCGACATGAAATCCGACACGAAATTAGCGGGTTACGGTCGACCATTTCTAACACAGGACACGAATACGACATGACGCGATAACACGAAAAGCTAAACATGATCGGGTCTTTGTTTAGAAAATCATGAAACAAATACGAGATGACACAACGCGGGGTGATAACTTACCAAAATGAAAGAAGAGGAAAGAATTTGCTTGCTAGCAGTTTTTTCCCCTTTGCCAAATCGTTCTAATGATTTAACAGTGCAGCAGTGCCTTAGCTTGAAAGTGAACTTCATTAGTAATCTAAGTTAGTGTTCAAGACCTATAATTTTTGGAGGAGAAACTTGTGCTCTTAGGATTTATCGCCAACATTACCTTCCCACGATAGCATTGATTGACCTGGATATTATCTAGAAAGTCTTAGAACATGTGTTTAGTGTTATGAATATGTCCTTGCTTGGATGGATAATACCTGCTTTCAGGTATTCTTTGATATCATCAGTTTCAATTGGATGGTAACGATGGTTCTGTTTTTCTGGTGCTGACACCAGTGTGTCTGTTGGTTCTTCGAGTGCGGCGGACAACTGCACTAGCATTACACTCAGAATGACGACTCGATGGATGAATCCAGTTGTTTAGCCAATTTGCTTCAGTAACTTCGTTTGGTTAACTCTTTCAGTTGGTTTCGTTTTTAATCTCATTTCAAAAGGATACTTTAGTCTTGTTAAAATCATCTCAAGTTCAACTGGCGCCATGGGTTATTATAAAGGCATGTTTGTAGGGGGATGAAAACAATTGATGCTTCGGATCACCTTGGATTGCAACGGCTTATTCGTGCCTTTTCACCGGAATCCTAATTCGTCGTCGGAATCCTAATCTCCAAAACAGACAAGGGGTGAGCGCACCTCTGCCTCTCGTGGCAAAGGCCCTCCGATGCTAAAGTTAGTATTACATACTAGTCAATAAACCCTAATTATCAGTAGGAGAATATAAGAATGCAACATATTGCGTACCTTTTTCCTCTAGGTTTACCTCATATTTATAGATTTGCGTATGCTTGATGCCCAAGCATCCCTGTTGCCATAGGATTCCCAACTCGTATAGGAAACCCAGGATATCAAGAATTCTCGTTTCCCTTATTAGTTTATTTAGAAAAGAGTCATTTTAGGATCCTTTTCCATTACTGGCCAAACATCCCATTCTCATTGGGTATCTTTCCCAGATCCTATATTCTTGGGATCTTATCCCTTACAGGACATGACTATTCTGGAATCTTTCAGAGTATTCCCTCTGCTCCTATTCTTGATTAGAGCTCTTTCCTTGTTCTGCTCTCTCGTAGCCGAACATTCCATCTGGACCAGTGGCCTCACATGTCATAGGTCTCTTTATGACAAATTACTTCTCTTGTCTTTTAAACATGCCGAACAGACTTCCTGGTCCAATGACTCCTCATGTTATTGGCCCTTATCGCCGTTCAGCTCACTGCCCGGTAGTAAGTCCTGTCCAAACTTTCACGTGCTCTTATACACCACGTGTTCAGCAACTAAATGTATCTGTTCGGGAATACCTCCCTACACTTGCTCCCCAGCTTTATTTATTTGCCACTGTTTGGGGGCAATAGGTGAAGCTTAGAGACAAACGTTAGACCGAACTCCTCTGATCCCGGGCAGTTATAATATTGTAGACAACCCAATCTGGGCTTCCAGATTAGTTTACTTACGGTTTTTAATTCCCCGATGATGAAATGGATCAAGAACACCCTGGGAATGATAGTGTGTTTGAGTTTTGAGTGTTTGCATAACCCTTGAACCTAACCTAGCCTAGGCCCCTTCAAAAACCAAAAACCCTACTGATGCGCGCCAGGGCACAACCATCCCGCGCCTGGGCGCACCGTCGCGCGCCAGACTCACTGCATCGCGCGACAGAGCGCCAGGGCGCACCATCGCGCGCCAGACTCACTCTGCCGCGCGACGGTCCAACCTACCACCAACTTTTCCTGAGGAAGACAGTTGGCCACCGATGCAACTTCAGCCAGACCTCGTGGACTGCCTGAACTCCTCTATTTCCAACCAGATTCACCCCCTCTCTCTATTTATACCCCCATGGGTCTTTCATTCAAAGGGTTCAAAAAATTGAAAGGCTAAGCACAAGCTCTAGTGCTTTTCTTCCAAACTCACAATCCTCCATTTTCACACTTCAACCATCCAAGAACAAAGCTTGTTCTTTGCTTCTACCACTCAAACTCCTCAATCAAGCCTTCAAACATCAAAGTTCAAACACCTTTCAAACTCAAAACCGAAGGTATAGCTTACCTTTGTTCTGTTTTCTGTTCTGATCCCTGAGGGGGGCTGGTAAGGCCAAGGCTGGTAATCAATACCAGTTCTGGTCCTAAAGCTGGCAAGGTTTCAAAAACCGTCATGGTAGGAACCAGCGCGCGATGGTCCCACTCTCTCGCGCGACACTCCGGTGCTGCATGCGATGGACCGCGTGGGGATTGGTGTCCTACTATTTCATGCTTTATTTTGTATATAGATCACTGTTAAGCATGTTAAAAACCAGTTTACTGCTTTCCTTTGTTAGAAATTGCTAGCCGTAGTTCAATTTGCATGTCTTCTATTTTGGAGTACCCCTGGGATCATTCTGGACCTGTCCCGGAACCCAGAAATGTGTAAACCAAATACTGGTTCGCGCCAGGGCGCACCATCGCGCGCCAGACTGGCTCCATCGCGCGCCAGACTGGCTCCATCGCGCGATAGTATGCCTCTGACCAGTGAGTGGCCTTGCATGGGTAGCTTAATTTTAGGTCATTATTTTGTCCCCACACTGTTTATGGGGTGTTTTACTAATTCGTAGGGCTTTACAACCTTTAAACTGTATATTATGCTGCCTATAAACTGCGTGGTTTGTCCTGGGTGTGCACTGGTCCTTCCAGAGCCCAGATGGTTTGAGAATAAGGGCTGTGGGTTTGAGCTCACCGGCGCGCGCGTGTCTTGAAGTTGTGCGCGCAGGAATAAACAGTATGCATGGACTTGTTCAGTGCATACTAGTTTATTCCTACGCACGTCACTCCAAAACAGGGGCCTCCCAGTTTGTTTAAACTCCCACAGCAGTCTGTTCTCATCCTATACTAACTGTTCATCCATGCTATCTATCACATATTGCAAACTGTTACAGTTTTAATCCCCGATTAACTGTTCTCCCGCCCCAAATTGGCTAAAAATTGATTAATCAAACAGAATCGCAAACAAATATTTTCGCAAATGCCTAAATAGAGACCGATCTCCGGATTGGGCGAGAGGGGTGCCATAAAATCCTTCCCCTCTCGTAACCTGGCTCCCGAACCCAGATATGGTTATGACGGACTGGTTCCTTAACTTTTTCAAAATAAACAGCGTGGCAAGTGCTTCGAAATACGGTTCCTTGGGTGTCGGACCTTCAAACCCGAGTGGCGACTCTGTATTTTCGCGAGTGCTTGCTTCCCCGCTCGCGCTCCCTCGACCCGGGCCCCTTGCGTTTCGGAATCCGAAAATTCCGAAGAGCACGCTACCCACAAATATTAATACTCATTGATGCCTTTTGGCGCCTTTGTCATTATACCATTTCGGGGTAGTGACTCCACGTGGCATGTTTCGTATGCCTTTCATTAATTTTGAACTGACGTTTTATCAAACATCGTCAGAACGGCACCTGTTTTCCGTTACTTTAACTTGTAATGGCGTGAGACGAGACTTTTCATCTCCGTCTCTTTCACTTAAATCCTAAAGAGGGATTTTCTTTGGATTTTTTATCCAAAACTCTGAGCCTCGTCTTGTCTTCTTCAAAAGTCAAGCGAAAAACTCCCTTTCTACCGCCATAGTCGCCGCCTGCAACTCGCTCGTGTCACAGGGGCCTTTTCATTAAACTCGTAAGATCTCTATTTCTTTTACTTAGGTTACCCACTAAGATTTCTCTCTTGTCCCATTAGTTTCCATCTGAGATCTCATTCTCAGATTTTGGGTTACTCTTAGGGTTTCAATCGCGCCCATTTCCAGTTTTACTTTTTCTTTGAGTATATTCATGGCGGATGCCCATGATCCCAAGCCTGGTAAATTTAGGAAACTCTGTGACACCCCTGCTGCCATGGCAGCATTTAGATCAGAGTATAACATTCTTGATAATGTAGGACTCGAACTTGCCCCATTGGGAGCGGATAGGGATGCTGGTACTTGGGATAGGATGTGTATCCCAATCGTAGCTATCGTCGAGGGTGGAGTCCGTTTCCCCCTACACCCATTACTCCGCCAGATTCTGAATTGGTATCGTCTTACTCCCATGCAAGTTTCGACCAATGTCTTTAGGCTGATAATGGGGATTATAGCCCTAAATGGGATTCTAGGGACCCAATTCGGAATCTGGAATATCAAATGGTGGTATAGTATAGTACTAAACCCCGAGTATAATACTTACTACTTCAAGGTTAGGAGGGCAGACAAACGTCTCGTGCTAAATCTGCTAGATTCTGCTCGTGACCACGAGATCGATTTCCTCTATGTAATGGGAGCATTCGAGCCAATAGGGGAAGATGGCAAGTGGTGGGGCTCCATTGCCCCCACATATAGGGCTATCCACGTATGCTCTTGCTTTTGACTTTTGCAATTCTTTGTTTACCGCCTTCTCGTAGCTTTTCTATGTGTCTAAATTTGATTTTTAATTTCGATTCTTGCAGCTGAAAACGCTAACAGGCTTCCTCGACGAGAACCGAGTTACGTCCGAACAGAGGACATCAACAGGATCTTAAAATATACAGGCGAACCTGGTACCCGAACACCAGGTCGGGGTCGTAACGCTGACGTATTGCTGGGATACGACCCTTCGTACAGAGGGGTTATCGACAGAAGGCTTGCCCATCCCAGCACCAGTGTCGCCTCCACTTCAACTGCTCCCCAACCGAGGAGCCTAAGAGCTAACGCTGGAGTGACAATAGCCGGGCAGTTGGGTGAAGTTCCTATTTCAGAAGGCGTCCCATTACCTCGCTTGAGACTCCGTAGATCCTCTCAAAGTCAAACTGCCCCTCAACAACAGCCCAAACGGCCTGCTCCTAGTCGTGTTACCAGTCAATCTTCTTCCTCAGGTTATTCTCCATCTCCTCGAAACTCGGATACTATGACTCGTCAACCCCTAAACCTCAGCACCCTTCTCACCGTCTCTTCTCGGGGACGTGGTGTAGCTGGAAGGGTGTCATCAACAGGACACGCTCCCCCGCGATCTCGTCGAACTAGAGGGGCTTTGACATGATTTTCTCCCTCTCCTCGGGAACATGATAGTTCCCTCGAGGCTACTGACACTCGTCGGGACAAACGTCCTAGGACCGAAGATCCTGGAGACGCCCCTGCATAAGCTGCAGCTTCAGTCCAACAACCCCCTCACCGAGCACTCAAATGCTTCCTCAAAGCTGGGCCCCCCAACTCATTAGGGGTGATCGGTCTGTTCACGTTGGGGATAGCGCTAGCTCTTCAAAAACAGCACTCGCACTCGCTCAAGGTCTGCTGCTTCCTGTTGATATGCAGAAAGAATCCGAGGCTGCACCTGATCGGCTTATCTCCACTGGTCTCGTCAGTGGGATCAAGGTATAATATTCTCATTACCTTTAAGCATGCTTCATATTCCTTTTGTTTTCTTATAGTAACATCATTTTGATCATTTTGCAGTTTATTCAAAAGATGGTTACACTGGGCCAAAAGTTCCAGGACGCAGACACTGAAAGGATCACGCTTTTGAACAACAACACCAAGCTGCTCCGTACCATAGCTAGACTAGAGAGAGAAAAAGACAAAGCCAAAGCTAACTTTGAAGAGGCAAAAGACAAGCTTGGGACAGCCGAAGACAGCCTCAATCAGGCTTTGGTTGAAATAGAAAAAACCAAAAAAGCTGCTCACGAAGAAGGCTATCAGAAGGGGTTTGATGCTGCTACAGCCAGTTACGTGGAACAGATGCCAGCTATACAAGACCAGATCTGGGCTGCCAGCTGGGAGGCTTGTCTAACAAAGGTTGGTATTGTTGAAGACTCTATCCTCTGGGTGGAAAATGATCTGCAGAGTAGGCATTCTGCAGCTTCTCAGGAACACAAGGAATCCCTAGAGGATGATGTCGAGTAGCAGATTGAAGATTTTGCTGATGCAAGAGAGGATACGCCAACTGACACTCATCCTGTACAATCACCTGTTCGAGAACCAACCCTTGAACCCATTAACTTGGAGGAGAATGCAACTGAAGGTGATACTACCGCGGGAACCAGTGGAGAGGTCCCAAATGAAACTCCTTCAGAAATCCAGAATTTAGATTGACTTGGTAAGACTGCATAAAACACTATTAAAACAATTTGGCTGGTCCTATGTGACCATGATATGCGAGCCCTGTGTGGCACCAGTACTATCTCTATTTTGGTAATACAGGTATTCGGCCCTTTGTGGCATAACTATTCAATTTGCTCGGCTTCTCTTGTTTTTGCATGTGTTCGGATGCAAATAGATATATCTAAGTATGATCCTTTAATCTCATGTTTGCTTGTGTATGAGTGTTCAGTACCTAGCAAATCCTGTAAGCATCATTTGTTTGTTTACTTTTAAACCTCTTTCTAAGTTTCACGTACTTAAATGCTTTTCTAAGTCTCTCGTACCTTTAAGTTTCACGTACGTAAAAACCATACAAGTGTTTCATACTTGTACTCGTACACGTTTAAGTTTCACGTACTTAAAAACCATACAAGTTTTTCATACTTGTACTCGTACACTTTTAAGTTTCACGTACTTAAAAACCATACAAGTTTTTCATTCTTGTACTCGTTAAGTTTCACGTACTTACAAACCATACAAGTGTTTCATACTTGTACTTTATTAAGTTTCACGTACTTAAATGTATAGGTGTCTGTTCCCTGCTCCCCAATACGAATAAGGGAAACGAAGCCCGTAGTTCGTATTTTTAAGACAAATACCAAGAATGCAATATTTATACTTCAAAAAATGATTTTATTCATAATCTGTGAAACTCAAGAGGGCGTTATTCGTACCCCTTGCAACTAAAATATTAAAATCAAAAACTAGAACAAGGGAATTATATTCGTAATTCCCACACAATCACGTAGTGCAATTTAAAATAGAACTCAATGCTTCTAAACAAAGAATTTTCGCAGATTATGGATATTCCAAGGCCTCGGAATTGGATTACCATCCAGATCAGCTAATCTATAGGCCCCTATGCCTACAATCTCGATTACCCGATACGGGCCTTCCCAGTTGGCCCCCAGCTTGCCTTCGTTGGCCACCTTGGTGTTGCCGAGCACCTTCCGTAGTACGAGGTCCCCAACACCAAATTCTCGAGGATGAACATGCTTATTATAGCTCTTCATCAACTGTTCCTGATAGGAAGCCAGATGGACCAAGGCCCTTTCCCTCCTCTCCTCGGTCAATATCAAGGGCCCTATCATTGCCCCCACTTTCAACCAGTGCGGTCCTATTGGTTGGAAGACCAACTTCCAAAGGTATGACAACCTCTGTTCCATATGCCAATGAATAGGGGGTCTCTCCTATAGACCTCCTAGGCGTTGTTCGGTGAGCCCATAGTACTAGTGGTAACTCGTCAGGCCACTTCCCTTTGGCTTTGTCCAGCCTCTTCTTGATCCCGTCAAGGATAGTTTTATTAGACGCCTCTGCCTGCCCATTACTCTGAGGGTAAGCTGGGGTTGAATAATAATTTCATATTCCGTACTGGACACAAAAAGCCTTGAATTTCTTCTAAAATTGGGATCCATTATCTGTAATCAATGAATAAGGGACCCCAAAGCGAGTGATGATGCTCCTCCATATGAACCTTTCTATCGTAGGTTCAATGATTTTGGCCAGTGGTTCTGCCTCAATCTACTTAGTGAAGTAGTCTGTTACAACTAGCAGGAATTTTTTATTCCCAGTTGCTTTGTGTAGTGGACCCACGATGTCCATTCCCCATTGAGCAAACAGCCAGGGACTTGTCAAATGCACCAGATCCTCGGCTGGTGTTCGAATCATTGGTGAGAATTTTTGACATTTCTCACAAATTTTCACATACACCTTTGCATCTTCCTGCATATGTGGCCACCAGTAGCCTTGGGTAATTGCTCGGTGGGTGATGGATCTGCCTCCAGCATGACTCCCACATGTTCCCTTGTGGATTTCATGAAAGAATCTCTGCACCATCTCGGGATGTACGCATAGTAGATACGAGCCCGTGAAAGATTTTCTGTATAACTTACCCTCTGGGGATAGCCAAAACCTAGCAGATTTGATCCTTATCTTATGAGCCTCTTTTTTATCAGTGGGAAGTGTTTCATCTAGTAAAAACTCCACGATTAGGTCCATCCAGCTCGGTCCTTGGTTCACATCCAAGACCAACTCAACACTCCCCCCAATGCTCGGCTCCGTCAAATATTCAACTGCTACCCTCCGTTTGAGTTCAGTTGGGACAGCTGCGGCTAACCATGCTAAAGAATCGGCATGGGCATTCTGTCCTGAACTTATCTGCTCAATGTGAACCCTTTCGAAGGTATCAAGTAAATCCTTGGACGCTTCCATATACGCTGCCATCTTCTCGTTCCGGGCTTGGTATTCTCCGGACAGTTGATTAACTACGAGCTGTGAATCACAATACACTCTGACTTGCTTTCAGAGTCTTTGCACTCCTTAATCCAGCTAAGAGTGCCTCATACTCTGCCACATTATTCGATGCACTAAAACCAAGCTGAACAGACAGTTCAATCATTACTCCTTCAGGAGGAAAAAGGACAACCCCAATTCCTGAACCAGTATTACATGCTGATCCATCAACGAATAACTTCCATTCAGTGGGATCCTGTTCGGCTGAGACTTGTTTCCTCGTGGGTGATGTCTTAGTCTCCTGTTCCTTTCTCGTAGGAGGCAGGGGAGCTACTGCAGGAGAAAACTTTGTCACAAAATCAGCCAACACTTGGTCTTTAATTGCTGTACGCGGCTAATAGTCGATATCGTACTGGCTTAACTCGACGGACCATGTCGAGATCCTTCCCGAGAAGTCTGCCTTTCGTAGCAATGATTTCAATGGAAACTCAGTATAAACCACAACCTTGTGGCTTTGGAAGTAGTGTGGCAATTTCCTTGTGGCTGTCCTAAGTGCCAAGACAAGTTTTTCTAAGGGCATATATCTCATCTCTGCATCCAGAAGTGTCTTGCTAACATAATAAGTAGGGATTTGTTCGATTCTCAAATCCCTTAACAGGACTGCACTAACTGCATGCTCAGAAACAGCTAAGTACAAAACCAAAGACTCACCTGGCTGTGGAGTTGATAAAAGTGGGGGCTCGGCCAGATACTTCTTCAGGTCCTGGAAGGCCTGTTCGCATTCTCCTCCCCATTCGAATCCATCCCTCTTTTTCAATAATTGAAAAAAAGGGTCTGCACTTTTCACTTGACCTGCTGATAAATCTATTAAGTGCTGCAGCCATTCCAGTCAACCTCTGGACTTCCTTAGTGGTTTGGGACTTTGTAGCCTTTGTAGGGCTACAATTTGATCAGGGTTAGCCTCAATCCCTCTCATGGTCACCAAATGGCCCAGGAACTTTCCTGAACCAACTCCAAACGCACATTTCGAGGCGTTGAGTTTCAGTTTGTATTCCCTCGGGATTTCGAAAGCTTCTTTTAAATCAGCTATATGTCCCTGTTTATCTTGACTTTTCACCACCATATCATCTATGTAAACTTTCATAGTCTTTCCAAGGAGCTTTTTGAACATGATGGTTGCAAGTCTTTGGTATGTTGCCCCAGCATTCTTTAGCCCAAACGGCATAACGCTATAGCAGTACAACCCTCGTGGTGTGATAAATGAAGTCTTCTCTTGATCAGGCCCAAACATAGCAATCTGATGATATCCTCGATATGCGTCGAGGAAACTCATTCGCTCGTAACCGGCAGTTGCGTCAACTAACTGGTCTATCCTTGGAAGAGGAAAACTATCTTTCGAACACGCCTTGTTTAGGCCTGTGAAGTCTACGCAGACACGCCACTTCCCATTCTTTTTCTTCACCACAACGATGTTGGATAACCACTCTGGGTAATAAACCTCACATATTGCTTTGGCCTCTAGTAAACAATCGACCTCTTCAATTACTGCATCCACATGCTACACAGCTGCCCTTCATTTTTTCTGAATGATCGGCTTATGCTGAGGAGCAACGTTTAAATGGTGACAGATCATACCTGCATCCACTCCGAGCATTTCCTCTGGCACCCATGCAAATACATCAATATATTCCTTCAGAAATCTTATCGATTCAATCTTTTCGTCTACTGGCAATGATTCTCCGATTAAGAAATATCTTTCAGGATCAGTCTCGTTGATCTGAATCTTCTCCAAGCCTTCAACCACCTTTTCTGCCAGACTTCTTCCAACATCCTCGATAGTTGGTTGATCTGGTATTTCT
Organism: Rhododendron vialii; assembly: GCF_030253575.1. Lineage (NCBI taxonomy): Eukaryota > Viridiplantae > Streptophyta > Magnoliopsida > Ericales > Ericaceae > Rhododendron > Rhododendron vialii. The sequence continues at coordinate 12,665,464 of NC_080569.1, forward strand.
AATGTATGAACGTGGTGGGCCTTTGGGGCTCTTGTAATGATGGAAATTAGACACTGCTGGGCCACTTTCTGATTGTCTCTAAGTACTTCAACCCCATTCGATCCTGGGAATTTCACCATCTGGTGATAAGTCGAGGAGACTGCTCTCATCTTGTGCAGCCATGTCCTCCCTATAATCACGTTATAGGAAGAAGGAATATCGACAACTAAGAAATCTGTCCTCAACACCACTGATCCAGCCCAAACAGGTAGTGTTACCTTTCCAAGAGGCCAGACTGCTCCCGCACCGAACCCAATCAGGGGTGTTGAGGATTGCTCTAAGTCTGTTTGGGCCAACCCCAGCTTCTTGAACGCATCGTAGTACATCACCTCTGTACAACTCCCTGAGTCCACTAGAATCCTCTCAATGTCGTATTCCCCAACTCGTAGGGTTATGACCAAAGCATCGTTGTGGGGTAGTTGGACTTCTCCCAGGTCATCATCTGTGAATACTATGCTTTCATTGCACACATCGTTCCCTCGCCCTCTCTTGTTTCCCAATCGCATTACATGCTAATCGTGCTTGACTTGCCTTTGTAATAGTCTAACCTTATTTCTCGTATAAGGTGTGGCCAACCCATGTATCATGTGGATTACTCCTTTAGGATTTTGCTCGTAACCCAGTTCCATGGCTTTCCCTTTCTCCTTTGGATCCTCCTGGATAAATTCCTTGAGATAGTCCCGATAGACCAAATCGTCAAGTTGTCTTTTGTACATCTCACAATCCTCAGTCATATGGCCCCAATCTTTATGGTAACTGCAGTGCTGATTCGTAGCACGTTTTACATCCTTGTCTCCGCCTAGACTTGGGGGCCATTTGAAATATGGCTGATTCTTTATTCGATAAAGAATCCTATAAATTGGTTCCTTCCAAACCGTAGTGATAGAAAAGAAAGATTTGAGGTCAGGAGCTTGCTTATCCTTGTACGGCTCTTTCTTAGCCTGCCCATACTCCTTTCTCTCTCTATAAGTCTTGGGCTCTGGCTTATCCACCTTTTTGACAGGTGCCTTTGGCTGTTCGGCAATAATCCTGCCATCCTCACTAAGTATGTCATCCTCCATTCTAGCGTGTTGCTCTATCCGTTCCATCAGTTTAGCCAACGTGGCTACCGAATGTTTATTCAATGAGCGACGCAGCTCTCCTCAAACAGGCAAACCAGTTTTAAAGGTGGCAATTGCATACTCCTCACTGCAGCTTTCAATCTCGTTGAAAGTTTCCCAATATTTCTTTGCATAATCCCTAATCTGCTCGTTTTCCTCCTGTTTCATGGTGGAAAGACTTTCAAACGTCTTTAGGGCTTTTCTGCTTGTCAAAAACCGAGCAGTGAATTCCTAAGCCAACTGCCTCCATCCTCGTATGGATCGTGGGGCCAGTTTATGAAACCAAGCCAAAGCCACCTTGCCAAGACTGGAGGGGAACATCTTGCATAAGATGGCATCATCCCCCTCGTGCATGAACATAGCCTGTTGATAGTGCTGTATGTGAGCTACGGGATCCGTATTTGTCTCGTAAAGTATGAACGTACCGTGCTTCACTCTGCTCGGCAATCTAGCCTCTTGTAGCCTCTTTGCAAAGGGGGAGGCTGCAATATTACTTAGGGCCTTGCGTGCTGCTTCTCGTGCAGTCACTGTCCCATCCTCGAGCTCCTTCGATTTGTGAGCCGTAGCCTTGACCCAATCAGCATCAGGCCTCTCGTACCTGTCCCGATGATGCTTCCTTGTTTCCTCCTCTTCTGGGGTGGAACTTCGGTCTCTGCTCCTTCTTTTTCGTGAAGAAACCCTTCTTTCTGGTGTTCGGCTTTTACTTCTGTTTCTCCTCTTTCGTGGAGAAGTTTCGTATTGCCCTATGATAGGACTTCTGCTCCTTCTCCCTCGTGAATGAGCCTGCTTATGGACTACCAGAGTTCATCTGTCCTTCTAGAAATTCCTTCGAGAAAGTCTGGAATCTTCTGGGTGCTCTCGTACCCGTTGCAATTCTTGTATCTCGTACTCTCGTTTTCTAATCAAACGAGCGTACTCCTCGATTTCCCTTCTCTTTTTAACGAGGACATCGTTATCATTGTGTATACTTTTTGAATGGGTGACTGATTCCACTCTTCGATGAGACTTATTCCTTCTCGTGGAGCCAGTAGCAGTTCTGTCTCCTTTTTCTTTGGATTTATCTCTGTCATGTCTACCAGTGGGCTTTCTCGGAGCACCGGGTGGGGATTTATCTCTTCCCCCATCCAACTGGTCCTTTGGATTAAACGGCGTAACTGGATCTTCTTCCATCATGATTATTTTTCAGAAAAATTGGTTCGTTTCCCACAGACGGCGCCAATTGTATGGGGATGAAAACAATTGATGCTTCGGATCACCTTGAATTGCAACGGCTTATTCGTGTCTTTTCACCGGAACCCTAATTCGTCGTCGGAACCCTAATCTGCAAAAGAGACAAGGGGTGAGCGCACCTCTGCCTCTCGTGGCAAAGGCCCTCCGATGCTAAAGTTAGTATCACGTACTAGTCAATAAACCCTAATTATCAATAGGAGAATATAAGAATGCAACATATTGCGTACCTTTTTCCTTTAGGTTTACCTCATATTTATAGATTTGCGTATGCTTGTTCCCCAAGCATCCCTGTTGCCATAGGATTCCCAACTCGTATAGGAAACCCAGGATATCAAGGATTCTCGTTTCCATTATCAGTTTATTTAGAAAAGAGTCCTTTTAAGATTCTTTTCCATTACTGGCCAAACATCTCATTCTCATTGGGTATCTTTCCTAGATCCTATATTCTTGGGATCTTATCCCTTACGGGACATGACTATTCTGGAATCTTTCAGAGTATTCCCTCTGCTCCTATTCTTGATTAAAGCTCTTTCCTTGTTCGGCTCTCTCATAGCCGAACATTCCATCTGGACCAGTGGCCTCACATGTCATACGTCTCTTTATGACAAATGACTTCTCTTGTCTTCTAAACATGCCGAACAGACTTCCTGGTCCAATGACTCCTCATGTTATTGGCCCTTATCGCCGTTCAGCTCACTGCCCAGCAGTAAGTCCTGTCCAAACTTCCACGTGCTCTTATACACCACGTGTTCGGCAACTAAATGTATCTGTTCGGGAATACCTCCCTACAATGTTTCTTGCTTATGTTTAAAAAGGTTAAGACTTTTTCCTGTCCTCTCATTTGCTACTTTATCGCAGTCTGCTTTGTAGTTTATCCTGCACACTTGTTTTTGATTTTTGTACTTTTTTATTTATTGTTACGACGTTTGCCTGTTCTTTCAGCAACTCCGAAGAGTTCACGGATACAAAAAGTCTGGCTGTGCATGCCTGCACAATTCCAAAGGCTGGGCTGAGAGAGCACAGCATTTGGGTTTCCACAAGGCGGTTTGTTCCTTAATGGGATGGAAGAGTGCAGAGATCCTGAACAGTCAGTGGTTATGCTAGCTATTACCTGATGCTGAAAATGTGGCTCTCAAGGAAGACCTCATTATCTGGCCTCCAGTTGTGTTCATTCATAACAGTTCCTTGGGAGACATTAATCCAGATGGACGTGTAAGTGTACCTGTTGAAATGCTTGAGGGTATACTGAGAGGTAAGAAACACTCACATGAATGATTAGTCCTTACTGTTGCTATTTTTGAAGTTATGGTATTAGGGTTTACTAACAAACGGTCAGTTTCACAAAAGCCCTTGCATGCTTTGGCTGCTCTTTAATTACATATATATCATGAACCACATCACTTTACTAGTAATTTATACGAGTAAATGGGTTTGTGTTTGGAATATCTGTCAAAACTTATTTACATCTAATGAACTAAGATTATTCACCACAAGCAAGTCAGGTGATTGCACAGATTTTCTATAGAAAAAGCTTCTAACTTGTAAATAGAAGGAAATAAAAGTGGAAGTTGTTGGGTTCGCTCCTTGTGTTATTTTTGTGGAAGCCCAATATTTGTTGGCCCAATAATAGTTTGTTTGGCCCAAAAGAGGTATATTTTTTGGGCTAATTTTTGATGGAATATTCTACACACTTTGAAGCACATGTTTGGCACATGTTTTGTAAGCTTCTCCTGGAAGCTAATTTGTCTTTTGTCTCTTGGGAAAACAAGAAGTTAGTAGCCTTTGGAAAGAAAGAAGAAAAACGTGTTTGCAGTATGTGCTTTGTGTTCGACTGTGCTAAAGTGGAAGCTTAAGGGCCATTTTGTTCTCCTAATCTCGTCAGCATCTTCATGCATTTTGGGATAGATTTGGCTCCTGTATTTGGGCTCTCCATTCGGCAACTTTGGAGGGTTTTGGTTCATTATTTGGTGAGGTCTTTCCTCTTTTTGTATTGGTGATTGTTGGATACACCTTAGAGTGTTTGTGAGATCTTGTATCTCTTTGTAAACCCATTTGTAAGACATTCATTGATAGTGGAATCGAACTCCGGTCTTGTGGATGTACCTCACATTTTGGGGGAACCACATAAAAATTTCTTGTGTTCATTTGGCTTGTGGTTTTGCACATTTGGATTATATTCGCTATAGTATTATTATTTCCTTCGTGATTTACTTGTGGGATATTCCGCATATTTTTCCCAACAGAAGCTTCTAAAAGGAATTCAAAACTCACCTTTGTAAAACTAGGTTGAGCACTCTGCTCATTGCTCATTGGATTCCACATACAATTCACCTTAAAACTTATTTTCAATTGGCTCACGCTCTTGCATTCTTTCTCCACCAATTGGATGCAGAATCAGAATCAAATCCTTGGTTGATTCACTTTATCTGCCACTATTCTGTCTTTAATGCTTACGACTCTCTCGGTCCACTGCTAATCCCATGGGAAAATGACAACTCAGAACGAGTTTTGATAATTAATATCCGCCAAGAACATTTTCAGCATTAACAAATGTTCTTAGCATATCATTGACGGGTATTAATTATCAAAACACGTCATTGGCCGTCATTTTTCCTAATCCCATCTACTTTATGTCGTTCATGTAATCTAATTTTCAAACTATCGCGCAACTGTGTTAGATTTATTATATTTTATGTTTCTATTTTGAAAGAGCATTGCACGGGCGTCTCTGCGTTGTTATGTCTCTTGTAGTATTCCTTTGAAATGTCATATGCAATAAGATTTTTTGCACATTGTTTACATGACAATCACATGTTCTAGATGACGAGAAACTTGGAAGCATAAGTTAGAACTTTCGATGGAAGCAATCAAGCCTTGTGTATGAATTCGTCCCTTTATTCTATTGTCAAGAAATAGTGTAGTTTGTAAATCTTAGAATGGAATGAAACTATAGGTGAGTTTTAGAGTGCTTTCCTCTCCAGCATTCACTTTATTCCTTGTTTGGTAAATCTTATGCTCTTCTAGTAACAAAATACTTGGGACACTAACGCCCTGTTTGGATGTTAGATTTGGAGCCCAAATTTGGAGCCCCTCGGATTTGTACTCCTGGCCCCATGTAAATCAGGTCTTTAGGAAAGAAAAAACAGTAGGTGGATTTGGGGTGGATTTGGTGTCTCCTGGATTTGTAATTCGGGCGTTGCTAGATTTACTAATGACATGGGGTACCCCTTTTATTGCTCAAGCGAGGTGAAACTTGATAATCGTGCCCCTCATAACCCTACCAGCTCGTCCACCTCACCTACCCATTTTTGTGGACGTTCTGTTGAGAATGAAATAGGGGAGATAGAGAGAGAGAGAGAGAGAGAGAGAGAGGAGGAGGAGGAGGAGGAAGTGGTGGAGGAGGCCGCCGATCGAAATTTCTGATGACTCCATCGCCATGCGAAATTTATGGGTCTGCTCACCAAATTACAAGAGAAAACTTTGAGATCAGATATCAGTGAGAGAGGGCAGAGAGATCAATGATTTTTGAGAGAGAGAGAGATCAGTGAGAGAGGGGACTGGGGAGTGAGACAAACCAGAGAAAAGAAATGGTTGAACTTATCTCTTCCACGTTATTTCCAAAGTGGGGAAAAAATAATCTAGTGGTTTGGTTCTTAGAAACTACAATGTCCCAATCCAAGAGTCTAGAATGATTGAAATTAATCCAAAGGTCACAAATAATCCAAATTGGGACCAAAAAAAAAAACTCCCAACATTAAAGCTCCTTGCACTTTATAAGATAAGGATAAAATTATCAAATAAGTTGAATTAATTATATTAAAAAAAGGGAATTGATATTCGCGCTCCAAGATTTACTGCAGGCGCTCCACCTTTTTGTTTTTACACTGTGATGTTGCCAGCAACATCACAGTGTAAAAATAAAATATACACTGATGTTGCCAGCAACATCACAGTATAAAAACAAAAAGGTGGAGCGCTTGCAGTAAATCTTGGAGCGCGAAAATCAGTTCCCTAAAAAAATAAATTATTATATCTTAAAAGTTCAATAGTAAGAAAATAACTACTTTCATAAATACAATTTTGATTTAATGCCTAATCATATAATTATATTGCAATTATTGTATTATAAATATTAAATCTATACACAAGGGCAATTAAGTTATTTGACATCTTATCCCAACATATCCATCATCCAAATTCCCCTTCTCAAAAAACCATCCGAATATCTCATCACAAATCCACGCTTCTTAAGAGATAGGGTCACCCTTCTTAATATATCACTCCTCATTACATATTCTCCTTCAAATCCACCATCATTCTATATCCACATGTTCGGCTCCGAAGTGGCTCAAGGACTGAGCGCGGGCGTGGCAAGACTTGTCGCAACTAACGTAAAGAACTAGATGCCACTTTGCAGTGATGGTTCGTGATTTTGCCTCAACGAGAGAGGACTTAGCTATTTCTTAACCGTGTAGCAAAAGAAGTAACAACGTAAACTAACTTTATTATGTCAGAATAATAAAGTTTGGGTACAACGGGAAAGTAAAAACCCAAATTACTTGAAGAAGTAATTGAGTGAATGCAGAAAAAGTAAAGATAGTTGCTTCGCTGGGAAGACTTTGGTTCAAGCACCGGGCTTGATTGATGTGTGAACCCTTTTTTCTTCTTGTGAACTAGTATTTATAGGCAAATACTGCACTCGTCCAGATCTGAGCTAAGTTTCCCGCCTCCACCACAATTTGACAAGTCTCACATGTTTGCTCCAGATGTTGCCAAGTGTTCGAAATAACTTCTCACTAACATATTTAATGGGATCATGGGTGGATATTTGGGAGTTCCCTATATTACCCATATATTATTTGATCATAGGCAATTAATGGGATAATGGGCCTATTTCTCCTCCTTTTTTCGTGGGCTAACAAAAAATTCTAGCCATTTGACCTGGTCAAATGGCTCTTTGCAAGGTAAGAAGCACTTATCCACCTTCCACTTTTCATGGGATCCATGGGTAATGGTCCATTTAATTAAATTAAATGGCCTCTTATATACTTTACCCACAAAAATGCTTCTAGAGACATAATCAACTTTCATGGGCTACAGGCATCTCTATTCTTACTTATATATATAGGCCCAAAAATACTAAGTCTGTGGCCGAATTAAGTTAAAATTAATCGGGCCCAATAAATATTGTCTTGGCCCATTAATTTTAATCCAATACATCTCTATTTTTGGTCCAATCTAATCAAATAATAATTAAATGGCCTTTCAGCGCTAGCCTAGGACTGGGTGCCAAAAACAGGTGTAAACAATGTACCCTAGGCCTTGATCTTGTTCAAGATCTAGGCCTGTTGATTAGGACAGAGTACAGTTTTTGGCAAACCAAACGAGTCCTTTGATCTTTATCAAATCTTCAAAAAGTTGTTAGGCTCTATCTTAGCCTAAGAACTTTGTTAATGGTGGCCTAAACTTGAGGCCTTTTTGAAACTTTATACTTGAATAATTACTATGGCCTCAGTTTCGACCTTTTTGATTCAATCCTCTATGATTTCCTTGGTAGGTTTTTCCTAAAATCCTTCATTTCCCACATAGTAGGATAATGATGCTTGAGGTATTTTCCATTTGTCAAATGCTTATGTAAACCACCATCCAAGTCCATTAGAAGATACACATTACCGCTGAGGAGTCGAGAAATCTAGTATGGTCATTCCCATGTTGGAGACCACTTGTCGTACCTTGCATTCTTTTCTCCTAGAGGAAAAACAACCCTCCAAACTAAATCTCCTTCAAAAAAGACCACAATTTCATCGATGTAGATCTCCATGAAACGGCCAATGAAATCATGAAATATGGCGTTCATTGCTCGTTGGAACGAAGCGCCTGCATTCTTCAGGCAGAAGGGCATTACAACCCACTTAAAAGTTCCCAGGGCTCCGGGACACCTAACAGCAATCTTAGCCGTATCGGCCTCATCGATGAAGATTTGATTGTAGCCAAAATGTCCATCCATGAAGGACAGAACCTTATGACCAGAAGCTCCATCTACTAACTGATTTACAACTGGTATTGGGTATTCGTCCTTTGGGGATGCCAAATTCAGATTTCTAAAGTTCACACATACTCTGACCTTGTCGTTCTTCTTAAGGACTGGCACAATATTAAAGAGCCAAATAACATACCTGGCTGTGCGTATGAACCCAACATTGAAGAGTCATTCGATCTCATCTTTGACTTGCAAATAGACCTCATTGGACATTCGCCTTGGCGGTTGTTTGAAAGGTCTGAATTTTGGTTGAATAGGCAGCTTGTGCTCCACCAAGTCTCTAAACAGTCTTGTGAGTTCCTCATAAGTCCAAGCAAAACAGGACTTGAACTCTTTTAAGAGCTGGATGAATTTCTCTTTCACGACCTCTAGCACAAGTTGGCTAATATATACAAGTCTGGGATTCTCTGAATCTCCCAAATTAACTTCTTCCAAAGGATTTTACACGTCAGCCTTTAGATCATCCAATTTGGTTGGGGCTGCTTCAAGGTCTTCCAACTGGATTTCATCCAGATCTTCAACTAGATTTTCATTCTCGTTGATTACTTTGGCCGCAAAAGCTAAATGATCTTCATCTGACTCTTGATTTCCCATCAGCCTATTCTCTAATAAATAAGCTTCAAACTTTGACAATGTGGTTTGAAGGGCCACATGTTTCTCCATTTTTGAAGGGCTTACTGACATTGAGAAGGGCGTTTGAATGAAACTGTAATCGGCCTACTTGACTCTATGATTATTGGCCCGATTAACTCTTGAAAAAGTGCCTTCACTTCTTCTGCTGACTTGTTGTTATGAATAGGGGCTATTTTATGGCGGCCATATTTATCAAGACCTGCCACCTTCATTGGACCAACCCCTTCATCGTATAAATGGGCCTCAGCATGGTTACTAGAGACCTGGAAAGGTCTGCAGCCAACCCATATCACCTCCACATCGTGTTGATTCCAAAAGATAAGACATTGGTGAAAGGTTAAGGGAACTGCTAAACAGGAGTGAATCCAATCTCTCCCCAATAGAACATTGAAGGAAGAGTGTGAATTAATAACAAAGAAAGGTGTTGTTAAGGTCTTGGATCCCACTGTTAAGTTCATGATCAGAATACCTTGACAAGCTATCTCTTTTCCAGTGAAATCAATCAAGGTTAAAGTGCATGAAACTAGGTCTTGATCTGTCTTTCCAAGCTTCTGCATCATAAACCTGGGATTGAGATTTGTTGCTGACCCATTGTCCACCAGGATACGATTGACTGGCATACCATCAAGACAACCAGCAATGTACAAGGGCTTGATGTGTTTGTTCATCGTGAGACTTGGCCTCTCAAAGATCATGCTAACTGCCCGATCCTCAGTCTTTCCTTCAGTCTCGTCCTTTAGCACAATCACTGAAGGCCCGTTCAGTCCTACAAAGAAGGACTCGTTAAAAATTTTAGTTGTCTGCCCCATCTCTACAACATCCCCTTCCATAGCTGTTGGAGTATTGTTTTTGGCCTCTAGCTCTACTGGTAGGATCACAACCACGTTGTATTGCATATCAAGACCCTGTCCAAGCCTGAACTTTTTGGCTTGTGGATTCAGATTTGACTTGCCCCCCGAGTCTGGCTTCCTTGGTTCAATGGCTGTCTTCTGGAGCAAAGTGACTTGCCTTGGTGGAGGCTGAATCCTAGCCTACTTAAGAGTTCTTTCCAAGAGAGGTTTTTTCATGGAAACAGTAGCTTGCTTTGCAGGTGGTTGGGTAGCAGCCTCCTTGTATGTCTTCTCCAAATGAACTTGCTTCTTAGGTAAAGTCCCTGGAATAGGCTCAATGATAACCTCTTCCAAAGTCATTTCCAAGGGTTTGTATACTGTTTTAGCCTTACGTTTTTCAACCATAGGCTCTTGAACTGGGACTTCCATCTTCATCTTCTCCTTGGGATTATCTTCAATCATTGGTTCATCCAGTAGATCTGTCTCTTCCTCAGCCCTTCTAGCTACCTACCTGAATCGTTGGCGGTGCCTCTTCTGAGATTTGGACAAAGGCGGAGGTTCAGAAGGACACTTGGGATGCTCAATCCTGTGCCACTCGTCTGGAGGACTGACTGGAGGTCTCACAGCCCTGGGCTTATTCTTGGATGGAGCAGAAATCCTCAACTTGTCTAGCTCATCCTCAACTTCAACCAAACCTAGCTGAATTCGGTTGAACATGGATTCGCGTACAACCCTTCTCCTCTTAGATTTGTGTGGCTTCTTAGGACTAGGTTCAGTCCTTCCCACAATAATGCTTTTCAGGACTAGCTTGTAACGCCCCGAATTTTGGGTACGTTAAGAAGACAATTTATTGATAAAATCTGTAACGCCCTGAATTTTTGGGTACGTTAAAAGGACATTTTATTCATACAATCAAATGGAGTTTGGCTCTTATTACAACAAATACTCTCATAGGAGTTCAATATTTTACACAAACGGAGGGGGATTCTAGGGTTCCTAACTACAGCTCCTCAGCACCTCTATTCTTGCCAGCTCCTCAGCTCCAAAGCCTCCACGGTGATCTGCTACCCTGATTATCTACAAAATCTGACACATTATACCAGCGTCACCACCGATATAATATGTCAGGGTCACCAAAAAGGCAACACCGTGAGCTACAAAGCTCAGCAGAGTAATCCCATACCCGCTAACCCATACTTACAAACAACAGGAAATAACACATCGATTTCCACATGATAAGTATAAACACAGTTTAATCAATGACACATCCACATTCGTTAATCAACTATCGTTGGTGTCCAAGATTTCAGAGTTTCTCCTACGCGACTCATCGTAGACCGTGTCAACATTTTCACTTACAAAACAATCTTTCAAAAAAAACATTTGTTTAGCACAAAACATTTGCATTGGCTCCGTACCGCGGATAACCAAGCTACACACCCAACCTCGGTTCCGCCGTTCCGGACTCCCGAGTATCCTCACAATGGTTCCGCCGTCCCGGGTTCCCATTGGCACACAAAAATATTTGCATTGGCTCCGTACCGCGGATAACCAAGCTATACCTCACCATGGTTCCGCCGCTCCGGGTTCCCATGGGAACACACACATTTCAAAACCCTCGGTTCCGCCGCTCCGGGTTCCCGAGTCTCCCACAATGGTTCCGCCGCTCCGGGTTCCCAATTGGGGGTTTTCGAAATCTAAAAACATCGGTTCCGCCGCTCCGGGTTCCCGAGTATCCCCACAATGATTCCGCCGCTCCGGGTTCTCATTGGGTTTTTCAACACACACCACACAATGGGCTACCACGTCCGGCCACATTGCGGTTTTCAAAACATTTCAAAAACCTTTTCAAATGTTTCTTTTACACACGCACACAACTTACATAATGCCACCCAAAATCTGTCATTATGTTGTTTCAAAATATTTCCTTCCTCGAAAAATATTTCCTTTCATTACTCACACCCTAGGTGTCATATTTCTACTTTCTCGAATATCGTGTCTCGTTACATGCAAAGACTCCGCGGTAGGACAAACGTAAGCAAGAATCATCCTAACAAGTTCATCCAATTCTATATTACTCATCACGCTCAATTACTACTTATAGCATAACGCCACATGTACGGACGTCTTTGGAGTGTATCACTTATGCTTTATTCAAAGCACAACGCCACATGTACGGACGTCTTTGGAGTGAAATCAGTTATGCTTTATCACATACCATAAGCAATACAGGCAACTTATATATACATACTCATAATCATCTTTAAAGATCAAAATACAAATACTTCTAAACAAACGATAAGTACGTAAATAAAGATAACCTACTTTATACTTAGGAAAGTGAATAAATAGGGAGTAAGTAAGGATTTCCTTACAGTTCTTCTAGGCGGTAGTCGGCTACGGAAGGTTAGTCGGTTACGGAAAGTACGTCGGTGGTCGGGCGGAGTAACTTCCTACGGTGGTCTCCGGTAGCTTCGAAAGAGAAAGGTTCTCTCGAAACTTCTACTAGACTAAACTACTACTACTTTATAGATCGAAGGGTGGTCGAGTGGCGGTCTAGTGGCGGCCTAGGTTGAGTTTCTTGAAGAACTCAAGAACTACTCAAGAACAAAGAAAGAACTAACAAGAACAAAGGAAGAACAAAGGAATTCTAGAGAGAGAAGTTGTAGAATGGGAGGTGTGAGTTCAATGCTTGGAATGGGGTCCTATTTATAGGAAAAATCTTGGCCCTCTCCTCCCTCTCATGACCGGCCCCCTTCTCTCTCTCTCTACCTCAAATTTTGACACATGGCATGCAATCTTTGAAAGATCAAAGTCTAACCCTAGGCTTGCATGGCTAGGTTAGGCTAAATGGTAGGCTTGCATGGCTAGTTTGTACCAAGGATGGGATTTATGGAAGATTTGTTGGAAGATTTGGAGACAATGGTACAAGGTTCTTGTTTAAACAATTGAAAGTTGTACAATGGGGAGTTATGTTTGGTTAGGGGAAAGATTTACCCATGGATTTGAAAGGACAATGGAAGATCAACCAATCTTCCACTCACTTTCCTCCTCTCTCTCTCTCCTCTCTCCCTCCTCTCTCTCGGCCCCTCTCTCTCTCTCTCTCGGCATCTCTCTCTCTCTCTCCCCTAGTACACTACACACACACACACACACACACATATATATATATATATAAATGCAAGAAAGAATAAGAAAGGTACAAAGGTACAAGATTCTTTCAAAACCAATAACCAAAAATCCAATTAGGCACATGTCCCACTAAATAAATAAACTAGTGTACTAATGTACTCTAGGAATATCAACTTCCCAATAAATTAAACCAATTGGGTACAAAACCCCAATATAAAATAATAACAAAGTACTTAGGAAATCTTAGGTTTTAAAGGCTACATAATAAAATATGGGTACTTCATCACATGGGGTTTAAGAAAATATTATTTTAATGAACTCATGTACTTGGTGAAAGAATAAATCTATTACCCAATGGATAATAAATCCCCTAACATTTATTGTCCAATGGATAATAGCTACAAGGAAACTTTTTATAGTAAAATAATCAAAAAGGTACCTTAAGTAATTTTATAAAAATCTATAATAGTACTTTGTCCAAATCTTTCTTTAAACCCATTTAATATAAAGAATTGGGTTTCTATTATCCAATGGATAATAGTTCCCCTAACTTTTATTGTCCAAAGGACAAAGAATAAAACCAAATTAATAAAAAGAAATAAATAAGTAATTTCTAGGGTTTGAAAAGGTTGACTAGTCACATCAACTTTATTGGAAGGTTCCCTAGTCACATCGGTACTTTATTTGGTCAAAAGACTTTATTACCCAATGGTTACTAACTTCCTTAGCGGATATTACCCAAAGGAGAATAATTCCCCTTGCGGTTAATAACCATTGGACAAAAGAGTACAATTACCATTTATTTTAAAATAAGATTTTAAAAAAAAGACTACATGTACTTTTATAATAAAAAGCTTATTATCCAATGGACAAAATTTACCCTTGTGGTTATCAACCAATGGATAATAGAGGGGTGGGAGAATCCCCAATAAACAAAGAATAAATGTACTTTGCACATGTTTTTATAAACCATTTAAAATACTATATCTTGTACTTACCAAAATATTTTAATAGGAAGCCTATTGTCCAATGGATAAAGATTACCCTAATCATTATGGACCAATGGGTAAAGACAAATGTTCAAAAGTTTCAAAAGGTCCAAAAGGTTCATCTAGCAACTAGGTAAGTTGGTTGCTCGGTTCCTCCAACTAGTCGGTTGGAAACTAACTAAATTGGTCACGTAGGTTTGTCTAGTCACGAGTTTAACCAATGACCAAAAAATCTAACTACGACGGAAATTAATAAGCAATCATATAGCCACACAAGAGAAAAATAAGTAATTCAAATAAAATTCAAATATTTAACAAAATTTTTATTGACCAAAATTCAGGGTCGTTACATAGCTTGCTAGGATTGGCATGATGGCCACACTCTATACATATCATGGAGCAAGTTGGTCTCTCCGATTTCTTCACTCCTGTAGGTCTGGACCACCATGAATTCTGCTTCTTAAACCTCTTGACCCATTCAGTCCTGTAATCCACTTCATCATAATAAGGATCCTAGAACATGCCTGGGCAGGACTTATAAACTTCTCTAGAAAGGGCTCCCAAACTTATCTTCTGCATCGGACCAATCCTAAGCTTGCATCTCATGTTAACAGAAACTATATTTGTACTCAGCCCTGAGGGAAAAGGATTGCCATCCACCCCCATGGGATGCTTGTCCTTCTCGGGAAATTTGAACTCCCCCCCACTTAATTTTGTCCTGAATATCATTTCTAAATACTATGCAGTTGTAGGGAGGTATTCCCGAACAGATGCAAATAATTCCCGAATAGGCGCTATGTGAGAACATGGTTCAAATAAAGACAGAATAGACACCATGCAAAACGGTGCTCGGGGATAAGGACCAACGACATGAGAAGTCATTGGGCCAAGATGGTTGTACAAAGTTTTGGTCCAGTAAACATGAGAAGTTGTTGGACCAATACATTAATAAAAGGACAATGACATGTGAGGTCACTGGTCCAAGTAATTTGTTCGGCAAAGAGAAGGCCAAACATGAGGAGAGCTCCCGACAAGACTTTGGTCCAAGTAGTTGATAAAGGACCAGTTACATGTAAAGTGACTGGTCCAAACAGTCAATATTGCCGAATAAAAAAAAACACTCTGGAAGAATCCAGAAACAATGGGATAAGATCCTGAGAATGTAAGATCTGGGAAAAATACCCAACCGGAGTAGGATGCTCGGCCAATTGTGAAAAAAGAGTCCTAAAAGGACTAAGGTAATGAATTGCTAAGGGAAACGAGAATCCTTGATATCTTGGGTTTCTATATGAGATGGGAATCCTAGGGCAACAGGGATGCTTGAGCAGCAAGCATACGCAAATCTATAAATATGAGGTAAACCTAGAAACAAAAGGTACGCAAATCGAAGCATTCAAATTGTTTTCCTACTGATAATTAGGGTTCTTCTGCCAGTACGTGATACTAACTTAGGCATCGGAGGGCCTTTGCCACGAGAGGCAAAGGTGCGCTCACCCTTTGTCTGTTTTGCAGATTAGGGTTCCGACGACGAACTAGGGTTCCGGTGAACTGCACGAGTAGCCATTGTAGTCTCCTACTATTCTAAGGCATTAGTGATTTTCATCCCCCTACAGCAGTTATTAGTTGTCTGACTCTAAGAGTTGTGGTACTTACAATATTCTTTGCCCTTCAGTTCTTCTAGAGTTGGAAATTTTTGACCAAAGGGCAGTTTGAGCAACTTGTCAGCAAATAGTTGATCAAAGATAGCCTCAGCCCTGCCATCGTCAAAAGTATAGGCCCTGGTTGGCCTATTAAAAGTGTTCTAGATAGGCTGCTTTGTTGGTTCCATCTTGACAAAGACCTTGCAAACATATGGCTTCTTATTGATGATTTCAGCCACTGCCACATCTAGGTTTGCTTATGTTTTCACTGCAGCAACCTCGTAATTAGGGTCACGGTAGTACGTTCCATCGGATGCAGTCTTCCTGTCTTGCTCCTCCGCCAAGAGCCTCTCATAATGAGATGCCTTAGAAGACAACTCGAATAAGTCTCTGAACTCTGTCCCATAGAACTTCTTCTTCATTTCGAAGCCCAAGCCGTTTAATGTTATGCGCACATATTCGGCCTCTGGAAGGACAATCTTGCACTTAAATCGAGCAGTTTTAAACCTTGCAAGATAGGACTTGATTAGCACCCAAGATTGTATAATCTTGGTGCTCAAATCCTCTAACTTGTGGCTTTGATCTATTTAAGTAGTCGTTTTTTATTCCATTTTGCATGTAAAGTATTTTTATGTGTGTTTCAGGTAAAGCGTGTTAATAAGGCAATTTTTAATGCCATGGAACGCTCCGGAGTGCGGCCTAGCATCCCACCGTCCGACGGCACTCATTTCATCGCTAACGAAGCCTAAACGGTGCGATAAGAAACCTTGGAGAACGGCCGGTGGTCAATTATGACATGGAGTGAGCCATAGCTCATGAAGCAAGGCGAACGCGTCAAGGATGGTTCCGAGGACATCCGTGGGACCAAGGCCTTTTGACACACCTACGCCAAGTCCCGTTAGTCAAGTAATCAAGCATCGAATGGCCGTTGGGGCACCACAAGGCCTGAAGTGCCAAGCTGTTCCCATTTTACAGAAAACAGAGAAAGGTACCGGTACCTCAAAATAATGGTACCAGTACCATGTTGCTAAAATTGAAGACAGTTGAGTTGGTACTGGTAGCATGTTTTTGAGGTACCGGTACCAATGCCCTTCGACTAGATTTTTATGCTAAATGTTTCAACCTTCTATTTTTGGAAAGTGTCTACTTTAGGCATATTTTTTGGATATTTTGGGGGCCTTTTGGTCCATTGTATGGCTGATTGTTTAGCCTTATAAATAGCTTTTAATGTCATTTATGGCCATTATGTATTCATCTACACTTTAAGTCTTTTAATGTTTTAAGAGTTCCATAGCTATACTTCAAGCTTTCTTAATTACTTCCTTCAAGAACACTTCAAGGTATTGGTTGTTTGTTAATTTCTCGAGTATTTATGTTGTAGCTAAGTTTTGGATCTACTTATAAATCAAGTTTATTTCCGTTTTTATCGGTTAATCATGTTTGCCTTTCTAAGCATAATTTCTAGTATTTGTGCTATGTGAGAGTAGTATATAGGTTTGGTCATGGGGTGAGGTTCACTCTATGATTTAGTAGTTCAAATGGTTTCTCTTAAACTTTAGCTTAATTTCAAGTTTTTGAATGAATTAAACTCATGATGTCTAGTTTTGATCATGGGGTTGGTGGCTTCTTTGATCAATGAAGTTTATCGCCTTGTGCTATGAGCTTGATAATCTTACGCGTGCGAACGATCCTTTTTGGTCTCTCACTTGCGTTAAATGAGTTCAATTTGAATTAGAGCTTTGAATTAAGTTATTAGTAATCTTCAGCTTTTAATTCTTCTATTGGAATCCGGACGGTTTCGGTCCACTCTTGAGTTAGATAAAGAAACCGTTTGACGGCTAAGTCGTGGGTAAATCAATCCCTTTGACTCAACCATCTTTAATCTAGTTTAATTCCGAGTTTAAATTTTGTCATTCAATTCAAAAACCAAAGTTGGCCGCTTTAACGCCACAACTCTCTACGAAACTTCTATTATGAATTCGCTTAAGAAGATTTCTCTGTGGTAACAATTCCGGTCTTACCGGTTATTATGCTTTCAACGATCTAGCCCTACGCTTGGGGTGCGAACCTTTCTAAGAGGTTAGGTTGCGACGAAGCAGGACTCTACAAATTCGAGATGAGTTTGACGATAACATGACAGGTCTATCAACGTCACTTCTGGTTCTACCCTATAGAATTGCTGGTGGAACATCTCCTCCAACTGTGCCCAGGTCTACATTGAGTTAGGTGGCAAGTTGATGTACCAAGTAAAGGCTGTCCCAGTAAGAGAATTGGGAAAGAGCCTCAACTTTAGAGCATCAATGGTCCCAGCCTCTCCACATTGGACTTGAAACCTGGCAATGTGCTCCACTATTGACTGCATGTTTTCTCCATTGAAGGTCTGGAATTCTGGGACTCTATAACCCTTAAGGAAAGGTGTATTGTCCACCTCTTCGATATGAGGCTTCCTATACATTGGCCTGCCTAAAGGTCTAAAACCAGGTCCTAACTGCTCCTGAAGCAAGTTTAGGACTTGGTCCCTTTCCAAGAACTTGTTTGGCACAGGAGGCGATTGTCGGTTTGCCTCTTATGGCTGTTGGTTCTGGATTGGACTTGCCCCCGAGTATCAGAGCTTTGAGGAGTAGGAGCAACTCCTTTGTCCTTTCCAGAGCCCTGACCTCCTTGCAAAGGCCTTTTGTCTATCTTGTCAGATTTGTCAGGTCTGCTCCGATTTTCAACCAAAACAAACCTTTGATCGTTATTTGCTGGAGGGGTCTGGGCTCCTCCAATGACAACTCCCTTCTCTATTTGCCCCCTGAGCATAGGGCTATTAAATGAGGTAGCGTGGTAAAATGTTTGAGGAGGGAGAAGTGCCCCCAGTAAGCCAGCTTGGTCTTGATTGTTGCCATAGACACCAAACCGTGGAAAGCCCTGCTGCTAAGGGACAAGCGGTAACCTCTCTGTAAGCATAGCAATCATTTTGTGGATTGCTATAGCCAGAGGTTCCAAGGACTGAGAGAACGATTGTGAGATTGATTGTGTCACATCATGGGAGATCTTGTGTCTTGCCAAAAACATAAAAATTTTGATGCTGTCTGTAGCGTCGCTAAGATCTTGAGCGCTGATCTGAGGAACAACTTCCTCGAGTAATGAAGCGTCGACTGCCACTCCCTCAAGACTCTGTGGTGGATCCGGTTGCTACTGTTGTTACTTCCTTGCCATAATAAAACCCTTAGACGATTAGGGTCCCACCGGGCGTGCCAAAAAGATGTTCGGCTCTGAAGTGGCTCAAGGACTGAGCGCGGGCATGCCAAGACTTGTTGCATCTAACGTAAAGTACTGGATGCACCTTTTCTAACTTCGTAACTGTACGGCGAAAATGCTACAAACCTAAGGGCTAGATTGCAGTGATGGTTCGTGGTTTTCCCTCAACGAGAGAGGACTTAACTATTTTCCAAACCGTGTAGGAAAAAAAGTAACAATGTAAACTAACTTTATTATGTCGGTATAATAAAGTTTGGGTACAACGGGAAAGTAAGAACCCAAATTACTTGAAGAAGTAATTGAGTGAATGCAGGAAAAATAAAGATAGTTGCTTCGCTGGGAAGACTTTGGTTTAAGCGCTGGGCTTGATTGGTGTGTGAACTTTTTTTTCTTCTTGTGAACTAGTTTTTATAGGCAAATTCTGCACTGGTCCAGATCTGAGCTAAGTTTCTCGCCTTCACCACAAGTTGACAAGTGTCCCATGTTTGCTCCAGATGTTGCCAAGTGTTCGAAATAACTTGGGATCATAGGTGGTTATTTGGGAGTTCCCTATATTACCCATGTATTATTTGATCATGGGCAGTTAATGGGATAATAGGCCTATTTCTCCTCCTTTTTTCGTGGGCTAACAAAAACTTCTAGCCATTTGACCTAATCAAATGGCTCTTTGCAAGGTAACAAGCACTTATCCACCTTCCCTTTTTATGGGATCCACGGGTAATGGTTCATTTAATTAAATTAAATGGCCTCTTATATACTTTACCCACAAAAATGCTTCCAGAGACATAATCAACTTTCATGGGCTATAGGCCTCTCTATTCTTACTTATATATATAGGCCCAAAAACACTAAGCCCGTGGCCGAATTAAGTTAAAATTAATCGGGCCCAATAAATATTGTCTTGGCCCATTAATTTTAACCCAATACATCCCTATTATTGGCCCAATTTAATCAAACAATAATTAAATGGCCTTCCAGTGCTAACCCAAGACTGGGTGCCAAAAATGGGTGTAAACACCACCTAATACAAATCCTCCATCCAAACGGGCCGTAAATGCTCCGGACACAATCCAAATACCGAGGCTTGTGAACATGCTTCTGGTGGGTGAATTTTGAATGCTCCTCCCCAACCCCCGCTCCCCGATCTCTGTCTCCTCATTTCGTTCTACATGGCTGGCGTCATCCTCCCAAAATCCCCCCCTTTGAGACTCAAAATCAAAATCCTAGCAAAATCTCGAGAAGATTTTGTTGCTTATTTTTGAAGATTTCTCAAGAATTCCCTGTCAGAGAATCACCCACTCTCTCTCTCACACAAACACACTAATCAGAATCCTAGCAAGATTTTCCAACATGATTTTACCAAAGTAATCCCATAAAAAAGACAAAAAAAAAAAAAAAGCAAGAAATCCCATAAAAAAGACAAAAAAAAAAGCAAGAAAATAGAAAAAGGGACATAGGGAAATGGTGAAAAGTCGAAAATTCCATTAAAGTACGGAGTAAAATTTTAAAAATAGCTACAATACATGAATAGTACCCACTATAGCAGCAAAAAGTCAAGATTGCTCTAGCCTTGAGGCTCCCCAATCAGGGGGCTCAATTGGGAAACTTGGGGCAAAAAGTGATGGCCGCTTAGATGCCCAAAGAAGGCCAATCCTCCTTTAGGCAAGTAAGCGTGGGTTCTCTCTATCCACGATATGGTTTTTTGCCCATCTAATTGTATCCCTCGATTTTTAAGAGAAGGTCTGGGGTTCAAATCTATAGATAGACGTCAAACCCTTTAGGTGTTTACTGATTTCCCTTATACCACAGATGTTTATTACATCAATCTTTTCAGGGCTCACAATAAACACACAAAAATAAGAAAAACACAAATTTATGTGTATTTTTATACCTTTTAATACACATTCACCATTGTTATTAGAATTTTCCTTATTATATTTGCAATAGAAATTCTGTGTCTATGTAAGCCACCAACCTTTGAAATCAGTACTTACTTTTCCTAATTGGCAGCTAATATAGTATGACCCGGCTGAGAAAATTTGTGCGTGGGTGCGTCAATTCTTTCGAACTAGGGTTGTTAACGGTTCGATTTGGTCGGGCTTTGAAGACAATGTCCACTGAACTGAACCAAAACATAGTGCAGTGTTTGGATCATAAGTTAAGTTGGTTTGGTTGTTTGCATTTGTCTTGGCAAAGATATTAAGAACGTCAAAGAATCTATCAATGATGTGGAACCCAAAGAACACATTTCTCTTCGGCTACCTGTAGGAAGTGTTTTGCTGTCAGTGGGTGAGAGAGAAGGGAATTAGACAAATAAACGATTTCGAGTCTCAAAAATATGCTAATGCTGTGTTTATTGAGGTAATTGAACAAAAGTTACAACGGAGAACTTTATAGAAACATTGTGTAAAGAATAATATATAGCTACAAATATATGCTAAAAGAAAGAATACACGCCAAACAAATAAAAAGGGAAGAAGAAAATAAAAAGAACAGAGAGGACTCTTGTTTTTTCTCCTTCCTCTATCTCCTTAACTAAACTTGTGTACAGCATAAAGTAGATCCTCTTGTTTATGATGTGTGAATCTCGACATTTTACTGATATTCGGAGGGAAACGAAGCTTTTCTGATAGTCTATCTCCTTTGGAAGTTAAGGAACTTGATGCCATAGGCGAAGACTAAGAAGAATCCGAGCACCCAACCCAAATGGGCAAACACTATGGGTACGAGGAAGTCTTCATCAAAACCCATATTGTCTTTAAGGAATATCTTGACTGTTGTCACAGTCCCATCTTGTAATGTAAGTGCAGTATCCTTGTCTCCAACTTGAGAGGTGAAAATACCATAGATTGTCCAAGCGACGGGAGAGCACCAGTAGTACCACCTCCACCACACAGGGATAAGCTGCAAATTTTTGATAACATGTCATGATTATGAGGCTATATTTAGATATTGAATACGCAAATAATACGAATAGAAAGTGAAAAGCGTGCAAAAGTGAAAAGCAAGTATTTCAGTAGATACATACCGGCCTAGGGAGAAGGAAACCAGAGAACAAGTTCCAGAAACTGAGGAAGAAGGACATGCAAATAGCAGCAATTTGGTGGTTTGGAGTCAGCGCGACAACCATCATCCCGTACATTGAGAAGTAGGTAAAACACATGAATATGAAATAGTAGAAATACAAGACTTTGGCTAATTTCCATTCGAACCCAATCATCGAGAACAGAAAAAGAGAGTAAATGATTGTCTGAATGCAAACATAAATAGTTTCTATGGCCACCTGAAAAAACAAAAAACTCAGCGTAAATATTCTTCTAATCACAAAGAACACTCGGTGTGAATCTTATCAAAACCTGCTATCCATTACCTGAGCAAATGCGTACGGCAACTCTGAGTACATTCCTGCTGCTCTTTCACGGTAAAAGACCGTTCTCTCCACTGCTACAACAGTTTGGACAGAAGAAGCATTGGTGCCTCCAAGGAAAAGGATGGCAGAATAGACAGCTCCAAGCAAGTTAAGCAGATCTTGTTGTGTTGATCTGTGAACCAAAAATTATGATATCACCATGTTGTTAGCATTCAGGTCAATCATTATATCATCCCACAGGAAAAGATACTGGGGATAGTTTTCTTCTGATTAGTTTAGAATGCAGAAATCGTAGACTCACATTTTGTTTCCTTTGTCCCAAAAGATGACACCAAAGAGTACACCAAAGACAGCAGTCATGAAAAATCGGATGGCGTTGTACTGTGAGTTCCTCCAGTATGACCAGTGTTGCTTCCAGAAACAAGCCTTGCATTGAGTTAGGAAGGGTTGGGAATATTGGTTGGGGAAGTAGAGGTCCTTGGCACCCGGTGCTGGAGTGCTTAGTTCCTTGATAAGATCCCGATTCCTCCTGATAAACAAAATCATGAAGAGGATTAGCATACACTTGGGCTTAGAGAGAGTGCGGAAATGGAGTATGAAGAAGGTAACTTTTCTACCAATTTATCAGAAAATTGTTTTGGAAAAAACAAACAGACATTGTGTTTAACTTTTATTGAAAATGGTTTTAGAGAATTTGGAAATATCTTTCTGGTACTTGCTTGAAAACAGGTTCTTTTCCAAGAAGACCACAAAAACAAGGGTCGAAATTCATCAGCATATAAGTTCTTCCGAAACATGTTGGAGATAACTTGTTCTGAAAAATGTTTTAACATACCGATAGAGGTCAGAATTGGCATAAATGTCTGCAAAGTCAACATCGAGTTGAGCCTCAATTGAATTAGCAGTGACCTCAAGCATCCATGTAGCTGGATTGTAACCATCTTTAATCTTGGCAACCCCTGGAACAGCCTGCAAGAGAAGTGGGTTATTATCAAGAATTTTGACTCATCTTTTCACAAAAAAAAAAAGAAGTCGTAAAACTTGAAACTTGCAATTTAATCTTTCTTCTCCTGCTTTATAAACTTGAGGAATATACGGTGGTAGACATAGCGGTGACTGGTGAGTTCAACTCTAAATTGGGTTAAATTATTCAAGAGAAGGTTCAGTTGCATGGCATTACCTAGTAGTTGATTACATGGGTTACAATTAACTGTCGGATATGAGCAAGAAATTATGTATGGAAATCACTGAGAAAATGACCATCCCAAAATATCTCATGCCCTCATAGCTTCTAGTAAATCAAAAACTGACCTCAAAATATTCAACAAGCTTATGAGACTGGCGACCAAGAGGTCCAGTGTATATCACTTGCCCTCCTCTCTTCATCAACAGAAGCTGTGAGGAAGAAAAAGTCAATGTCAGATTTAGTGCTCAAATAGATGACGAATGAAACATATACCGGAGAATTGTAATTGAGTTTCACATATACCTCATCGAAAGCTTCAAAAATGTCTATGCTGGGTTGATGAATGGTGCACACAACAGTTCGGCCAGTGTCCACTGTGTTCCTCACAGTACGCATGACAATTGCAGCAGCTCTCGCATCAAGGCCTGATGTGGGCTCATCCATAAAAATGATGGATGGATTAGCCACCAACTCAACAGCAATGGTGAGCCTCTTCCTCTGTTCAGTTGAAAGACCATTGACTCCTGGAAGACCAACTAGAGCATGTCGTAGAGGGTGAAGCTCGACTAGATCCATGACTTCCTCCACAAACATCTACCATAAGAAAGAAGAGAATTTAGTGAAATACTCGTAATTCAGTACTCTCCGTCCCTCTTTATTCGTCCATTTTTTTACTATTCGTGACATCTCAAAATGCAGTCAATGTACGATGTACGTTACTTTACTCTTTTACACAATTTGAAAAAGTTTATCTACAAGTAAATTAAGATATTTGGCTTGGAGAAAAAATGTTGACCACAAAATACAGAATTTGTTAATCTGATGAAAAGACACTTCTGCCAAAAATGGACAAACATAATGGGACGAAGGGATTATATTGTATGTAGTAACACCTAAAGAGGTTATGTAACAGACTCCAGTAATTCGGTTTCGTACCTTTCGTCTTTCCGTATTCACGTCCGAAGCTAGACGCAGCCATGCAGAGTATAACAGAGACTCGTAAACGGTAACATATGGCGAATGAATGTCATTTTGTTCACAATAACCGCTGACTCTGGCAAATGTTTCTTGATTCTTTGGGAAACCAGAAATGCTTATGGATCCTTCAATATACCCCCCGGTTTTTCTTCCTGCTAAGACATCCATCAATGTGGTCTTCCCAGCACCACTAACACCAACTAGTGCTGTCAGAATACCCGGTCTGAAAGCACCACTAACATCCCGTAAAAGTTGCAAACGGTTATCATCAACTCCCTGACTCTTCATTTCCTGATATGGGGAACCAACACTTTAGAATGAATACATCGTTTTGGTATGCACATAGGCAAATAAAATGACCGAAAGAAGAAAATTTGTCAATCAAATGAGTTTTTAATTAAATTCATAATATTTCCTTTCCCAGGGAATAATTTTTGTGTTGTCAGATGCACATTTAAAAAACAAGAGTTCAGTTCGAGAGACTTACTGCTGGCATATCCACATAGTAGTTCACATGGTCGAATGCAAGTGAAAGGGGCTGGAAAGGCAAAACCATTCCTCTTGCGACTTGACTTGAGCTGGTGTCTCCTCCAGCGTTTCTTACAGCCATATCCGTACCTGTATTTATCCATGCAACATCAGTGAGTAAGGATACTAAATTCCTTCATCTGTCCATCTTTGTAAGATAGCGGACTACGCAAAGAAAAAAAAAAATGACACAAACTAAAATGTCCAATGACACGGAAATGTAGGACTTGATTCCTTGTTATTAATAACCCATTTCCTCGAGTATGGCTCCTCCCTTCCATTAGATGCCTTCCTTATGTTCCAGTGGTATTTCCTTAATGATAAAGATTGGATTTTGCCATGGTTCTCCTAACACATCACACACAAGACCTCAAGCAAGTAAACAGAATCATCAGGAAATGAGACAAACCTTCACCATTTGATGTTCGTTGATGCCTATTATTAGTCTCTTGATCATCTTCTAAAAGTACTTTAGAATCACCCAAAGCTGAGATTGAACACGTTCAAATGAAAAAATCAGCATGAATTCTTTAACAAGAAGGTAAACAAACTGGAATTAAATAGCAAGAAAGATGTACTTACGACTTAGGTATGTAAGTGCTGAGATGAAAAGACCATTAAAAAGAAGGGAAAACCCAAGAAGCGCAGCAATACAAACCCAGAACATGTATTCCTCCACAAAGAGTCCTCTGCCATCGAGAAGGGTCTTTCCAACTGTAGGCTGGGAAGTGCCATTGATGGGCTGTTCGAACACAGAAATAAAAATAAATTAGTTTGTATAATGGCATCCCATGAATAAAATGTTAGAATCTTTCCTAAACCATTCAAAGAACTTACGGCACTCCATCTGTCATCGAGAAATTCATTCATTGCAACTGCATTCTGTCCATACATCATGGGAGAAATCCAATATCCCCATATCATCCACGGTTCAATGTCATCTGCACCCCAAGAAAAACAAGGTTATGTTGTGGTTATTTCAAGTGTGCTGAATAAAAATGGAAGAAGACTAACAAGAAGAATTTAAGAGTGAAACAAGGGATGTATTTCTAACCTTTGGACACAATGAAGCCTCCAAGCACAAAAACCAATAGCAAAGTGAACATTCCCATTGTATTAGCAACAACAGGAGTTCTTCCAACAGCAGCAAGGCATCGGAAGAGAGAGAGAGCCATTTGATGTACACCAAAGAAAGCCAGGAATTGTCTGAAGAACCTGAACATTTTTTTACGATATGTTAGAGTCCAGCAATTGTTGAGCCAATTCTGAATGATCATTCTCAGTGATTATTTTATGAACTTACCTACTAGCAGACGGTGCAAACCCTATGGTGTAATAAGTAAGTATGACCCATATCCCAGATTCCACCAACGAAACAGGAATGCGGAGGAGCCAAATGGGCAAGCCAAAAGCCCAAGCTGGATAGAACAAGCTATCTCTCTGCTTAAAGAAAACAGGAAGCCTAAACACTGTCATCGCAAGCTCAGCCATCCCATTGAACATCACATTAATCATACTGAAAAACAGCGCCCCCCAGAATTTGGAAGCATCCTCAATTCTACCATACTTCATTTCCGTTCTTAAGAAGACAGTCAATGCAATTATCGCCATGATTGTTAACTGAACAGTTTTGAATATGTAAATAAAGGAGTTTCTCTTCATCAGAAGCCACTCCCTCGAAAAGCATGCCCTAAAGAGTTCACGATTGGAGATTCCATAGCTTTCGGTCACAAGTGCAGCCGGGTGGGCTTTTGACTTATCATAAGGAATTCTGAGATCTTCAGAAATCCGTTGGCCCACGTGGAAAGTGCTGAAGGCCTTAGAAAAATCGGGTACTGAGATGAACCTATAAGGTTGGTTCTTTTTGAACCAGTATTGTTCTTGGTCCTTTTTGGAAGTCACCTCTTGGAGAAAATCTGCAATTCCTTTTCTTTGTGGGCACTTGAATCCCATGTACTCAAAGAACTCAAGAATATTCTCACGAGGGCCTTGGTAAACAATTTGGCCTTCAGAAAGGAGGATGACATCGTCGAAGAGATCGAATGCTTCGGGGGCTGGTTGCAAGAGAGCGATGACCATGGTTACATCCATTATGTGAACCATTTGCCTCATGTACTTGACTATCTGGAAAGTGGTAGAACTATCTAGCCCCGTGGATATTTCGTCCATGAAAAATGCTTTTGCTGGTCCTACCAACATTTCTCCTGCATTCCAGGAAGAAGAGTTCCAGTTATGTCGTCATAAGTAAAGTTGGAAATTTGGAATCAAGATACGTATAAGGATGAGTTTACCAAACATGAAGCAGCATGATGCAATTTGACACACACAAATGACAGAACAATCATTTTTTTTTTTTTATGTTTTTGGGATTAAAATAGAGAAAACCACCAATTCCATTTAAAAACTGATATAGAAAAACACTTAAGAATTGGAATACATCGAAGGATGAGTTTGACCTAAACCACAGAACAATCAATTTTCTATGAATGGTTTTGCTCATGCCATTAAAATAAGAGAAATATTTCCAGTTATAACCTCATAATTAAAGTTTCAAATTGAACTACACAAAAGGATGGGTTTGAGTCATTTGACCTAACCACAAGAGATCACGATTTATTTCTTGATACCTAATAACAATCAGTTTTTCTGGGAACCTTTTGGGTTCATGGGATTAACCTAACATGTCCTTTCTGTAACACAACCCAGACTAGTATATTTAGGTTACACATACCAGTAGTGACACGCTTCTTTTGTCCACCGGAAATCCCCCTTCGCATGTCATCGCCCACCATAATATCAGCACAAATATCCAATCCAAGTATCTGTTTCAGAACAATAAGGCATTAAGCTTCTTAAATAGAGAAAAGAAGATCAAATCTGATATGTGATTATTGAAGAACCAACAGACCTTGAGAACATAATCAGTAATCAAACTGGTTTCCTGGCCAGCCATGGCTGTGGCTTTCATGAAGGCATCAATCTCAGGGTCCGGTTTAATGCCTGCTTCTTTCTCTCTTCTTGACAACTCCAAGAGCATCTCGTACCTCGTTCCAACTCCCAAACAACGTCCAGAAAAATCCAGTGTTTCGCGAACAGTCATCTCACCGTAGTGAAGATCATGCTGGCTGATGTAAGCACTGGTTCTCTGAGGAACGAATTCCTTAAACTCTTTGCCACAGTAGGTGACTTTTCCAGCTATCTGTGCAGAATTCAAATATATCAGGAAAAGTTCACACATGGAATTGATGGAAACAACAATGGAAAAAGTGGGAGAGAATAACAAACCCTTAAATTGTCATCAGATTTCCCGGCAAGTGCCTTTAGCAATGTTGTCTTTCCAGCACCAGGAGGCCCCAGAAGCAGTGTCATCCTGACAAAATGTTGTCGTTAGTTCAATGAATGAAGGCTACTTGAAACGAAAAGCGAGTGATTTCGTATACGAAAACTAAAGCTACTTGAAAACAAGAAGCTTAAGTTTAGCAACACAAACTAAGCATTGGCTAGTATACAAGTGGCATAAATAGGTATATCCTTATTGAAGTTAAATATTTCACTTTTCGAAGCTACAACTATACTTTTCCCGCAACATCCAATAACCAAATGGTAATTCCGTATGTAACTAGTTTAACATAGAGGATTTTGTGAACCTACCTTGATGGTCTTATGATTCCATTCACGTCCCGGAGTATCTTGACAACCCTTTTCTTAGATGGAGAAAGCCCAATCATTCCAATAATTCCCTACTCACATTCCAAATCACCATAACAGGGATCATCAGATATCAGGGTATAAAAGGAAGCTTTGATAGCAAATAGCAAATAAGTAAATCTTCAACATCGTTCGCAAAATTGTATATGTATTCTGTGATTCCTATGACTTGGGTTACATGCGTACTATAATTGTTGTTGTAGTAGTAACAACATGGGTTTACTTAGCCGAATTGAAGCTATTGGGCAAGTGTCAGCTAAAGATACACAAAGTTTAATTCTGGGCAATAAGTGGAAAAAGCGAAGAAATTACCTCAATTGCATTCAGGGTAGAATTGAGAAGAGTTGGAAGTGCTCTGGTCCCTACATATGCATCTCCCTCGATTGAGAAATTCTGGAACCTTATTTCAATCTTTGGAATTTCAATTCCAACCCTGTTAGCATTAAACCAAGAATCAATATATCCCCAAGAAGAAAAGAAAATAAGGGTTGTTTGGTCACAGATTAGTGAAGAAAGAAAAAAGAAAAACTCCTCTAGTCAGAGCCCTCTACAACTCTCTGCGTAAGCAGTCAAAGTAATTCTCATTTTCGGGAAAATAAAATTGTACTTGGTAGTAGTAGCATTTTTTATGTTGTAAGTATTTTACTTTCATTTCTCGACAAACACAAACAAAGCTAACTTTTACTGAAAACTGGTTTGAGAATTTGTTATCAGAACAACACAAGATCAACAAACCTATATCTTCCGTTTTGTGCAATTTTAATTTCTTTCGCAAAAATGAAAGGATATGCAAATTCTACCAACATTCCATTGGTTTCATTTTCAAAACCGCGAAAAACAAAAACAACACTACCAAAAACAAATTCAGTTTCCATCACATCTTCTTCTTTTTCTTTTCATTTTCTGGGTGGGCAACGCCAAATTCTCCAAGGCAACCAAACAATCCAACATGGATTAACTTTTTCTCAGCAACAAAAGGATCATTCGGAACAAAATCATTTTTTTTTAAAATGGGTATCTGGTCCAAGGTTTTAAGTAACAGTATTGGGACAATTAATGGTCATGAGTATCGAACAATATATAATAAGAATAAACTGTAGTGGTCGTGAATTTTTAAAACTCATTTTTGGAAAGAAAAAAAAAAATAGAAGTCCCTGAATAGTCCATAATGGTCTAGTATCGGCCGTGAACTGAACCTGGAGAGGGACCGGTATGTAACGGGAACCACGGACCGGCACGTAAAGGGAATAGGTCGATGAGCCTACGATTTCCCGTGTCAACGGTATCGGAAAGTCAAAAACCCATTACATCTTATACTTAATCTGATCCATTGGAATCTCACCGTCTAATCAGACGACACAATTAAAGTCGGAGCAAAATCTGAGGAAAATGATTTAGCAAAACCTCGAACAAAATCGTCTGAGAGGGAGAAATGAATGTACCTGTCGGTTCGAGCACGGAGCCTCTGAAGGAACCTCTCATTATCATCCTCGACAACCTTGAGAATACTCTCCATCAACTGCTTCTTATCCTGCGAGCCAAGGTTGGTCACGTCCATCTCCTGCCTCACGACCCTCCCGTTACTCATCACCTGCTGCAGCATCCCCTTCCGCACCCTGTCGTACGTCGGCAGCCTCTCTATCGCCGCCCATCTCAGCTCCTCCTCGTCGTCCACCTCCTGCCGCCGCGTGCTGTTCCTCTGGAACACGTCCGGCTGACCCTGCCACACCTCCCTTATGCTCCCCGACTTCCAGCTCCGCGCGCTGCTCGTCGTCCGAGCCAGATCGTCCGCTACGAACGGCGTAGCCATGTCGACTCAAATCAGATTCGGCAACTCAGAATCTGTACAATCGCAATATTCGTTTCTTGAATTTCGGTTTCGAAATTCAATCTTGGTTTCTCTCCGTCACACTTATTGAAAATGAGAAACCGGAGTCGGATAGTTTTTTTGAAGGAGGTATTGGAGAGAGGCTTATATAGAAGAAGAGTTAGTTAGAGTTGGCGGCTAAGACTTTTTTGATTTGCTTTCAGAATCGATGCGCGCGCTCTCTATATCTCTCTCTCTCTCTCTCTCTCTCTCTCTCTCTCTCTCTACGTATGGCTCTATATCTGTGCGTGGTCAAAGTGAGGGTACCAGCGGGCGGGGGAGGGAACGGAGAAAGTTCAATGGGGGAATCTGGTGTGTGGATGGGTGGGTCGTGGCCGTTAAAATCGAACTAGATCGTGATGGTGACGGTGTAATGATGGGCACGGACGGTGTGGATGATGTGGTCGTTTAAGGGATTTTTCTTTTTTTCTTTTTTTATTTTATTATAGGGGACAATAGTCTCTTGTTGGTGGGTTGTATTTTGCTGACTAGAGTTGAAGAAGTTTCTATTTTGACCGGATGATGTTGTGAGTGAGTCCACGGAACGCTGAAGCGCGTGGGAAATTAAATATAGATATAAAATCCGACATGCCGTTAAGAAGTGGGGCTTAGTTTATCATATACTAATTATGGAGTTAAAAAGTCATTTAGGGGATTATGTAGGTCAAATAGGTAAAACCAAGCAATTAGGAAATTCTATTTGTATGAAAACTTGTACTCCACTACTGTAGTGGGATACAACTTTATGAGCAATGGATTCCCCCATCCCACCATATTATCTTCAATTGTTAAATGTTAGAGGGGAGTGATTTTGGCACTCCGCAAATTGATAACCGCATTTTCAAAGAGGAGTGCCAAAATCAATCCTCCTGGAAGTGCGGTTATCAATTTGGAAAGTGTCAAAATCGATCCATTCCCATGTTAAAACTCAAAAATAAGTAAGATACTATGAGTGATTATCATTTGTCTAATGTTGGTCTCACCACCAAATAACTTAAGCTTTTGAATTGGATAAAATAATTCTTCATGAAATCATGTGAGGTAGATTAGGGGTGGCTCAAGAATTTAAATTCAACAGTGACAATAATGTAATTTTTTTTTGTGCAGAGCTTTGTATTAAGTAAACATATTTATTTACATTGAAAATCCAACAATGTTCTATTTCTAATACAGGACACGACATGAAATCCGACACGAAATTAGCAGTTTAGGGTCGGCTATTACTAACATGGGACACGAATATGACACGACACAATAACACGAAAAGCTAAACATGATCGGGTCATTGTTTAGAAAATTCTGAAACAAATATGGGATGACACAACGTGGGGTGATAATTTATCAAAATGAAACGATAACACGACATGAAATCCGACAAGAAATTAGCGAGTTAGGGTTGGCCAGTTCTAACATGGGACACGAATATGACATAATGATTCGTTGGTATTCACCAATTATCGTGTACCACTTTTAAGCCTACAAACTAATTTAATCACTAAGTTTTACTCTCAGATTTAGGAGCAATTTAAAAAACCAATTTTACCCGGAATGGAATTTGAATTAAGAAGATGCCAGGGTCACATCAATTTATCACACCGTCTCAATCGGTGTGAAGTTTTTTTTCCCCAAAAGAAAAGGTGCAAGTATGCTACTTGGAAGGTCCTTAATTGGCAAGGTACTGAGAATATGCCCTGATATAATCTTACTTTGTTTTATACTGTATTCCTTTTCTTCTTCTTTTGGTATTCTGCAAAAAAAAAAATGAAAAATGAAAAGAAAAAGAATACACTACATGGAATGGGTGATGGATTCAACACGGTTGGAGAAAGTGTGGGGCCATTTTTCACTGTATACGTGTCGTTTGATCCATACATATGCAGAATGTGAACCTGAAAGGAGGTTGGTCATATATGGCTTTTGCTTAATTTGAACTTCGGAGGTAGGCCCCCCTTCTAGATCAGCTGCCAAGAAATTCAAGATATTTGAATGAACTTTTGTGTCCCACAATATGAATAATCCAACACATGAGACCAACTAGCTAGGCTGGCTGCTCACTCAGGAGTCCTGAGGCCCTGTTTTTTTTTTTTTTGATCCGCCTGAGGCCCTGTTTGATACGGCACTTTAAGGGGTTTGGATTGGATTATTAAGCAGGGGTATTAGCAATACCCCGTTTGATTAAGTATCTGCTATTTATATTTGTTATTCTTGTGTTTTTACATAAGGTTAAAAATAAAAATGTATACTATCAATCAAATCTAATCTATGTGAAACAAATATGATATTAATAATCTCATCACGTAATTTCGTGCGAAACAAACATGCAAATTACGAATCTCATCTTCTCATGAATCACATCTCTTTATGAACCTCATCTTTTTACGAACTCACCCATCTAATACCTTTAACAAATGAGGCCTCGAGCTACAAGGTAGTGGTGGCTGGCTTCAGTAGCCGCAGTGAGGGGTTATGCATGGCTGTTGGAAAATGAACTCTTTTTTTTTAGTAATAAGGGAGTTATGTTTTTGTCCTTTCATTTTTGTTAATGGGAGTTTTTTAAGTAATAATGTGAGTTATACTTTTATGTTAATGAGAGTTATGTGGTAGTGTAATGAGTGAGAGTTTTAGAGATGAAAGGTCCCTAATAATAGTGGAGTGGATCCAGTCTTAGCTTTGTTTAGAATTTGAATCCCATCATTTTTTATCCTTTTGTAACAATTACAAAGATTAATAAAATAAATTTGCCGTTCAAAGAAATAATAATATTGTAGTGGAGGCCATGTGTATAATTCTTGTTAGTTAGAGGTACGTAGTGAGTTACATTTGGTTATTCCTGTATAGATCCATGTAATCTAGTGTTTCCAAGTATGAGTGAATAAAATATTTCTTTCTCTCACATTATCTTCTTCTTCTTCTTCAAGTGTGAGTTTGTATGTGCTCTTGCCTCCAACAATGGCGGCAACAGCAGGGACAGTGGCCTTGAGGTGATTTTAAGGGTACTACTGAGGAGTTTAGGATCAAATTTTTATTTGGGAGTGTTCACAAAAAATCCAACTTTGCTTCAGAATTTTGACCTAAATTCTTGGGACAAATGTAGATGTTTCGTAATCATTACTATACTCAATTAAGTTGATTTTTACACAGACTCTAAACAAAATAAGCGGCTCCGATCATCTTTATGGGATCCCGAGACGGGCCTAATTAAATTAATCCGTGCGCGCTGTTGCAAATCCCTTTTGTACCCATAGCAGCACTGTAGGAAAAAATTCTGATTTGTTAAATGAAATAACATGTGTCAAATTTACAAAGAGCATATATATGGTGTAGAGTCAACGAAAGGATTTTCTTATTGCCAATAAAACACAATGCATACGTACAGATGTGGGTGTGAACCTATATATATACAGTATTATTATTATTACACATTTGTGCCGTACACTATTTATAAATGAGTTTAAGATGATTGATTTTCTTTTGATATACTACTACATTACAGTGCATGTGGAGATATACTACTACATTACAGTGCATGTGGAGTATATTAATTTCAGAATAACTATTTTACGGAGTTTTCCGTGTTTACGGAGGCCCAATATATCGCCCGGTATTTAAAAGTATTTTTGAACAGTTCGGATTGAAAATCAATTTTGACCAGAGTAATTGTTACCGGTCAAAATTAAAAAGCAATCTTAAGTACCATTAATGATTGCGCAAATGAACGGGCAGGATTGTGTTGAAACGTGAAGAACTTATTAACGGCTCCTCCGTGAATAAATTTCTCTTTATTAACTTATGAATAGATCATAAAGGTCTTTTTTATGGATATTGATGATCCCGACTCCTGTCCTTTAATTTTGGAGATATAGATTTTCGCACCAACACCGACTTGGATAGAATTTTTCAATATAAATAATACTATATACTATCTAGAAGGGGGGTCTTCTAGTTTTTTTTTTGATCGGCGGGGGGTCTTCTAGTTGAACTTTTAATTTCCCATGAGGAGTAAAATTCAAAAGGTGTCACAGTAGTGCAAGTTACAGTGCAATCATCCTGTGACTCGTTCTTGAAAGTGAAAGCAAATTAGTTTGACCGGATAATTAGGTATCATGTGGAGATATCACTTTCATATTTGTATATATATAGTACAATTCACTCAAGATAAAAATCGTTGCGTTAACGATAAAAACTTTGCGAAAGTGATAACAGTCCTGTTGTAATTACGTATCCATCCATGCATGCATTGAAAATCGGCTGTATAGCACGTTCTACCCACACAAATTGTAACACAAGATTTCAGTCATTCATTTCAATTGCTGAAATTAGAACACACTCTCCTCTCTCTCTCTCTCTCTCTCTCTCTCTGGTTTCAAAGAAACAAAACAAAAACAAAAAAAAGGGGAAAAGCATTGCTTAAGAGCATCTCCAATCTTGATCCATTTTAAGACCCAAATTTTAAAACCCACAAAAAATCCTTTCCAATCTTTGACCCAAATCTTTTTTCATTTTGGGTTTTACCCATTTCTTTCCTCAAATTTGAGACAATCCAAGTCTCTTCCCATTTTTTTTCTCAATATTTCGACGGCTCTTTTCTCTTTTCAATGGCTCATTCCATGTCATTCTGAGAGCATGGAGTCGGCTTTCCCAAGCTTGAATACCTCTCTCTCTCTCTCTCTCTCTCATGGCCATCGCTGCCAGAATGAGTTC
This sequence comes from Rhododendron vialii, assembly GCF_030253575.1. Lineage (NCBI taxonomy): Eukaryota > Viridiplantae > Streptophyta > Magnoliopsida > Ericales > Ericaceae > Rhododendron > Rhododendron vialii. Next base: position 12,700,678 of record NC_080569.1, read on the forward strand.
TGGAAAAGAAAGGAGGATATATGAATCAGAGTTCTATGGGTGGTGGTAAGTGGTAGACTATTTGGGTGGTTGGCGGTGGTTATGGAGGTTCTTTCTTTTTCTTCACAACAGTCAATCATTCTCTATTCCAAATCAAATTTGTTCCCTTCTATTATTTACATTATTGCCATTGAATACTTAAAAAATAATATATTTAGGTAAAAGATCATTTTGCCATTGAAGTAAGCCTGATTCAAAATGAATTTTTACCCAAATTTAGATAAAATTTTGGATTAAGGAGGGAGATGCTCTAAAGTTCCGGTTTTCAGTCACGAAACCGAGAAGAAGGAGTTGTTAATGGTTCTGATTTTTTGCCGATTCCTTATGTCCAATCGTAATTGAGAGATATGGGTGGTTATTAATTCAATCGACTATATATCTTGTTTGCACTATCTCAGGGCTTCTCAGGTCTTCTAATCTGTTTTTCTACCCACGATTTGTCAGAGATGTCTAATGAGTATGTCCCCGTACATCTGGGCAGGGACGGAGCTAGGAATTTTACTATACAGGGGCGATCATATATGCAAGAAAAAAAATAAAAATAATCATGCATAGCAATGTAATTGCATTAAAAATAAAAAAAGTACAAAATAGCAACACTCCATACCTAATTATGCTTTTCATAAATTAACAAATTGCAAAAGCAATAAAGACTTACCTAGGGTTACTGCTTGCTAAACGAACCAAACAGCTCGAGCTCGGCTCAACTTTTAGCTTGTTTAAACTCGTTTAAAAAAAATAAAAGCCAAGTTCAATCTCGTTTTTTTGCTTGTTTATGAATTCAAGTCAAGCTTGAGCATATCAGTGTTTGGCTCGATAAGCTTGTGAATATAGAGGTCATTCCATAAATCTATATTATAAAATAGAGCGATTTTTTTTTTTTTTTGGAAAATGTCTAGGTATACAAATGAAAATAACATTTATATTAATCGCATTACTTTTCATTAAACTAGTAGCTCTGTGATTAAAAAATATACAAAAAAGGAAACCTAATTATTGTTTTCCTTATCAAATATCTCTGTCCCTTTTTTTTCATAATATCTATTTTTTTTTTCTCTCTATCACTATCTTTATCAAGTTGGATTACTCTTCATTAAAATGGTAGCTATGTGATTAGAAAAGAAAGAAAAAAGTAAAGCCTAATTATTCTTTCTCAAGTTTTCTTACCAAACCTGATAAATTGATGCTAGAGATACATTAATTTGTCACACTCCAACCACATCCCTTCTCATATACATGTGGGGCCTACACATTTATTGTGGGATTTTCACACATGTATATGAGAAGGGTGTGATTGGGGTGTAACAAATTGATGTGTCCCGGGCATTATTGTTCTTTTTTTCATAACATTTGCTTTCCCTCCCTCCAACTTGATAAAGATAGAGACAGAGAGAAAGCAAATATTATGAAGAGAGAGAGAGAGATATTTAATAAGGAAAATAATAATTAGGTTTTTTTTGTTTCTTTTTCTAATCACATGGTTACTATTTTAACAAAAAATAATTCGTTGACGATTAATGTTGCTCTCATTTGTATGCGTATAAATAGAGCAGTTTTCTTTGAAAATGTCTGGGCATATAAATGAGAGCAACATTTATCGCAATTGAATTATTTTTCGTTACAATAGTAAATAGAGCAATTTTCTTTAAAAATGTTAGGCATATAAATGAAAGCAAAATTTATTGCCATTGAATTATTTTTCATTAAAATAGTAGCCATGTGATAAAAAAGACATAAAAAAAGAAGAAAAAAACTAATTATTGCTTTCCTTACCAAATCTCTTTCTCTTCTTTTTAGTACTATTTCTTTCTTCTCTAACTCTATCTTTATCAAGTTGAATTAATTTTAGTTAAAATAGTAGCCATGTGATTAGAAAAGGAACAAAAAAGAAAAACCTAATTATTGGTTTCCTTACCAAATTTCTCTCTCCTTTTTTGTTAATATTTTTCTTCCTCTCTCTATTACTCTCAAACTTGATAAAGATAGAGAAAGAAAGGGAGAGCAAATAGTATTATTACAAGGATAAAAAAAAAATAGTATTATTACGAAAAGGGAGGGAGAGGGAGAGAGAGAGAGAGAGAGAGAGAGAGAGAGAGAGAGAGAGAGAGAGAGAGAGAGAGAGCAATAATTAGAGAAAGAAAGGGAGAGCAAATAGTATTATTAAGCGGATCAAAAAAAATAGTATTATTACGAAAAGGGAGAGAGAGAGAGAGAGAGAGAGAGAGAGAGAGAGAGAGAGCAATAATTAGATTTTAATAAGAAAAGCAATAATTAGATTTTTTTTTTGTTTTTTTTTCTAATCACATGGCTATTATTTTAACAAAAAAAATTCGATGGCGATAAATGTTGCTCTCATTTATAATATAGATTTGAAATAATGTTTTAATACGTGCGGATACTAAAAAAATGATACCTAATTTATATATCTAGATATTTCCAAAATATGAGATCTTTATCAACATTGCATATGAATATTTTCACCAGTTTTACGGTACCATTGCATTCAAATAGGAAATATTCTATGTGAGATATGAAAATTTAAGGGTTTGAGAGTTTTTAATTTAACGAATGTAGCTAGTAATAAAATTTTATGTTTATGAGTTTTTTTTATCTAGATTAATGATGCTAATTCTTCTTTATGGCTTTAAATTAGCCTCTTTCATTTGGAACTCAATGAGTCTATATAGCTTCTTTTTTCTTTTTCTTTTTGATTGTATGAGTCTATATAGCTTGAAAGCTCAAAATTTTACAAGTTTAAGCTCATGCTTAAAAGTTTGAGATTGGCTTGCATATTTCACAAGTCAAGCCAAACTTATCACGAACACAAAATTTCAAGCTCGAGCTGAGCTTGAACAATTAATCTCTAAAAAGTTTCAAACTCAAGCCAAATTTGAACGCATGTAACAAGAAGTCAATCCAAGCTTGAGCAATACTGTGCTTGGCTTGTTTGGCTCGATTAGCACCCCTAGACTTACCTCAATAAATACATTAAAACTAAAAAAGTACAAAATAGCAACACTTCATACCTAATTATGCTTATCATAAATTAACAGATTGCAAGAGCAGTAACGACTTACCTCAATCGATCTAGTAAAACGATTGGGCAAAAACATACTTACACCTTAGATTTCACCAAGATTTCTTGGGTTCCTAAAAATCTCTTCTTTTCTGTTCCAATGTTCTCAAAATTGCCTTCAAAGTCTTAATGATGTGGGATTTTTATGGGTGAAATTTTGAGAATTTTATTAATTGAATATTCACAATGTTACGTAATCCTCAAATTTTATGTTTTGCTATATTTTAATCCTTAGCCTTTAGAAATTAATGTTGGTATCCTTATATTTCAAAAGTTACCACTATTTGATTATTTTTTCCAAAATACTAGAGGGGGGCGAGCCTATATACTTTGATTGGGATTTTTTTTTTAATATAATAGTAAAATTTATTTTTTTCTTCTTGCAGGGGCGACCACCCCTACTAGCTCTTCCCTGACTCCATCCCTGCATCTGGGTGCATCTCAGTGGGAGTAAGCTGCAGTTTTATTCATGAAAATGGGGTCGCCGGAGATTAAGTGGCCGGAGAGGGGAGGGGGGAGTGGGTCCTGATGGGAGGTAGGGGGAGACCGGAGAGGGAGAGAGATAAGGTAAGATTGTGTGTGTGAGCCCATTTAAGTAGTTTAATCTCAATCTTGATTTGTGTGGTTGAGATTTTGTGTTAAATATTGTGCGGGTGAAACCGGCCCGATTAGTCATACTAAGAAATGTTGATGACGGATCGAATATTTCTCTTTGGCAGCCTAAGTGCTAATCTGATCGATCCATATATACTACATGACTTTTTGCGCCCCTAACTTTCATATCGAAGTCGTCCGATAATTTCTCAGGTTGATGAAATTGCGAACCAATGTTTGAATTTATGTATTGCTATTAATAAAAATAATGGAATATTTGAGGTTGGCAATGCGGAAAGAAAATGTGGATGGAATTGGTGAATTTTCTTCACAATCACCAGCAGCCAAGTTGGATGTCCTAGTAGTAGTATTATTTTTGGCAATGACTGGATTCCAGTCACTGGAAAGAAAAACAAATTGACCAAGTTTTACACATGCATGCGATCTCATTAACTTTCCTAAAACTCTTGCCCGAGACATTTGGCCCGATGGCAATAGTGATGAAATTATTTAATAGTCCGAGCTAAAGCACCGCCACGTGATACTCTGAATAACTCCATAATCACATATTATCGTGGAGTCCACAATTAAATAGTATATGAACTCCGCATAAATTTGGCGATGCTCTCGGACTTTTGAATAATAACTCTTCAAACAGTCACAATTACGCCAAGTTTGACGATTTGGAAACTCGATCGTGGTCTCATCTCAACGGCACTCAATTTAAGTCATAAAGAGTAAGCAAAAGTAGTATATTATTCCAGTGCTACAGAAGTTGTACGTAGTCACTTGCACATCAGTCCCAAAAGACGGCTAAATGTGGGAGAGGATCCCGTCCAGTATCGGGTTTCAATCAATCCGGTTTAGTTCTGGATCATTTGTGAGTTCTTCTTGAATTCACAATAATGATTGGAACCGTTTATTTTTTAGAGTTCGTCGAGAACATTGACCACGTCAAAAAAATCACGTTGAACAGATATCGTTTGATGTGATATCGAAATGCATTGATCTTCAAATAACTGAGTCAAATGGGTTACAATCTAGTGTTGCACACTTTTCTCCATACAAACTTAATGCATTTCGTCGAAATCATATCAAACGATATCCGATCAACGTGATTTTTGGTGTAGTCAATATTCTCGACGAGCTCTAAAAAATAAATGATTCCGATCATTGTAACAAATGATCAAAACTAGACTGAACGGTCCGGACTGATTAGAAGGCGGATACAACCCCAGTAAATATTGGTGACGTATGGTTTATCTCCGTTTATGTAATCAACTCCAAAACATGCAAGACCTAAAAAATGCTGTTGAAGTAGTGGTAAAAGCCAGATCGATCGAAGGAATTCGAGCTAGTTATGCTCGCGTTTGTGTTGAGTTGGATTTGAGCCAACCCCTTGAAGTTTCTGTTGCCATTAGAAATGAAGATTATTTAATTGAGTATGAGCATATTCATTTAATTTGCTTTGAATGTGGCAGGGTTGGCCATCGGAAAGAATCGTGCAGCTCCAGAATCGGTCCGATCAACCAGACCACCGGCGAGGATCCAACCGTTGCATCTTCTGAACCATTTGCTGCAAAAGCTGTAAGCTTCAACGGTAACCCGGTGCCAGAGAAAATTGAGGAGACCGGGTACGGCGAGTGGATGGTCGTGAACAGGAGGAAAACAAAAAAGAATGGACCCACTAGTAATGGTCCACAAGGCCCAAAACGAGTGCAAGCCCAAAATGGCAAAGGACCGGCCCAAAGTGTGAGCATGAATAAAAATAAAGCATCAACAAGTTCGGGCCTACAATACAAGCCCAAGGAGAATCACAAAGACCAAGCCTCAGTCCAGCAAGGAAAAAGGGAAGCCTCACACAAACAAACATCAAATGGCAATGCTCAGAAAAAATCAGAATATCAACCAGGTTTTAGGTATGAGTTTAATCCTCTATTGAGGAAGCAGACCACCAATACTCAGGATACTGTTATGAAAGATGTGGGAGGAAGCCCACAAAAGAAAGATCAGCCCACCAAGCCCACCTATAGCCCAATTGGGGGGATGGAAATCGTCCTTGATATCCCTAACCCTAATACATCCTCAAACATTCAGCTGCCTCACACGGAGAACACAGACCAACACCCTATTCCGAAAAAGAACACACAACAAAAGAAACCACCAGATATTCTAACCTTCCATGAGTTTGCCAGGAATTCAGAGGGCGGCGGTGAGCTACCACAAGGTGAACATGTGGATCGAACTAGAGAACGAAGTTGCTCACCTAGTAAACGCAGCTTGGTGGCTCGAGGATCTGCAGTTCAAGATCAAGCTAGGCAAGATACATCCGGAAGGAATGTTCAGCCAAATGGCGACATTCAAACCGATGATCCACCAGGAATCGGCCAAGTGCAAGATCCGCAAACTCTTAGGAGTACCTGACTCTACCGAACTTGAAGATCACCTTTTCATGGCTTGTTTCAATATTCTCATCTGGAACTGTCGCGGAGCGGGGAATGGCAATTTCAAAAGAAATTTTCGAGATTTGATCCAGCAACACAAACCAGAAGTGGTGGCCCTCTTGGAAACAAAAGTCGAACTGAAGTCCATGGGTATGTTCTTCAAAAACCTTGGTCTCACAGCTTCTACACATGTTGATCCGAACGGAAGGAAAGGAGGCATTTGGATCCTCTGGGATCCCTCTAAGGTCTCCCTAAATACCACGCTAACGACACCACAAGCCATCCACACCACGGTTCGCAAGGATAACTTTGAAGATTGGATATTCTCTGCGGTCTACGGCAGCCCAAATCCTAGAATCAGAGAAATCGTGTGGGAGGAACTGGGTAGCTTAGCTGATACCAACCAAAAACCATGGCTCATTGCAGGAGATTTCAATGATACTGCTGAGGCATCTGAATCGAAAAGCAATGCCCCTGATACTAGTGCTAGTCAGAGAAGAAAATTCATGGATAATATCAATAAATGCCAACTGATAGATCTAGGATACAGGGGGGCAAAGTACACCTGGACGAATGGAAGATTAGGGTTGGCGAATGTGCAGAAAAGGCTGGACAGAGCTCTAAGCAATGAAGAATGGAGATCCCTCTTCCCGGAAGGTATGGTCCAAATTCTACCCCGCACTTACTCTGACCATGCCCCTTTATTAATCCGTGTGCTTGGTAACAACTCTAACAATTTCGTCACGAGACCTTTTCGATTTGAGGCCGCCTGGATCTTGGACCCTTCCTTCGAAAATATGGTGGATATAAATTGGAATGGAACAAACCTTTCTGATCACATTAAAAATTTTACTAAAGCAGCCAAAGATTGGAATAAAAATGTGTTTGGAAACATTTTCAGGAAAAAACGCTGGATCCAAGGTCGGATCAACGGTATCCATAAAGCGCAAGAAACTAATTTTGCTCATAATCTTCAGTTTTTGGAAAAAGACCTTATAAAAGAATTCAACGACATTCTTCTCCAAGAGGAGGCTTTGTGGTTTCAAAAATCTAGAAGTAAATGGATTACTCTGGGGGAGAAAAACACGAGATATTTTCATTTATCCACCATTATAAAAAGAAGAAGGTCCAAGATAAGCATGCTCAAAGATATGAATAATAATTGGATGGAGAACCCTGAGGCTATTAAGGACCATGTTCAAAATTATTTCATTGATCTCTTTACTGCTCCTAATAATAATCAAGGGAGTAATACTACTTACCATCCTCATCCTACCTTAGATAGGGAGGACAATGATAGACTTTGCATGCCAATCACTGATACGGAAATCTGGAGTAGTGTTAAAAGCATTCAAGCCTACAAAGCCCCAGGCCCTGATGGCATTCAGGCTTTGTTCTATCACAAATTCTGGCATATAGTTGGGCCTGAGGTCTGTAGATTTGTGCATAACTGCTTTAACTCTAGGTCCATTCCTGAGGACATGAACAAAACCTTCATAGCTTTGATTCCTAAGACTGATAACCCTAATTCAATAAAGCTTTTTAGACCCATTAGTCTTTGCAATGTGGGATACAAAATCATTACCAAAATTATTGTGGCTAGATTAAGACCTATGCTTACCAAGATAATTAGCCCTTTCCAAAGTAGCTTTATACCTGGTAGAACCACTAATGACAACATCATTATTACCCAGGAGGTTCTCCACACCCTTAAGGGAAAAAAAGGGAAGAAAGGTGAGATGATTTTTAAAATTGACTTGGAAAAAGCCTATGACAAAGTGTCTTGGAAATTCTTATTTGATACATTAAATTTCTTTAACTTTAATGCATCTTGGATCTCCATTATTATGAACTGTGTTACTAGTGTCAAAACCTCTATTCTCTGGAACGGGGAGCCCCTTCCTGAGTTTGCACCTGGTCGTGGGCTTCGACAAGGTGATCCTTTATCTCCCTACTTATTTGTTCTATGCATGGAAAGACTATCTATTCTTATCAACAGTAAGAGGGAGGAAGGGTCCTGGAAAGGGATCAAAGTATCCAAAAATTCCACACCCTTAACTCATCTCTTCTTTGCGGATGATTTGATTCTATTTGGGCTAGATAGGATCACCACTGTAAGAGCTATGATGGAGGTTCTGAATGAGTTCTGTACCTTGTCTAGACAAACTGTGAACTTGGATAAATCCAAAATATTTATCTCTCCAAATGTTGCTAGAAACAAGGCAAGGAGAATCAGTAATTTTTGTGGTATCAAACTCACTAATAACTTGGGAAAATACCTTGGAGTCCCTTTGTTCCATAAGAGGGTTAGTAAACAAGATTTCAATCACATTATTGAGAAAGTCCAAAACAGACTTACTGGATGGGTTTCAAATACTCTTATGCTATCAGGTAGACTCACTCTTGTGCAATCTGTTTCACAAACCATCCCTACTTACTCTATGCAAACCATGCACCTGCCTGCTTCTATTTGTGAAAGACTGGACAGGTTGAACAGAAATTTCCTTTGGGGCGATTCTCCTGACAAAAGGAAAATTCATCTTGTCAAATGGGATAAGGTGTGTAAAAGTAAAGAATGTGGTGGATTGGGGATAAAAAAAAGCCAGAAATCACAATATGGCTATCCTTACTAAGCTTGGCTGGAAAATTTCCAGTCAAGAAGAAGGAGGATTGTGGGCTGCCATTCTTAGAGACAAATATTTGTCTAACCATTCCGTATCATCTTGGCCAAGAAACCGGCCTGCCTCATATATTTGGAAGAGCATTGTGGACACAAAAAAGGTACTGGAACAAGGGATGAAGTGGGTAATTGGTGATGGTAAATCTGTGAACATATGGCACGACTGGTGGTGTGGGGACAAACCCTTGGCACTAGCACACCCTGGTGTGCATGTTAACTCCAATCAAAAGGTAGAAACATTAATAGTGAATGGTACTTGGGTTCTGGAGGAAATAGCTCCATATGTAGATGTTGATACCCTTGAATGTATAAATGCTATAAACATTCCTGTCTACACCCAAACTTCTGATCATACTACCTGGGTAGGATCTGGAAATGGTAATTTTACTGTTGCTGCTGCTTATGATATTGTTAACAAGGATGTTCTGGACTTGAAAGGTTGGAAATGGTTTTGGAAACTTAAAATACCAGAAAAATTCAAAACGTTTTTATGGATTATCTTTCACAATAGCCTTCCAACCAATCTTCTCCGGGCCAAAAGAGGTATTGCAACTTCGGACCTATGTCCAAGATGCAGTACTTTTTTTGAGAGCATCAATCATTTGTTTAGGGAATGTAACAAAGCTAAGGAGCTTTGGAGACACATCCCTTTTGGCCATCTATTGAGAGGGGACACGGATATACCAATACAAGATTGGATCTCTCTTAATATGAGAAGCCAAAGACTTGCAGGGCATGGTAACAATATTCCTTGGCACATCTTGTTTATTACCTCGTTATGGCAGCTTTGGAAAGATCGAAACAAAAAAAGCTTTGATAACATTGACATCCCACCGCTTACCAGTGCCAAGACTATTATTGCTTATGCCCAAGAAATTGTGGATGCTTTTAAGTCCCCTCTCACTAATGGCTTGACAAGAACTTGTCTTAATTCTTGGTCTAACCCATCTGCAGGAAATGTCAAACTGAATACGGATGGATGCTGGTATGAATCGAATGGAACAGGAGGGTTTGGAGGATTATTTAGAAATCATATGGGAGATTGGATCATGGGATACTATGGCAAGCGAAGCTTTCATTCAAGCTTGGAGGCAGAGCTATGGAGTATATACAAGGGGCTGGAAGTCATACTAGAAAGGAAGCTGGAAAATGTGAAGATTGAATCTGACTCTCTCGTAGCGGTGAACCTCACCATGGAAGGAAACCCAGGCAACCACCCCCAGAGTGTGCTGATCAATGAAATCCATGGCCTTCTGACTCAGACTAACACTACGATTGGGCATATCTATCGTTCGGCCAATCAATGCGCCGACCACCTTGCCAGGATGGGTGCGGAACGCACAGAAGAGCTCGTGTTTGTTATGGACATGCCCATCGCGATAAGGGAATTTGTAATTAGAGATAGCCTGAATATCAGGCAAGTGCTTGACTAGGTTGCGAGTTCTTGTGCTCTAGTTTTTAAAACTCTGGTTGTACTCTTATGTGGTACTCTCTTTAAGTTTTATTGAATTTTCCGCTTGACCGAAAAAAAAAAAAAGCCAGATCGATCTGTCGAAGGATGACAATTGTTTCAACATAGAAGAGTATTTTACTACAAGTAGTCAAGTTATACCCTGTCTTCTTCTTTTTCTATGACCAGATGTCTGGGTTAATTTACGCGCATCTCAACTAATTTTTGAGATTTTAGAATTAACAACCAGTGAAACCCTACAATAATCTCAAAATTTGAAATATTTGGCCTTCGTGAGATTCAAACATATATACGACCTTACAGAAGACAAACACTTATTTGGTTTTCACACCCATTTGGTCAAACTCCTTGTAATTTTGTACTTTTATATATTTGGAAATGAAGCAGCTAATTAATAAATCATTGTGGCAAACTCAAATTACCTTAGATATACATAGGAGTAACTTGAAAAGAATTGATTTATGCACTTTACTGTTTTCTATAAATACACTATAAATTTTTTCTTTCAGTACTTCAAATAGGAGTAAACAAACGGATGCTCCGTACGAAGTTTGTAAACTAAGTTTAAGGAGGCTCAATCTCACACATCCAAAAATATTTTGGACGATCCAGATTAAAAACAAACTATTACTAGTAAAGGATATTTATTACCGGAAATAGTTTCAAAACATATCTCAATCATTGATTGTCAAAACGGATGGTTAAAATTGCATAGCTCCGTGAATACTTATTCACAGCTTCTCCGTGAATAAGTTTATCTCAAACAAATAACACAAACACTACAAATTTCGGATTCATTTAAGCCCCTAAATTAAAAGTGATATATTTGTAAGAAAATGACTTGTCTCGTAAAATAAAAATAAGTATACTTAAAAAACTTAGAAGGGACCATATTAGAGGGTGGACCCATTAGCTCACGTGGGGGTGTTTGGGAGGTGCATTTTTACATTTTCTCATTCTCATTATTGCATTTTGGGTGTTTGACAACTCTATCCTGAAAACTCATTTTACAAAACCCATTCTCTGATTTACAAAAGAAGCAAAAACTGAGAATGAGCTCCGGAGCTCCTTTTCACGGTTTTGCATTTTTTCATTTTCTGTTGAATTACCAAAATACCCACTTCTCCATTTTTACAGCTTTTATCACAATAAAAGGCTAAGGGCAATTTGGTAAAAAATTATTCCATAATTCATTTTCATCATTCATCTACCAAACACTGCTACTCTGCACATATCTCTCAAACACTCTTTCATATTTCAAAACGCATTCTGATCATAATCCAAAAAGCTAAAAAGCTGAAAATAGAAAGCTAAAAAGTAGGCTCCCAAACACTCCGTAATCCCGTCGTGAGCTCAATTCTCGTTTCATTAAGATTTTAATTTTTGTACTGATCTCGATATCAAATTCGGCAATTGAAAACCTAATGAGCTTTTCAGTATAAATGAGGTTTGGCGAGAACTCGATCGCATGCGTGATTCAAGTCATAATTCAGATGATTGACTCATAAGCTTGGCAATTTTTGACTGATCTAATTGACCTAGTTTCGCATGTTAATGGAGAGCATTGGACATGAATGGCTTAGTGGACTAAACATTATTTTGTTTTGTTTGAGTTATTGCAAGCCCATCATGTAAATGGGACTAGCTAGCGAGCGAAATTTGATTTGCACCACCTGAAAAAGATTCTGAAAACAATTTAGGTTGATCAACTACAGAAATTCATTTATCATGTCTACAGATAGTTATGTAAGCAAGAATTTCATTTTCCTCATGAAAATTAGTACTTTTTTTTTTCCCTCTATAGGGCCACATTAAGAACTCGTAGCGGAGTAGCGCTAGTTGTGTGTAAGTGGGATTGTGGTATGGCTGATGATACTGGTGTTTTCCAAGAACCTTTCTGGCCAAACTAGAGGATCGTGGTTTAAGGTTTTCGTTTGGTCTCTTCTTATGTATCAGATGTCCATTTCAATGTCGAAAACGACGTGGGAGAAGCATCATATTAGTGACGTGAAGTTCCATCTTCAAACTGTTTTGTTTGAGATAGAGTACTACTTATTTTAACAAAGAACCGTTCTATTTGTCCGTGTTCTTGCTCGATCGATTTTTATGTGAGTTCTCATCCTCCATTCGAGGTTCAAGGTAGGCCTTGTCTATGCTTACAATTATAACAGTCTCGGGTTAGCGAGATGAAAAGTGCATCATGCATTAAGTGGCTCTATAAGAGTTCATTTATCCTTTGAAGGTATGCATCTTTCTCTCAATATTGGAACCATCGTCACGACTGCATGAGTTGTATCTGATTTAGCATTTTGTGAAATGTTGTCCCTCCATACGTTTACTACTCTCTGTCCCCAAAGGGACATCTGAGCTGGTCCCTGTTTCACCTCCAAACCTCTATGGCTGGGTTTTCAATTCGAGCTCTGTTGTGGGTATTTTTTTTCTCCATTCTGCTCTTTAGAAGGCTAATAAGATGAGTCATTTTTCATTAATATGGAAGTAGACCTGTCTTTCTTCGGTTTCATTCTTTCATTAGAGTACTGTAATGCACTTCCTACCCTGCCTTTTACACTGTTAATACCACGTGGAATATTGAATATTGCATCATGGTTTTGCCTGGTGACATCTAAAAGGATTACTTGCACATACTTCAGAAGATTAGAGATTTCTATTCGACAACCGAAAGAGCACTGACATTCTCTATTTTAGTTAGTTAGTAGAGAATGTGCCCTAAGCTGTCGTATACTCACAAATGTGACGTGCAAGCTGAAACCAACACACACTTTATGACTAATCTTTTTGCAACCTAATGATGCAGGATGTCGGAAACACCCTTTAGGTCAAGAGAGCTTCTCTTTGAGAAGCAAAAGTTATTCCAAAGCATCCACAAAGGGCCGTATGATAAGATCACCACCATTGCCATTCCAGCAGCTCTGGCAACTACTTCTTTGTATCTCATTGTGAGTTTATTTTGCTCAATTTTTCTTAATTTTTTTGCAGTTACTTTTTTTCTATAGAAAATTTTGATTCATCAATGACCTATTCAATTTTTTTTTTGCATTCTGTACAGGCTCGGGGAATCTATAATATGTCTCATGGGATTGGAATGAAGAAGTGATGGTGCTGAATGATGGCCCATCTGGTAGCTCAAATTTTAAAATATATGCATCTGTCCAAGTTGGACTACTTTTGTTCCCTTGGGTTCTTTCACATTTTTTTCCCCTTGATAATAGCTTAGTTGCAGACATGTAACTAGCTAGCGACAGATGTTGTCCACAACCAACTCGTTTGATTTTTCGATTACCAGTTTAGGTTCTGTTGGTGCATGATTTGATATTTGGATTTTCATAGGTCTAGTGGGCATTTTGATTTTAATTAGTCCATATCCTGGCAGCGTGAAAGATCAAACATGTACATGGCAAATAGTCTGCTGATGAGAGCCTAAATTGCTGCATATGCTTATGGCATCAGCTGTCTTCATTTCCAAGAATATAGGATGTGTTCTGATTTGAGGGGGAAAGATCATAAAATGTGGACAAGCTTGAATCCTATTTTTCATTCTTTTTCTTTTCCTTTCACAATTTTAAGATCGAAACAAGAGGATTACTAAATCCACAGCCCAATGGTTGTATTGACAGTTCTCTCCTGTGTGTGTGTTCTGCTATAGCCTAATAATAAAAGCTGTAAGTTTTTCTTCTTCCGAGTTATTGTGTGTGTTGGGCTAAGAAAGTGAAGAAGTCTGCTTGTATGTTGGAGCCAAACATGACTTTTGGGCCTGAGAGGTTTCTCATTCTCTCCTGAACTTGTGTGAAGAAGTCTGCTCATATATATATGAACGTGTAATGCCTATTGGTGATCTCTTCCAATTGTTCTGGCAAGCCAAGGATCTCATGATCTGTCAATGAGTAATAGGATGCAGAAGTAGTATTTAAAAAAGCGCGTGGATCCCATTACTTTGTGACATCGAACATTTCCGAACACATTCGTGTTTGACCTCGTACACTAAAGTCACTGTGCAACGATGTCATTGTGCACATGGGAATCATCAATCAATATATACTCAACGAAAATGTAGTGACCTTCTAAAACCCTCCAAACCTTCATTCTTAATTTTCTAAATTTTTGATTTTTTGAAATTGAGAAAAAGCCATACACAGGAGAGGGAGTGGGGTAGGAGAAAAGAATGACAAACCTTCGTCTCACTATTAACTAGCCTTGTGTCCATTCAATCGTTGAGCAGTGTGCCCATTGAATATACAATTTGACTCTCAATTTCATGTGCGATGCTACTTGGTGGAGTACCTTTTTTTTCGTCATTGAATAGATGTCTAGCTTATTCCTAAGAGGAATGGAAAAGGGATACCGCTAAACATCATACAGGTGGGGCAAGCCCAAAAGGTATCAACTACCACATTAAGTACTCGCGTCCTGGCGATAATCGAACCCTCATATTCCATGTGGAAGAGGCGAGAAAGTGTCATTAGACTACAAGCCCGTTGGCACTTACTGGAGTACCTAACACATACCAATACGTGGTGGGAAAATTATTCTCTGCAACAGAACCAACGCTCCTCTCCTCATTACCGTATATGCTAATAAGTAAAGCAAAAAAAAAAAACGGGTTCAAGGGCGCGAACGCAAATACAAAAATGAAAATTGATACAGGAGTATAACGAACTTTCAGTTATTTATGTAACCAACGCCACGCCCAGTCTCCCCCCAAACCATATCATATCAACGCCTCAACTCGTCTCTCTCTCTCTCTCCCCTCCCCACTTTCTCTCTCTACAACAGAAAACACCACACAGAAGAACCATGTCTGCTCCTCCTCTCCAACTCTCCTTCCTCCTGACCTCCATCATCATCTTCATCTTCATCTCCACCGCCACCGCCACCACTCCAATCCCACATCTTCCTCCTCCACCACCGCACTCGTCCTCTGATCTCTTCGCCCCCATCCTCGCCCAACTCGGCTTCCGTGAACTCGCCTCCGCCGCACACTCCCTCTCCACCACCACCGCCACCCCCTCGTGGCACGGCCCCGCCACCATCTTCGCCCCCACCGACTCCTCCCTCCTCACCTGCCCTTCCTGCTCCCTCCCTCTCCTTCTCCAAGAACACACCCTCCCCGGCCTCTACTCCCTCCCCTTCCTCCTCACCCTGCCCTTCGCCACCAAAATCCAAACCCTAGCCCCCTCCCCCCTCTGCCTCACCATCTCCTCCGACCACAAAAACCACCCAAAAAACCCCAAGCTATTCGTCAACGGCGTCGAAATCACCCGGCCCGACCTCTACGCCGACAGAAACGTCGTTGTCCACGGCATCCAAGGCTTCGTCTCCCACCTCTCTCCGCTCTCCTGCGTCATCGAGCGAACCACGTCGCTCTCCTTCCCTCCGGCGCCGCCCGTAGCGGAGTTCCACCTCATGGCGTCAATGCTCGACGACGCCATGCTCCGGCTCCGAATCAGCGGATTCAGTATTCTCGCCCTCGCTCTCAAAATGAAGCACTCGGAGCTCCTGGAGCTGAGGTCGATGACGTTGTTCGCAGTCAACGACGTCGGGATCTTCGCCGACGACGACGGCGGGCAGTCGTTCGTCGAGAACCTGAGGATGCACGCGGTGCCGGACATGAGGCTGGCGGCGGCGGATCTGGAGAGTTTGGCGGCGGGGACGGTGTTGCCGACGATGGAGTGGGGGGAGAGCCTGGTGGTGACGACGGCGGGCGGAGGAGGGCCGTTGGCGCCGATGAGGATCAATTACGTCAAGGTTGCGAGGCCTGATTTGGTGAGTAATTTGAAGATCGTGATTCACGGGCTGGCGGTGCCGTTCGAGCGTGTTAATCAGACGGATGCGGTGGGTTTGGCGAGGATCGGACGGTGTGGTTTTAATGGGGTGGGATCCGAGGTGGAGGGAAAGGGTGGGGTTTGTGAGAAGGTGGGCCCAGTTTCCGGGAAGGAACCGACGGTGGAGATTGAAGGGCGTCATGGGCTGTGAGATTTGAAAGCAAATTCTGTTCCCCTTTAGTAGAAAGGATTTGTATGAGAGTATCGTGAACTAATATTGACTAGTAGGAGCAATAAATAAACAAAAATGCTTCTTTCTTTGCAAAACGCTCTAATCACTTGTCTTGTTTCCATCTTACTTTTTCTTTGTTTTTTCATATATGCATTGGAAGAATTTCAAGTTTGCAATGCGAAATACGTTATCGGGAAAACTTCAAACTACGATCATAACAGTTTGGTTTTTTTTTTTTTATATCCGCAAAACACGTTTTAAGGGCTTTCATTAACATCCTTTTCCAAAACCGGTACAAGAAAAGTGGGAGGATTAACAATCCAATTACATGGAAGAGAATTTCTTAAAGCTAAAAAAGCAACTTCATGTGCCACTCTGTTTGCGGCCCTCCGAACCCACTTGGAAAGAAGACCTCCTTCCTTTGCAAAGTGCCTAAATGTCCATCACCAACGCTCTGACATCCCATGGTGGTACTAATTCCGACACACTTAGATGGATTGCATGCTGGCTATCGGACTCCACCTCCACTTCCTTGAAGCCCAAACTGATCAGCAAGCATCTCACAGGCAGCTCTAATGTAACGGTTTGTTGATTACCATGCACTTGATACTTTCCGCCAACTTGATCACAACCCAAGTTCATTGATTACGATTATAACAGTTTAACGCAAGAAGGATGCCTCGTATGATTCCTGTCATGTAAGCTTGTCGGTTAATCTTAAATTTGTAGTAATTGGCCAGCTGTACGGATGCTCATGTCATTGATCTTTATTATTGTGCAATGTCAGATCACCGTTTTCTATTGTCTTCACCAAATCGCGAGTACATGCAGATGATATAATCCTGACTTTCCGGCAAAAATTTACAATAATCAGTTTGCAACCAGCATGGCTGCAACAGGTTTAGTTGGCCAACTTCTACTTTGAACTTTTATGAGAAGTAGCAGATATAAATCCATTACTAGCAGAATCATGAATATTAGTCCATCAACATGACTACTGAATCCCA